>NC_140490.1:50137639-50422639 GCF_964271855.1 Acomys minous | reverse complement strand
AGCTTTTCCCCAGGTTCATTGCTTAGGTCCCTGCCCAGAGAGGAACACACAGACCTTGGGTTGGGTACAGTGACCCTTCCGCTTTTGTTCTGCCAAGATCGTCGTGGTTGACACGGCAGAGAAAGTTGTAGTCAAGAAACCTAGAGCTAAGTCAGGTCCATGGTCCTTCCCTGGGAGCCTGGAAAAGTCCCCTTTCAGAATTCAGATTTTAGCTGGAGAGAGAATGGCCCTTCCAAATCCATCTGGCCAGTGCCCACACTCTGGGAAGAATATATTGAGTGACGGCAATTTGCGAGACCAACAGGACAATGGAGAAAGTGTTTTATTTAATTTTTGTCTTGTGAGACAAGGCCTCATACTGTAACCAAGAGCTCACTAAGTAGCCCAGGCTGACCTTGAACTTGCAGAAATCCTCTTACCTCACTTTCTCACGTGCTGGGATAAAACATTATCTACACTACAGCTAACCAGAAAGCATTTTTAAAAATCCTGTTTTGTTTCTCCAGAACTGGAGATTCCACCTTAATGATTCAGAGACAGAGTAAGGGATCTCCAGCTCTGGAAATTCCACCTTAATGATTCAGAGACAGAGTCAGGGACACTGCCTTCTTAGAAATGAAACTCTCTGCATGACTCGGAAGTCTAGCTAGTAGACCACATGAAAGGTGTGCCTCCCCGGCTTCCTTCTTCACCATACACCTGCTATGCCACGTTTCCAAGGACTATAGTGCATCTGTGCTGTTTCTTTCCTTGGGCAGTTGTCTCTTCTGGCCACACACACATGCACACATGCATGCACATACATACACACAACATACACCTGAATTAAGAACACTCTAGGCAGGAAAGTAACTTATAGTAGTTTCTGCAATGTCTAATGTGAAGCCCGAAACACAGCTGAGGCTAACTAAACATTTCTGCACTGTGGAGCTGTAAATAAATCCTTCCCACCTCTGAAACTCGGCATTTCCCTCTTTCCCACCAAGAGCATTAAGATAAAGAGTAACCCCAAATACAAAGCCTTCGTGGTCTTGTGTGCTTTGGAGAAGGGGTGCTCCAGGCCATAACTCTACAAGACCAGATCATCTGACTTTGAGGAAAACACATGCCCGTCATGAAGGGCTGGCCTTTCATTGACTCTTCTTGAGATCGCTGGGGGAAAGCAAGGAGTCTTCGAGGACTCCTCCTCTATCTTTTTATCAATATAACCTGCTGTCCATTGATGAAACAGTTAATAAAGAAGCCCCATGCAAGATTCTAAGTGCTTCCTAAGATTTTTCTCTTTAGAAGTGTGATTTATAGCTGGTGTGTTGCCAGCTGTCATTAAATCAACTCACAACCTACAAAAAGGAAATGAAAGTAGTGAAAATGCCAGTCCAAAAAAAATTAAATTAAATTAAAAGCCCAATGCTCATCACTGGAGAAGAAACTGTAAGCATTCATTGAGTGGCTGGCAAATACATCCACAGAAATCTGAACAGCACCTTCACTTACTCTCAGCCTAAACCAAAGTTAATCTAGCCCAGGGTCAACTGCTACCTGTTAGATACTGTGGGAAAGCCATGCCACCACAGGAAATGGGTCAGGCGAAATAAATTACGTCCAGAGGGTGTGCCTACAAGGATGAACACAGCGACCAAGATTCTAGATAAATAATAGAAAGAGTGGCCCGAACACTGGGGCTTGCACGTCTGTGGATCCTCGGTGACCCGCTTTTCATAAATCTGCCTAGCACTAATGACTAGAATGCATTTTTAATAAATTAATTTGGAATAGATGGTGCTCTGGAGGGAAGTAGGGACTTGACTCTACATTATTAATAGTTAAAACGGAAGCATCAATTTAGGAACACGTTTGCGGCTGCTGTAACATGGAGTCCAACCTACAAGACCCCCACAGACAGATGACCTTAAACGGTGCCAGATTCGCACAGACCTTACAGATGTTCTGTGAGCTTGCACAAGCATTCTTGTTTTAGGAAAACAAAAACAAAAACAAAAAACCACGCATTGTGTTTGGATTATATATTTTAAGCAGTCCGTTCTACAGTCACTGGCAAGCACTGTCTTATCCACGCATCCTCTATCTTGGTGCGGCAAGACAAGGCATCCAACTGGAGCCATGGCTGAGCACTAGCCCTGGCAATGCAATAGAGGATAATGGTGTAACTGGGACAAAGAGGATCAGGGCTGTGTGCTTGCTTTATCCGACTGACCCAGAAAGAACAAAGTCGGTATCGGCGCCTGGAGGTTAATCCTTGTAAACCCAAATGCTCAAATAGAAGCTTACATGACCTCCTGTACTTTTTCTAGGTCACTAATGCCCAAGGGCGGATGACCTGCCTATGAGAGGTAGTCAAAGACACACTGTGGAGTAGCAAATACAGTTTTCTCTTTACATGAAACTGAACGGGGCTCCTGAGACCTTAATTTTCCTTGGCCAAAAGAACTCAAGGCCACAGAAGACCAGGGAAGCCCTGCTTGGTTTAGTAGCAAACATGACCCAGCTACATAATGCTTGGTACTTGGTAGGTGCCCAGTACATGTGTGTGTGTGTGGGGGGCATGTTTGTGTGGATATATATGCGTGTGCAAGTGTATATGAATGTGTATGTGTGCATGGGTGAGAAAATCAGGTGCTCTTTTCCCTTCCCTTCCCTTCCCTTCCCTTCCCTTCCCTTCCGTTCCGTTCCCTTCCCTTCCTTTCCCTTCCCTTCCCTTTCTTTTCTTTTCTTTTTTTGAAGCAGGGTCAAAGAACAGTGAGATGGCCTAGAACTCTGATGACTCTAGACCGAATGACTAGTGAGCTCTAGGCATCTCCCTCCCAGCATGCTATCTGCCTGTATCCATCTCCCTGCACAGTATCTGCCTGTATCTACCTCTCCTCAGGCCCTGTTGTTTGTTCTAGAGATGTTGGGTTCTCATGCTGACCCCGCATACACTTTGCCAACTGACCTGTCTCTCCAGCCCCATCACTCAATACTTCTGGGTTAAAATAATGACCATGTGGATAGCTATGGTTTCAGCCATGGGCAAAACAGCTTCATTCTTTCCATATCCATTATTAGCCTCTGTGGTACAGATGGAGCTTGCTCTTATCAATTCTTCATTCTGGGACCAAACCAACCGTGAATTGAAAATATTTGAAGAAAAAAAAAAAGAATCTCAAGTGTGTACACATTTTTAATCATTATTCTTTAGACAATATGGGATAACTGCTTTGTACACAGCTTTTGCATTGCAGTAGGTATCATGACTTAAAGTAGCCAGGAGGCTGTACACAGGCTCTACGCTACCAGTGTGCCATTTTATACGAGTCTCATATAAATACCAAGGACTGTGGTATGTGAGTGGGAATCCGGGTGCTACAGTAGGCGATGACTGTAGTCAGTCCAATTCTTTCTTTGCAATGACCTATCTTTTCAGAAATATCAGGCTGATGTGATAATTACCGTTTGCCTTGTGTAAATAAAAGATAATTATTTTCCCTACACTCACCAAACGCCGGAGTGCAATCCAAAGGAACGATCTCTGTGTAAGCACACAGGCTTCGTTTCATGATAATGCCATCAGCCTTGTATTGATAATTAATGACTGTTTCATAGAATACGGAGACTGAAGCCTGGCACTTAAAACAAATTATCCCTTTCTTTCCCCTTAAAACTGTTCCTGATTAGATAACTGCCAGACCTTGGCAATGTTGTGAAATAAACCTGCAGACACTCTGAGATCAGAGTGACAAGGCGCGCCTGGCTCTCACGCTGGCAGGCTGGTGGAGGGGCTGGTTCTAGCACCCATTAGCATGAGCTAATGAATAAGCATTCCTGTCCCTGTCACATTCCTTGCTTGCTATTAGCCAAAACCTGAACTCCAGCTTAATTGTAGGATCCAGCCCGCCCATGGCAGATAGAGGGCATGGTCCCCCCACATTGTTGTGGTTGCATTCAAAGTGCTAATTGGGGGGGGGGGCATGGCAGATAACATGTCCTTGCACTACTCTGAGCAGCAGGTGGGGTGCTGAGAGAAGGGACTCAGAGGTGAGAAACGGCATCTCCCCAAGCCCTCAGGACTTGGTTTTCCTCACTCTTATTTAGCTTGGCACACCCAACTCGATTTCTTAAGGACAAGAAGGTTGTATGAATCCAGCTTCTCACATTTTCTTTCTGTTTCTCTCTAATGTTTCTGATTTTAGGATTGATCATTGCAGATTCCATGTATACTATCTGCCACACCGCACCCCAGTCTCTTGCACCTCTCCGGAGGCTTCTGATGGTCCACCCTGAGATTTGCTGTCTTTGCTGGCGAATCAACTGGAGGCTCAGAAATACTTGCAAAATATAAGGTATCAGTTTCTATACCAGGGATTCACACAAAGCTTTTGAATGTTGTTAAAACTCGTCTATGTTGAGCCGGGCGTGGTGGCGCATGCCTTTAATTCCAGCGCTCGGGAGGCAGAGGCAGGTGGATTGATGTGAGTTCAAGGCCAGCCTGGTCTACAAAGGGAGTCCAGGACAGCCAAGGCTACACAGAGAAACCCAGTCTTGAAAAATAAAAACAAACAAACAAGCAAAAACAAAACTCGTCTATGTTTACAGGCAGTTTAGGGTTGGGATGCTTATGAGGTACTTTCCTTGTTGCTATAACAAAATACCAGACAGAGCCACACAGAAGAGGAAGAGCATGTTTTAACTCCGGCTTTGAGAGGCTGCGACCTCATTATGGCAGACATCTTGGTGGCTCTGAGCTGTGGCATCAGGACTCTGATGGTGCTTGCTCACATCTTGATGAGCCAGGAAGCAGATAGAAATAGAGTTGGAAATGAGGCTGAGCTGTGACCCCTAAAGCTCCTCTCCCAACCAGCTACCTGCTTCCTCAGTGAGGTCTAAGCTCCTAAAGGTTCTGCAGCCACCAAGAACAATGACACTAACTAGGGAACAGGAATTCTAACACATGAGCCTTCTGGGACGATTTTGCACTCGAGCCATGACAGAGTGTTCAGGATTTGCTATTCTCTGTATTTAATACATGTGGCTCTCATACTATGAGTCATCCCTTCCTTCTGTCTGTTTTCCATCTTAGAATGGGTCTAATCATCTCAAATCCCAGGTACTTCCTGCATCCAATACAAGTGTTCTGGTCATGACAGTAAGCATGCTAATAGCGTTAAGCAAGATAGAGTCTTGCCACATCTCATTTAAAACTGAGGAAAAGAGTTGGTGTCAAGTGCAATGGTTTTTGCGAGCTTGGATGTCATGCAGTCTGCTCTCCTGCTCTTGGTTTCTCTGGCTGTCTTCAGTAAGATGTTTCATTCTGGGGATTTCCACTGGGGTCGGGGTGGCACCCCTATAAGCTGTCTTCTTATGTACCAGTTAACCAGAGCACAGGCGAAAACAATGTGCTTCCCAGGCTTGAAGGTCAACACCTTTGACTTCCTAGGTTGCCTCACGTGTCGGCTCATGGACCATTCACTGTGATGGAGAAGTATGCACTCATATTTCATTATCCTAGCCCACATACTTCATGCCTGGAGCCTGGGGAGGAGTCGGTTGTGTGAGGACAGTACACACTGAGAGTGGGGTAGGGCATCCCTTAAGCAAAATCATCATGCAAAAGTGGGCACAAGGCACCAGCCACAGTGGCCCATTGACTTACCACAGAAGGCTATCCAAGGAATTACTTGGACCAACGGCAAATACACTCTTTGAATTGCTGAAATTAAAAGATGGAGGGAGAGAGACATGAGAGGACAGCACACCTCCTCTAAGAGCTTATTTATCCACTAAGTTCTACGGAGGGGGAAAGCTTTCAGCAAGCAGGAGTCACACACTGCAGAATTCCCCTGGACATCATACATCTACATACGATGCCCCCTTAGCTGCAGAGCTTATGTTCCAAGACCCCCCATGGACCCCTGAAACCAAAGAGGGTAGAAAACCCTGCATGTACTATATGATTTCTATCAAAACACCTTAGAATGAGTTCACAGCAAACAGCAGAATTTAAAAAACATCCCGACATGAGGGATTAGAGGTGACACATCACTGGCAATAACCGCTATTTGGCATTTGAGTGTGAGAGTTGTGATTCAATTAATGTGTCCCAAACTAAATTTGAAAGCTGACAATATAGTTGGTCCATGCTGGGAGGGGCAGAGATGGGTCCTCCCTTGCAATCTGAGCTTAACTCCATAGGATGCTTTGGAGAAAAAAAAGAGGTTGTTTTAATAAAGCGATGAACTTTGTGTCATCTTCCATGGCTCTTGCTAGAGGTGGACTCCAGAAAGATGGCAACGAAAGCAAAAATTTTTAACAGGTATTATCATGAATGATGGACCCATTTATGTGATTGCTAATGGCTGAGTGTACACCATGCTGCAAAATATCAGTAGGGATGTTTGGCAGCCACACATTTATGATGGTGATTATCAGTATAAATTAAGTTTATGTTGATATAATTAGCAGTAAAGTTAAAGTAATATTTATATGGATACAAATTGTACCTAAGCCATACTAGTGCAAACAAACTGTCGATGTTGACACGGTGCGAATAGTTTGATCTGGCGGGGGAGGGATATTTATATATATACAATTGGTATTTACTTTCCTCCCTTCTTCACAGGCAAAACCAAGAAGCTTTGAGCATCTAGACACGATTACACAGCTAAGCAATTCCCACCAAGGACAGATATGTACTCTGTAGGAAGTTCTGGCCTGAAACCATCATGCTGGGGAGGGAGAAGGAAGAGGAGACAGGAAGTGATGAGAGGAAACGTGATATGTAAGTAACGGGTTGTGAGTTCCAGTGCAGCAACACGCAGGGCAACTGTGAACCAATAATGATCATTTGTTACAGGGAAGCTGACAGAAGGGTAAGTTTCTTGGGTTATTCTAGCTAGAGTCCCATGTCGTGGACTCTCTCTCTGCTCTGGGACGTTGGATGCTGTGTGGCACGTTACATTTTCAAGTTCATCAGCATCAGGTGATGCTTTGCTTCATGAGGAATCTGCCAGGCCCTTTGCCTCCAGGTCCTTAATCCCAGTGTCTAAGGTGCCGACTCGGTCCCTTCTTCATTGTTACACTCTTTGTATATACCGTTCTTACCCAGAAGACCATCCATCCCTGGTGTGACTGGGAATTTCTCTACTTTAGGATTAAGAGAGTAATGTGGGAACAGATAAGTACTTTATGAGGGAGAAAATAGCTAGTCAGTAAGTGGTGCAGGTGGTGTTTGAATCCTACGCCAGCTGGTTTTGAAGCCATTCTATTTTTGGAGTATTCATTCAGCTGGCCAATATTCATTCAACAAATATTTTTAAGGATGACCATTGTGGGGCACTGTTCTGGAAGCTCTATGCACACCAGTAAACTGACAAAGCAAAACCTCCTGTCTTCTGGAAATCTGTACTGCAGCCTCCTGCTTCACTTTCCAAAGCTTCAGGTCCCAAGAGTCAACTATGTTCCAAATATGGTAAATGAAAGTTTCCAGAAATAAATAACTAGCGGATTCTTAATAGAATATTCTGAAGTCTGGCACTGTGATGGCCTCTTGCTCTGCCTCACCTGAGGTGTGGCTCACCTTCCTTTCCACTGGAGTCATGCCGTATGCACTACTTGCCCGGTCATCACTTGGTAGCCATCTTGGCTGTCAGATCAAGTGGCCCTCCTTTGATTTAACAGTGTACCCAAAACACAAAAGAGGAATGATGCTTGCAGTTCAGACAGGAGAAAGAACGTATTCCTGTATCATCTTACATAAACATGAGGAAGAGCGAGCACAGAGCAGTAGGATGTTTTGAGAGGGGCGTGTTCATATAACCTTTATTGTGGCACACTGCTAAAATTGTTTTATTTAAATGCTAATCTCTTACTGTGATTCATTTATAAATTAAACTTTCTCATAGGTGTTTTTGAGGATGTGCCTTTGAAAGGAATGTTGGGATGCTGGCATCTTTCTTTTCTCATCTTTCTGTCAATGAAATACATGGTTTGTTCTGCCATGTGCTTCCTGCTATAACTTGGCACCCACCAGAGGCCTAAAGGGTCAGCCTCACCCCGGATTAGAAACTTTGAGACTATGAGTCCAAATAAACCTATGTTTCTCCTGAGTTAATTGCTTCCAGTACTTTGTCATAGTGATGGAAATCTGACGAGCAGGGGGGTCCAATACTGCTCACTGTTTGAGAAACTTGAGGCAGGAAAGTTTCCCTGACTTTGGCCGGGGATTCTGAGTGATTCTTGGGAAGGGGGTGGGAGGGAGGAGATGTTCGTTCTCCAGCTTCCAGGAGGTGAGAAGGAAGGAGACGTCCAAGGACTGCTGGGCTATCGCCTATGCAACACCAGTCAATATCATCTTTTGCAAACAAGACCTCTGTTCTTTAAAAAATGTTTATAAGTAAGGAGCGATAACCAAATCAAAGCATAGGCAGGGCTGCCTGGATGGTTAAGGCCAATCCTAATGACCTGAGTTCAATCCTCAGGACCCACATGGTACCGAGAAGAAACTCACTCTGTGGGTTGCTCTCTGACCTCTGACCTCTATATGCTCATGTAGTCAGAGGAGCTGGGTGCTGGGTGCTGGGTGCTGGGGGGTGGGGTGGGGAATCAGACTGAATTTCCTATCCCTGTAATAAAATATCATTACAGGGTAATTTATAAAGAAAAGAAGTGTATTTCTTGGTTCTGTTGGCTGGGGAATCCAAGAGCACGGAGCTAGCTGCTGAGTGCCTTACGTGGTGGAGAGAATGCCAGCTAGCCACTCGGCTTCACCTCACAATGGTACCCACACCACCTCACCTTGTGACCTCATCTCACTCTGATTACCTCCCAAAGACCTCATTTCCTGTTACCATTAACAAATGAACTGGGGGCTTCACTTTCCAACACATGGACTTGCCGAGGAGTCATTCAAACCACAGCAAGATCTACACGGGCATGCAAGGGAGGATGCTGGAACACGTGGCTTCTTCCTGAAGCCCCTTCCCTACTGTTTTCCCAGTCACCCTACTAAGAATAATAAGCAATTAAAGCTAGTGCATACCCTCCCTTGAGGAACCCAAGGAAATGGCCACCCCTTTGAGGGAAGTGTATCTATCTGTAGCAGCTGGAGGAAGCGGGCCAGTGCTTACCGACTGTGGAATACGGAGCTCACACACCGGCTCTATATCACCTGTGCGTGTCCTTGAACAAGCCATTCAACCTCCGAGGGCTTCAGTGTCCTTTTTACAATCCACAGACCAGCAGCTTTTGTTAAGATTCATTGCGTTCATACACACGAAGCTTCTAGAATAGGCCCCATTACCTGACATCAGAAAAAACAGCCTGTGAGCTGTGACTACCGCCCAAAGCCTCGTGGGGTAAGTCGATCTCTGGTTTCCTTTCCAAAGCTGAGCCGTCTTCCTTCTCATCACAGCTTTTATCACGCCAACTTGGGCTCAGAACTGTGCTGACAATAACTTCCCAGTGAGTCTGTTTCCTGTTCTATGTTAGTTAAGCCACATCTTAGCCTCAAATCACTAAGCAGCATAGACATGAGAAATATGTGCTCTTGAGTTGCAGGTAATTTACAGCTAGGCTCTAACGCCCTTCACCCTCAGTAACATCCCATAATAGAACAGGGTTCTTTTGGATACGTTTTTGCTGGCAGCGTCCTTAGTTTTAGAGGACTTCCTTGCATCTGAGCTGGGGGACATCAGCCTACAGCTAGAAACCGTGCAGGGACACTGCCTGGCCTGGACACCACTTATCTGTAGCTAATAATTCAAATATCCAGTTGGTAGATGCATTGTGCCTGAGCCTCAGAGAGAGCATGGCTTTGGTATTCAGGACACACACACACACACACACACACACACACACACACACACACACACACACACACACAGGCTCGTCCAATAAGACAGAGCCCCTCCCACACATTGCTTACCTTCTGTGGCCTTGTATGCATTCCATCAAAGCTTTCATTTCTTTTAATGGGTAAGTGATACACCCTTCTGAAGGAAGTACCTGGCATGGAGATGCTGGTGGGGCCTTTAACTGTGGCATTTGGCTAGGAGAGGCTTTGAGTTGGGGAGCTACAGTGTGCCTGGAGGGTTGGATGGCGTGCAAAGGGATGATGGGAAGGATGTGTTGCTCAGGTCTCTTACTGGGAATGGGTCTAGGAGTCTCATATTAGAGCCCCGTGTCCTAGGCTGGTCAGAAACAACATGCCTGGGAGCCAGTTTCCCAGGAGCTCCTGTCATGGTGCTCCTGATATAAATGATCAAACTTCTGTCCCTCCCAGGGGCTTTGCAGGCTTCCTGCTGCATTTTGTTAATACTGCCCCTGCCAGTCACAGAATGTTAGAGGTGGGAGGAACACAAAGCCATCTGATTTATTTACTGTTCAAGGATTTAAAATTTTCAGCTTATTTAATTGTATGGTTAGCATTCAGAGAAATGGGTTTAATTGTATTATTTTCACACATATATGTATTTCGATATATATCGTGTGTGTGCATGCACGCATGTGTGTGCATGCACGTGCATGTATCTGATTTCTAAAAGCTGGACCACTGCCTTTTGTGATAAAGAGGTTCAAGAGGAACGCCACAGTCGCTGGGTTGCTCTGTTCCTGTCTCACTTGTACTGGTAGTCTGGGGACCTCTCATCATCCATCAGCTTTCAGTCTAACACTTACGGTTGTCTTTCTCTCTGGCCACCTCCAAATCAACGGCAGCCTGCCTTCCAGCGTCGTCAGGATCCCTCCTCACCACATCTGCCTCTCATCGTTGCAGAATGTCACATGAGCGGTGTTCCCTGAGGCTCGGGGGCCTAGAGTGTCTTTCTTCTTTTTGTCCTTTGGGAGCGACGACAAGAAGCCCCTCTGCCTGACTCACAGCCACCCTGGCACACACATGGGTGAGGCGGACAGGGAGCAGCCGGCTCACTCCTTCCCTTGTCATCTCTGTCCACTGCTTCCTCTTTCTCGTTTGGAAACAAAGTGACAGTAGTGGAAGCTGGAGCTGGGGGTGTAACTCAGCCAGTACAGTGCCTGTGCAGCACGCATGAGGCCCTGGGTTCCATCCCCAGCGCTGAATAAGCTGGGCATAGGGGAATGTAGGATCGTACATGAAGGTGGGAGGGTCAGACGTTCAAGGTCATTATCAGCTATGCAGTGAGTTGGGAGGCATCCTGAGTTCTTACATGAGACCCCATCTCAAACAACAACAACAACAACAACAACAACAACAACAACAAAAAGATCAACACATAGAATCATTTTCTTGGACCTGCCAATACATATTCAGACACACTAAATTTTCTCTTAGTCAGGACAGATGGTATATTCAAGACGCCAGTAAGGGTCCCCAGTTTTCTTAAGCCCCTGGTGAACTTCAGGGTCCTTTCAAGATCTCGGGTTGACTACATGGCCGTGAGAGCCACAGTGACTTCCACTTCTCCGTTAAGATAGACTGCAGTAGACTGGTGTGCACAGGAATCATCTGTGGGTTTCACAGGTCCCAGTTGTCTGTCAGCTGAGGGAGGGTCATGTGACATCTCAGACCCGTCTAGAATCTCGGAATGTGACACCTTAGAACATTACGCCTTGCCTGGTTCTTTTCAACCCCACCAGCAGGAAAATTTAGCACACGACTGGGTGATGAGGAAGATCCTGTCTTGCCATCTGGTGCAGTATTATTGCTGAGTGGATGTCACACGTGGATGGATGCAACTGAGCCAGGGGACAGAGGTGAGAAGAGCAGGCACGGCTTCACATCCCAGAACGGCCACCTGGCAGGACTACGGTCTCGGGCGCCCTGTCTCTGTGGACATCTCTTTCCTGGGAATTGGATGGTTTATTTCAGTTGCAGGGTCGTCGTCACAGTCAGAGGTAAGGCATTTTGCACACCTGTGCGTATACATTTGTGCTCTCGTGTTTTATGACAGCATTGTTTGCTAGAGCAAAAAGGTAGACATGACCCAAAGCATCTCTGGACGGACAAGGGATCAGCAAAATGTAATACTTACTTATGGTGAAACTGTTCAACACTGACAAGAAGGCAGTTCTGACACCCACTGTGGCATGGGTGGGTGGTGGCATGGTGCTCAAAGAAGTAAGCCAGTCACAAACCAGTGTGTGACCCTGCTGACACACAGTACCTAAAATGACCAAACGCATAGGCAGAGAGTGGAGTGGTTAGCATAGCCAGGGGGCTGGGAAGGGAGAGTTACTGGCGGGTGTGTCCAGAGCTTTGGGTCAGGCTGTCGGGATGCTTCGGAGACAGACGGCAGTGACGGTCTTACGGCAGTGAAGATACTTAAGCCATTGACCGGCACACTTATACGTGGCTGGAGCAGATATTTACACATGAAGCTTGTAGTGCCCTCAACAGTGCCTTGAGCTTGGACAGACACTCATTAGATGGTCACTAAGAGCATCCTGACAAGTAGTTAGAGCTCTCTTAGTGGAGTCTATTGTGAGCGAAGCTGGGAAAAGTTGTAACACTCTTATGCTGCTGCCTTTGTTCCATTGGTACAAAGACTCCTGGCATGTTTCCCTTCCCACGGTGAAGTCCAAAAGAAGTTGTTACATCTTTAGGGGATACGCAGGAGACATTCACACTTACAGCAACGAAACTAAGGTACAGTCAACCCTTTCCCTATTTGCCCTTTGGGCAGGTGCTTGCCTTCCTCTGGGTTTCTTAAACAGGCTTTGTCTAGCTAGGACAATAGGAGGCAACGTGGAGTTTTTACTTAGACTCCTTGACTTGGAGTCTACACATCCCTGGGTATTGAGCCCTGTTCCCCACAGGTGTCCCCCCACCTCCACCCTGCCACCCCAAATGAGAAAACAAATTTTCTTCTGTCAGGAAAACATGCAGGCGCAGTCCGATCCTCCTTGGAAATGGTCACTAGGAAAGCAGACAGCGTCTAATGCTAACAGAGCCCCAATTCATTGCTCTCGGAGCCTGTAGCGTTTTATACCCCTCTGCGAGCATAATCAAGGGAGTGATTCCGAACCTTGTTAATCAGAAAGGGCCCTTTAAAAATGTCATGCTGTCAATATAAAACTTTGCTAAATTGCATTATAAATGCCAGATTCAGTCAACTAACACATTTAACACCGTTTCTTAAGTACAGTTTAGATTTTATCCGTGCCAGGGAGAATGAGAAAAATACCACAGGAGAGCCGAAGCCCGTGGATTCACTCAGCTAAGCCCACTTCCCCCAGAGAGGGATTATAAATATTTTATTCCAAAGCTAAGCCATACTTCTAGTGCTGTTGTCAATACGGCGCCTCGCCCCTCCAAAGTTGCTGGCTTTAAAACTGGATGATTCGTACAGCTAAGAAGTTAGCGGGGGTAAATGTCTCAGACTTGTTTTTCAATTAGCTGGTGATTCCTTTGGCTTCTGTTTTATGCCAGAGAGGTGTGGCTTCTTTTGAGGCGAGAGTTAAACATCATAGGCCCCTGCCAAGAAGAAAAGAAGAGCTTAATGTTTAACTGTGGGGACTCCAAGACCATCAAAGCAAATTTTGTGTTAGGGAGTATGTTAGTTGTCCTTCCCATTACTGTGACAAAACGCCTGACACAAACAACTTAAAAAGAGCAGAGAGAATTTATTTCGGCTCATGGTTTCAGGGGTCCAGTCCCTGGTAACTTAGCCACATGTGTTTGAGCAGAATATCATGGTGGAGGGAGTGAGTGGCAAAGGTACATTTTTATATCATGGTGGACAGGAAGAGGGAGGGAGGGGATGCTGGCTCCTTTCAGGGCTCCCATGTTCCTTGTTCCTCTTTTTGTCTGAACTCCCAGCTTTGGGGGATGATGCTATTCAGTCAGGTTTTGTCTGAACTCCCAGCTTGGGGGATGATACTATTCAGTCAGGGCAGGTCTTCCCTGCTCAGCTAACTTTCCTCCTTGCAGGCCAACCTGGAGCTATCCCTCAGCAACCTCTGAGGAGCTTCCCAGTCCACTCAAGTTCCAATCAAAACCAACTATCGCAGAGAAGAGTCGCTAGTAAGTTTGTAAAAACCCAAATCCCTGCTTCCTCCTCTTGCACTAACGGATGTTACAGATTGTTTTGATTAAGTCAATGGAGTTCTTTCTCCTATCTCTCATTCTGACTTGGAGTGGCCTAATTAAAAGCCTTAGAGCTTGAGGTTTGACTAGAAGCACTTTACAGATCTGAAAGTAGTCACCAAATATTAGGATCTCTGACTGCAAAGAAAGTCTTTTCTCAAGATAACCAAACAACAGTTTGTGTGTGAAAGCTTATTCCAACGCAAAAACATCTCAGTCGACATAAAGGATAATGTTTGGAAAGATTAGGAGTTTCTCTCCTCTGGCCCCTTGCTTGTTCTTCCCCCATTTATATGGTCTCCTAGACTCTTCCAAGTTCATTGTCTCAGAAGCAAAGATCAAGGCGACACATGAGGTCTTTTCATGGCTGTTGATTTTCTCAAGCCTTGACCTCTGCTCATGTTTTATTTCTGTTGCTGTGATAAAACCTCCTGACCAAAAGCAATTTAGGTTTATTTATAACTCCAAGTCATATCCCATTGCTGAAGGCGTCGAGGCAGGAAGTTGAAGGCAGGTCGGCTTGCCATTGCACACAGCATCACATCCCTTCCTATCAAAAAAGTACAGCGGGAACAATGGAGAATGCTGCTTGCTGGCTGGCTTACGGGCACCTGGTGTGTGCTCTGCTGGCTTTCCTGTCTGGTTCAGGACCATCTTTCTAGAAATGGTACCACCCACAGTGGGCTGGGCTTTCTTATTCTTACATCAATTAATAATCAAAATAAGCCCCCACTGACATGCCCGCAGGCCGATCTGATCTAGGCAGCTCTTCTCTCAGATGACTCTAGATTGTGTCAAGTTAAAAACCAAGGGCACCCTTTAGGGCACCCTCTAAAAGCCACGAAGACCTGTGTACATTATAGAATAACCAACATTCACTGGGAACTTCCCGTGTTCTTAGACACTATTTAATGCACACTCTCATCTCTTTCATTTTTCTCTCCTTTTTAGTAAGGTTGGAACAATATCATTTTACAGATGAGAATGACGAGGTACAGAGGCAGGGGGGGATCTGGTCTAGGAAGCCACATCTAATGACACCAGAATTGGCTTTGTAATGCACAGTGTGTCTCTGGAGTTTCCGTGTCTGTCTGTTCAGTAACATGCAGGAGGTTCGCAGGGTAGTGGCGGAAGTACTTCTGCCTTCTGCATAGGGCCAGGATACCACCTCTGGTTAAAGCATCTAAGCAGAGCAGGGTAGGAGACAGACTTGAACCATGGAGCAGTTTCAAGCAAGGCCTCTGAGGACCACAAGGAGGCCTCAAAAGCTGCAGTGGCCTTTCAGTGTTGTCCCTAATTGGGAATAAGTGTGTGGGTCTATCTCTGCCTGTGTGGCTCATGCACAGACTAGTCCTCCATGAATCAAGCATGTATGAGGGCTGCCCTGAAAAAAGCCTGACTGTAAGTGAGACATTGCTGAGCCCAGGCAATTACTAGAAGGACCTCCAGCTGACGGCTCCTGGGTGTCCGGAGTTGGGGGTTAGCATGCTGCAAGCTTCTGAATTGTACTGGATATGAGCAGGGACCTAACTCCTGTCTGGAGTCATCACTGTGGCATTATATGGGAGATCGGGAAATCCTGGAGAATAAGCTCTGCACCTGGGCAGACAGCGGCTCTGACAGAAGGTAGGTTAAAGGATGTGAAGAAAGCTATCCTCTCACTGCAGTCATGAGGGAGCTGAATCTGTGGCTGCCCCAGGTGACCACAGAGGGGGACTTCTGCAAACCTGGGATCCTTCAAAGAACAGGTGTTTCTAATGCCCAGAATAGCTTGGCTTAAGTGCTGTTTTGTTAAAATGTCCTTCTCCTACGTAAAAGTGGTATTGGACTGTGATATTCCATGTAAGGATATAATTGACTGAGCAAAGAATAGCAGATTGCTGAAATAAAGTATGGACCCGTAAAGCAGAGAACACACGTTATAGACACTGCTGTAGTTACACATCTGCAATTTTGAGATTGTCACCCCTTTGCCATCAATTCATAGGTTTGCATGGAGACACACACACACACACACACACACACACACACACACATACACACACACACACACACACACACACATACACATACCTTTGAATACTTTTCTTTCTTCTTTCTTTATGCTACAGTGAATTGGAAGAATAACACTAAAGAAATATGTGCCAGGTGGGCTGTGCATGCGTGTGTGTGTGTCTGTGTGTGTGTGTCTGTGTGTGTGTGTCTGTGTGTGTGTGGCCTTTTCTACCCAGGACCCCAAGCTACAGTTTTTCTTTTAGAGCTTTTCTTGTCTATTTCAAAGCCCATTCACAGGTCCAACACTGACGAGGAGAACAATGACAAGTTAGCCCAGCTTGAAGAAGAACAGAAAACCATGCTGACTTTGGGTTACTCTGGCAGGGTAAATGGGCTATAAATTCAATTTTAGATTAAATAGCTGCTTTGTGTGCAACACAATATTGATTTTGTTTCCAAAGACAGATGGGCTAAGGAATGGTGTGCAATCTATTGGTGTGTATGTGTGTGTGTATGTGAGAGAGAGAGAGAGAGAGAGAGAGAGAGAGAGAGAGAGAGAGAGAGAGAGAGAGAGAGAGAGAAAGAAGAAGAAGAAGAAGGAGGAAGAGGAGGAGGAGGAGGAGGAGGAGGAGGGGGCAGAGAAAGCCTGGGAAGAATATGCGGGTTACAGTAGGAATGGAGAGATGGTTCAGTCAAGAGCATTTGTTGTTCTTGCAAAGGACCTGGGTTTGGTCCATAGCACCCATGTGGTAGCGTGTATGTGAACACACACACACACACACACACACACACACACACACACACACACACACACCACTAAGCCCTTAATAATATAAAAGTGAAACAAGTTGACAATTGACAATTTTTTATTTTCAATTTTTTTCTTAATCTTCAACTAATGTCCCCCTCCTTCTGTATGCCATAGAGTCCTTGTCACATACTTTGGGACAAGTCTTAGTTATTTCCTTGTACCTGTGACTGCTTGAAGCATCACCCACAGGCTGCTTGCTCTGCCACCCCACCTGTGCTTCTACCCTGGTCCTGAAACTGCAGCAATGACACAAGCCACCCTGATTCTCAGGACAACGACATTAGCATCCTTCTGCCACATTACCCTTAACATCCCCTTGAGCTCTCCAGAGAACACAGGGGTCACAAGGTCACAGGTAGAAACTCTGAGATGGGAGCAGATGGGAATGGACGTGTGTCTTCCTCAGAGCTGCGGTCTGAGAGCTGCCTTCAGTAACATGGTAAGCATAGAAGGCCAGAGTCTCTGTGATGGAAGCAGCCTGGCCCTGAACGTAGCTGGGAGGTAGAAGACATCTGCCGTTTCTTTCTTCACCCATCTCTTCCTCATAAATACGCTTAGCAAGTACTACATCTCGTGCACTTGGGACAGAATATTTTCTAGAATGCTCCCCTCATTCAAATTGATGTTAACTCATTCATGATAAAATTTATTCATTTGAAGTTAATAAGCAACCCAGGTCAAAAGTATAGGGTTGATTACTGGCTTAGCATGTTTGACCTCTAGCACTGCAAAAACAAAGAGATCTTGAGAGAGTTTTTAAAAAAACTGTTTTCAGTGATGAAAAGAATAGGCCTTCTCTTTCAGGTAGGAGCAATTTCTCTACACAAATTCTTAAAAAGCTATATACCCACAGATTCAGAAATTTCCTTTTTGGTGCTTTATCTAATTGAAATAACTAGAGTTGTGTGAAATTGTGTGCACTGGGAGTTCACAGTAGCCTAATTTATGACTGTTCTGTGCTAATTTTCCATATTTAACAAAATGCTGGAGAAAAGTTTATTTTGGCTTATAGTGTTAGAGGTTCCAGACCTCAGTGTATCAGCTCTGCTGCTTTGGGGCTTGTGGTGCAGCAACACATGAGGGTGTGTGTGTGTGTGTGTGTGTGTGTGTGGGTGTGTGTGTTATGCATACGTGTGTGCATACATGTGTGCATGTGCGCGTGGACAAAGCTGTTCCCCTCACAGGAGCAGAGAGGCACAAAGAAGGACAAGACAGCCCCAGTGTTTCAATGTTCCCTTCGAGGTGTGCCCACGGAAAATCTAACTTCTTCTTGCCATTAGCCTCACCTCCTAAAGGTTCCATCACCGTCCAGTGATGCCGCGGGCTGGGAAGCAAGCATTTAACATCTAGGCCTTTTAGCCAAAACCTAAAATCAACGTGGATATCCATAACAGTCAAGTTTAGGAGCATTCTATAGAGGGAGAAGCAGTCAATAGAGAGCCAGGCCCTGGCTTTTCCCTGTTCCACTCTCCTCCTCACCTCCTACTGTGCCCACGTTCAAAGGGCTTTGCTTACACGTTGTACGTGTTGGACTTCACCAGCTCTTGCATGCAGTCTACACTGAATCCCATCTGAACCCTCTCTGGGTGCATAGTGTGCAGACCAGTGCAAGGACAATGTGGGATGTCCTTGAAGGGGCAGGTCCAGAGAATGAGCTTTTCAAAGTTCCCAGAACCTCATTGGCCATTTGGGAATTTGAGCGACCCAATTTCAGCTGGGACTAAGAGAGAAAGACACAGACTCCTCACAGACGCATTGTCACTGTGGGATGGCTTGGATGATGTGGTGGCTCCAGTGAGAATGCAGCCACACGCTCATATATCTGCGTGCTTAGTCGCCAGGTGACAAGCTGTTTGGCCATGGTGTCTCTTCACAGCAATAGAACAGTAACTAAGAGGTGAACTAGCAATCCTGAAGCAGGGGGCTAAAGCGAGAGCCCCCTTTGTTTGAACCTGAGGGCAGTGGTGCAGGGGGACACAGGAGGGAACCTGCCCTCATGTCCTGTGGCGGCCATAACCAAGGACCACACGCTAAGTGGCATAAGAGAATAGAAATAGGAATAGCGCTGGAGAACAAAATCAAAAATTAATCTGTCGGCAGAGCTGTCTCCTTCTGGAGGTTAAGGGGTAAATCCTTGTTGCTTTCATCTTCTAGAGGCCAGACTGTCTGCTTGTGTCACATGACTTTCCTTCCTTGGGTCCGGTGTTCTATTCTTATAAGGACACTAGGTACTGGTATAAGGCTCACCTTCAATTCAGAATAATTTTATCTTAAGAACCTCATCACACTGGTAAATACTATATTTTAAAGGAAAGTCACATTCTGAGGTTCCACGTGGACATGAATTTGGGTGGACACCAGCCAACCCAACACAGGAGTGAAACTACTTGGTTTTCTTTTCACATTGCAGGAGACTGAATGCGGGGTGTTGTGTATGCCGAGCATGGACGCTGCATCCTCTTTGAGCTGCATTCTCAGCTCACACTGACACCAGAAAACAGAAAATTCTAGGGAACTAATGAGCTCTTTTCCTTCTATCCTGTGCCTCCCCATCTGTACCTTAGTTGACCATTTAACTTGTTTCTTCTCCACTGGAAAAGAGGGCTTTGTCACAGCTGTGCCATCTTACTTATAATCTCAGCAGAAACAATGAGCCTATTGTGCTCCAAGCCTGTCTCCTGGGAGGGAGTTTGGGATGTGGGTGAGTTGCAGGCTAGTATATTTCAACTGAGGCACAGTCCCTGGATGGTTTGTTGGTTAAGGGCCTGAGAAACATTCCAGCATCTCATCAGCTTCATTTCTCAGCTATAAGGAAATGGAACCCTAGGTCATTTAGGTGGCAGGAAGTACTTCCCTCCATATGGGCCCTGAGACCCCACCCAGCTCGAGAATTCATCATAGCCAGGCATGGGGTGCATGGCGGTCATCTCAACACTCACGAGGCCAAGGCAGGAGGAGCATGAACTCAAGACCAGCTTGGGCTGCGTATAGACTCCTTCTCAAAATAAATACTGCATTAAATACTGATAATCATCTGTTAAGTAAGACTAAGCCAGTCTACATTGATATCATTTTTTTTAAATTAAGGGAAGAAAGGAAGTTAGAAGGCAAATAATAAATGTAGAAGGAAAAATACGGCAAGGAAACTCATATGACGAACATCAGGACTATAACTGGCAGAGGTTGGAATCCTTGATGGATGCTAAAACAAGATGGGGAAAGTCTAATGACCAATCGGATACTTGACATGCTGAAAAGGATCTTGCCTTGAGGCAGTTATTAGGTATAAAGGGGGGAATTCGTAGTTGGGAAACCCAATCAAGTGGTCCAAGTTAACCTCAATGTGTTCTGTAGATCCACATCCTGGGCCCTTCCAACATGATGAAACCATGTTGCTCTCAGACTTTCCTGCCCAAAGAGCATCCTCTAATCCCCAGCATGGGGAAACAGTGGGCAAATCCAAGCTGAGGGAACATCTGCAAAAATGTTAAGTTTCTGGAGGCCAATGAGACCCCAGGACAATTCCATGTTTAAGGAACATGAAGAGAAAATAATCCATCTGAACACAAGACACTGACCTGACTCTCTGAACTACAAAAAAAGTTCTTAAAAATTTTTTTCTATGAAATATTGTTAGAATAATCAAAGAATATTGGACAACACCTATAAATTAAATAGTACTATCCAAAGGATTTGACAATAAAACGACAAACTGCCTGCAACTAAACCTGTATTCAACCAGATGTGGTGGTTCACAGCGGTAATCCTAGCACGTAGGGGGATAAGGCAGATGGGTTGCTATGAGTTCAAAACCACACTTACTACATAGGGCACTCCAAGCCAGCCAGACAACAGAGTGATACTCTGTTTGAAAAACACATATTAGATCGACTTTAAGATTATATGTATAACCAGAGAAAATATGTAGAAACTTTGGTTAGAGTATTAACAGTTGGGGATTCTGGGTGAGGTCATTATGGGACTTTTCATTCTAGTTAAACTTTTCCCTGGTCCTGGGATTATTTTAAAATAAAGACTAAATGCCACTTCTACTCCTTGGGAACAAGCAGTAGTGGTTGTTTTCCTGACCGCTGGTTAACTGGCAGGTTCGTTCCAGCAAAGTGTCTGCTTTGGCTTCCTCTCAGAGGTTACTCACTTCATTTCTCACCCCACTGCTTCTCTTACAACACTTGGCATTTGTCACTGCTGGCCTCGTCCCAGCCTGAGGACGGGCCATGGGGCTTTCCAGCTGTGTCTATGTGAACAGTCACCCAGGAGAGAGCTGAGGTTTTGCACGGGGCTTCATATGTCCGAGGCTCGGGAAAGCCAGGCCATCCCTTTGCGACGTCTATGCACTTTGGTGTTGGCTGATGAGAGAACAGATCTGATCCTTTGTAAGGAGCCGGCTGGGACACTGTGGGGACGAGGAGGGATGGGAGTGAGGCAGACATGCCCACTCTGCAGGAGCAGCCTCAGACGCATTCCAAGGACCTCCCACGGCACTAGCTTGTTTTTCTGTTGCTGTGATAAAACACTATGATCAAAAGCAGCTGAAGGTGCAAGGATTGGTTTTAGCTTACGCCTCCAGGTCATGGTCTATCATCGCAGGAAGTCAGGACAGGAACTTGAAGCAGAAATCATGGAGGAGTCTGCTCTGTAGCTTGCTCACTGCCATGCCCAACTAGCTTTCTTATACAGCCCAGGCCCACATGCCTAGGTGTGATGCTGCCCACAGTAGGCAGGGACCATTCACATCAGTCACTAGTTGAAATAGTGTCTCACTGACAGGGCCACAGGCCAATCCGACTGAAGGAATTCTTCAGTTGGGGTTCCCTCTTCCAAGGTTGGTTGTGTTGTTGATAATACAAACTAATCAGGGAGCCGCCCACTAATGACTTTTCATTAGCTATAGCCACCCTAGGGTTCTCTGGCACTTCTAAGGAGTCCATCATTTACTGGAAAGTCTTTTTTTTTAATCTTTCTTCTTTTTATGCATACATTTTCAGACATGTGTGAGCGTACACACACTGATCCATAAACACACATGCATATACACACATTAAACATGTCTTCCTACCAAGACTGAGGGTCCATTTCAGTTTCATACTATCTGGTACCCAACACCTGGTCATTAACAGTTAAGTGTGACACGTGGGTGCTGCCTCCAGTCAGGTATGATCACTAGGACCCAGGTGACAATAAGGCTTAGTATATGGTATCTGAGTCTGGTTTGGCCAGACAGACAATAAAACCTGGGAATTCGTGCTCTAATTGTCAGTGTCCTCCTTGGGGGTTCAAATAGGGCATTCATGGAGGGTTAGAAAAAAATAACTTATATCCCTGAAGGGAAACAAAGGAAACACTTCAGACACGATGGCAGACTGTGGTCATCACAAAGCCACTGTACAGTTTGATTTGGGCAGTGATGCAGACAAGTCAAGAGCCAGCCCTTTGTTGCTCAGCAGTCAGCTCTCAGAGGGGAGCCCAGTGAGTCACTGTCTGGGACAAAACATAGTGGAACACCACACTGACTAGTGAGACTGGGTGGTGGACATGGCTGTTTCTGGGAGTCAGCTCAGTCATGAGGAAAAGGGTATTGGCCTTGGGACTGTATGTATGATACTTTTATCTCTGAGCAAAACGTGAGGCCATCTTGGAGGCCAGGATGTTAACCTGGGCTTGTAACCATGGCAGCTAGAGCAGGATAACACAGAGAGAGCCAGTCGGTGGTGAAGTGATGGAGCCTGGCATTCCCTAGTAGATGGAAGGGGAGAGTCAGGAGATCTTCACCGGGAATTCCTGCTATTGCCCTTCGTGCCTCTCTCCACACTGCAGGTGAATTGGGAAGACAGTAAGAAGGGGAAGATTATCTGAAAGGGGGCTCTATAAAGTCCCTCTCCATGATGGGGTGGGTCTTTGAAGCGATGCAGCTGTTTGAGGGTCACACATCCTCCTATCAGCAACACATCACCCATGCTCTATAAGCAAGCCCAGATCACTGACTGGTTCTCCAAGTTGGACTTTCATAGGATTATCCTTCGGTTTGTCCTTGGGTCCCACCTGAGGTAAGTAGATGTTCACACTTCCCAGAAGGGTTAACAACACCCTGGGGATAGTTTTCTGTTTGTTAGGCATGTGGATCCTAGACACGATGCTGCCATTGGGGATTGTATAGGAAGAAAAAAAAAAAACAGGACAAGAGATGTCACTGGTAGTTGACAAGGGCAGTTGTTTTAAAGGGACCTTGAAGGAAAAGACTTTTCCCTCCATCATGGATGGCAGAGGATGGTGGCAAACACCTCCTCAGATGACACTGACTGCAGTGGGCTTTGGATGACAAATGCTGGTAGCTGAGAAAGAACTTGAAAAGCAGTAGAGAGGGCCTGAGCAAGTGATGGCGGAAGTGACTCACATGGCTGTGCTCAGGGTTGTCTAAGTCCTCTTTTAAGTGAGGTCCTTATGGATTTCTGTCCTTGTCATGCATTATGTAAGACAAATTGCTTCACAGTTAGACTTGGCTAAACTGCCTAACAAGAATTTTAGCTATCAGACTTGGCGAACTGTACCTTTGTGTTGGTGGATCCCAAGCTCAGAAACATGATGACGTTCTCTTTGTTGGGTGTGTCAGATGAGGGTGAAAACAGCTAGCCTGTTCTTGGCTCTTTCAAAGGTCAAAGGCCTTCCTATGAGGCCATTTACTACCCCTTGAAGAGAAGTCAAGCAAAAGCTAAAAGGATGCAGGGTGCAAGGTTAGCCCCTCCCTTTAAGAACAGAGGCTCACAGTGTCGAGTAAATTGCCCTGCACGTTCATCTCACCCTCATGAGGCATACTGTCTTTCAAGAAAGATTTCCGAGTGCCCCTTAGGCTTTGGGACTAAACAAAGCTTTTAAAACAGGATTTGGCCTGTCCCAGAAGAAAATGATCATAAATGTGGCTGAAATCCAAGGTGGTAGCCTGGTGTGAGAACAATTTATTTCCTTCATATTCCCAAGGAAAAAATTGAGTTTCACCAAGGTTCAGGGATAATCCCTCATGCCCTTTAGAGCAAGAGCGATTTCCTTCTCTATTATGTCATTCTATTTCTTAAGACAAAAAGCTTCAATTTGATTATTTTATTAGATAACTTTTTTTTTTTTTGCCACCAAATGTTAAGTTCAGATGAGAATTTCTGGTGTAAAAAGAACTAATGTTATCAGGATTTATTAAGTCTAGACAATTGCCCCTAGCAGTTCTGTTTTGGGGGACCATTTTGTTTTACTGATAATTACTGATAATGGGCCAGAGTCTTTGTTTCTATTATGTACAACTGCACTACAGTTGTGAGATATGACTGAATGTAACTTTTAGGCTTTAGCCTTCTCTACCACATGCTGCCTATATCTACAACAGTCTCATAAAAGCAACCACAAGAGGATCCAGATATCATGGTGTATGCCTGTGATCTTTTAGGAAGATCCTGAGCCTGCGGCCAGCCTGGGCTACATAGCAAGTTCCAGGCTAGTCAGGCATATACAGTGACTCAAAAAATAAAATAAATAAAACCAAAAATTTACAATTTATGTGTAACTATTTTCTTTCAGCTCAGTAGCTATGGCAGTAGTTTGATAAATGTTGAATGACTAAATGAATCTTTCCGGTACTTTTTTCTTTCTAGACAGTCTTGCTGTACAGCTAAGGCTGGCATTAAATTCACAGACTGTCTGTCTTAGCTTCCTGATTGTGGGGATTTTAGGCAGGCACCCCCTTACCCACAATTCAGTATTGTTTAGAATAAGATGCTGTGATTTTCTTCTTTCTTTAGGTAGAGAATCTTAAATTATACAAACTGCCCTGATTATTCACTTGACCTACACAACCTATAAAAGCGAATGTCAAGGTGAACATTTTTAATCTTATATAAGAAAATTTCAATTACCTGAGTTAATTAAGAAGGGCCAATTCTCAAATAATTCCACAAATTAATAGCACCAAAGTTGTTATAATAAGATAGAACAAATGGTCTTTCCCAAAAGGCAGGGTTTAGCCAAGGGTGAGCTGAGTGGCATATAAACATACTTGGAACCATCTTGAAGCATATTTCAGCACGCCTGCTCACCACAGATCCCATTTCCATTAGGTTGGCTGCAACGCTCAGAGTTTATAATACCTTCTATGCATATAGGACAATAACCTCAAACTTCCTGCCTCTGATCATGAAATTGGGGTTAGGTGAAGATGTAAGTTTGATGCCTCCTGATGACCTATAGGCTTTTAAGAGAAGGAAGAGACACCTGGGCTACCACAGCTGCTGGGCTTCACCATGAGATCCCCCTGCCTCATGTTGCAGCAAGAAGGCCCTTGCCAGATCCTAGCTTCAGGCTCTTAGGTTTCTCAGCCTCTAGAGCTGTGAGTCAAATAAACTTCTATTCTTTATAAATTACTCAGTCTCAGGCACTTCGTTATAGCAACATAAACCCAACAAAGACAGCAGCCTAAGATATTTGATATTTTTAAATATAAGAATTGGTTCTGTCAACCAGAAGTAACTTGCTCATGAAAGATGACTCAGAGCCACTGAAGGTGATAGACTGTACTTCCTGCTATAACCTTTTTCTTTTATTTATTGTCCAGCAAATGAATATTCATGAAAAGAATTTGTAGGCATCTTTGTATTTATCTGTGTAGTATAGTGTAGTGTAGTGTGTGTGTGTGTGTGTGTGTGTGTGTGTGTGTGTGTGTGTGTGTGTAGCGTAACAGAACATCTGCTTAAAGGAATAGAAATAGAGATTATTTCTCAAATTCAATTGCTACATTTATGAGCAAAAGCAGGAGACAAATCTGAGAAGTCCCAGAGCTTAAGTAACTTGATTGAGGTCATGGGATTTGTTAGAAACCAAACTTAAACCCAGAACTCAAGATTCCCAGTATGTCACACGTCCAGTCACAGGCACAGTTTCCTCCTTTTTTTTTTTTTAAAGTTATTTTTAGATTTCTTTTTCTGGGATTAACTATGAATATATAGCTTAGGCACTGAGCCATGCCTGACCATTTGTGCTCCAGGCTCTACCTGGACAAACACTTAGGTTAGGGGTGCCCTGACTGCTCCACGAAGTTCCATCAGGAACCACAGCACCATGAAAATCGCTGTTGAGTGAGTGTCCATGTGTGCCCACACATGATAGGTGGAGGGCTCAACATCTTGTCATCACTTCTTAAAAGATAACATCTTGTTAATGTAGCACAGGCTGGCCAGTGCCCATTTTTACCTTAACATCTCAAGGGCTAGCATTGTGGGTATCCACTACCAAGTCTGATTTGTTCCTTTGGCTTTCATCTGATGCCATTCTTATTAAAAAGCTACTTACTTTAGGCATTTTTTTTTTGAAAAACAGCAATAAAAATGTTTGTGATTTCAGACATGCCAGTGAAAAACATCATCATATCCCATACATATTATCTCCTGAGCCTCAGAGGGAAACACATCCATCTTAATTGTAAAATTATTACTTATAACACGGAGTCTATATTATTAAAACTCTTGGGATTTCAGATCTTCATGGCCTGTTTATTATTTATTGGCTGGTTTTTATTTGTTGTCTCTTAATGATCAACATGGCTAGGAGACATTTTATACACACAATCATTTCATTGTCTGTATATTACTTTAAGTTCAAACTTGAAACAGAACAATATGCCAATTCACAGAATTTATTAGTTTAGTCTGGAGGCTTGAAATCCCTAAAAAAATAATACATCACAGAAATGTTCACTGGCAGGATAGGACTTTTGATTATAAGTCCACAGAATGGAGAATCTCTGTGACCAAGCTTCAGAGTCAGAGCACCATGCTCCTGTCTCAGAGCACCCTCCTCACACGTAGTTTCGCAGCCCCTGACTTAGTAGACTAGAACGCATGTAAGGCGCGCAGCGTAGGCTTAACAGCTGTGGCTGACTCACATATGCAAATGAGATACAGCCAGGTATCCGAACGTTCTCTCTCTTGCGTGAACAGAGTTCTCCTGGCTCCACCTCAAGGCTAGTCACCGTGGGACAGTTAGCACAGAGCCGTCTTATTGGGCAATGCCTGTGACTAAGGTGAACTAATTAGCTCTTTCCTTAGAGTTCATTTTGAAATTGGAAAGCGCACAGGAGCAGGTGAGACTCTTCTTGGAATGGGGACATCACTGGGGGGGGGGGCAAGGAGAAATGGAATGATGGCAGAGAGAGGAGCAGTGGGGGGACAAGGCGGTTGACTGGCTATACCTATGGTGTGAACTAAGAACAGACATGAGAGCTGAGATGGAATCTGAGGCCACTCTGCTCCTGATTTTCTGCAGTGCTAATAACCCAGACAGACAGACCGCATATACCACTGGCTCTGAAGAGACAACATTTTGGTTTATTCATTATGTTCTATGCAGGGTTTACTAGAGAACCCAGCATGTGATAATCACTTGAATGATTATTTACTTTTCAGTAAACAAATGCATGTTTGCATACATGTTTGCACATGTGTTTCTTTTCCAAAGAAAGTGTTTTCCTGTGTTTTAGGGTCATGCATCCCATGGTGCATGTATGGGTTAAATCTATCCATCCTGCGTGCATGCAGCTGAGCATGCTGAGCTAAGAAACCAGCGTTCTCTAAATTTGGCTGTTCAGCGGCAGAAATTGAGATAAATATTTAACCTTGCTTCTTTGTATTCCATGGAACTGTGCAGTATGCTTGAGCTGGCTAATTTAAAATTTAGAGTATAAATTAAACTGCCCATCTCTCTGTAACACAGGAAGTTAAAAAACAACAAACAAAACAATAATAACAAACCTTGCTTCCATAAAAAAGCAAAACAAACAAACAAAGAAAAAAACCTTCTTCAACTGTAATTAGAAAGCAAAAGCAAAATATTCAGGAGTACTCTGAGATGATGGAGACAGGGACTCACCTTGAGATGATGGAGACAGGGACTCACCCTGAGATGACGGAGACAGGGACTCACCCTGAGATGATGGAGACAGGGACTCACCCTGAGATGATGGAGACAGGGACTCACCCTGAGATGATGGAGACAGGGACTCACCCTGAGATGACAGAGACAGGGACTCACCCTGAGATGACAGAGACAGGGACTCACCCTGAGATGACGGAGACAGGGACTCACCCTGAGATGACGGAGACAGGGACTCACCCTGAGATGACGGAGACAGGGACTCACCCTGAGATGACGGAGACAGGGACTCACCCTGAGATGATGGAGACAGGGACTCACTCTGAGATGACGGAGACAGGGACTCACTCTGAGATGACAGAGACAGGGACTCACCCTGAGATGACAGAGACAGGGACTCACCCTGAGATGATGGAGACAGGGACTCACTCTGAGATGACAGAGACAGGGACTCGGAAAAACCTGCGACAAAGTCTGACTTCATGACAGACGTGTGATGTTTGCAGGACTGTGGTCTCACAGAGTTCCGCCAGAGTTCCTAAAACAAAACAAACCCCCACATACACAATTTACCATTAAAAAAAAAAAGAGGTGGTGAGTTCCCTAATCCATGGAGTTTCCATTTTCGGGAAAGGAAATCTGGGAAAAGGAAAGTCGGCCACAAAAAGGCTATATGTTAGCCAAACAGACCAAATCAGAAGCGGGGAGCGTGGGCTGCAATTCAAGCAGCCAAGTTAAACATGACTTGATTAGAGCTGATCTTTAGGGATCGAGTTAGTAGTAATTGTGCCTTATTTAGCTTGGCCAATTAAAGGACAACCTCTTCTCTAAATTGGCTATTTTCACAGCAGTCACACCTTTGCATTCGTGATTTTCTTTTTCCAGCTTACCATTTTTAATTTAGGTATTTGATTATCTTGTGCATGTGTGTGCACATAGACCCATGCCTAAATACTTACACATAATGCAAAATTAATCTGTGTTTGTATTGGATGAAATAATTAGCTTCTTATTACTATGAGGTTAGATATGCTTTAACATGTCCCATAATGCTTCGGGTTCTGGAGAGAATATCTAAGCTAAGGCAAATGATGGGTCCTAAAAAGCAACTAGTATCACTATGGTAGGAAAAATGACCTGAACAAGGAGGGCTCTGATGTACAGAAAAGCAGACCAGGTGCTCTATAACCATCTGGGCATCCTCAATGTCACCATAAGTCACTTTTCATCAACTGCTTACTCTCTCTATGCTCTTGCCTATACCTGAGTGATTCTGACCAATGTCCTAGTCAGTAAGTAGCTACTCCTAAGAAACCCACATTACTGGGGAAGTAAACATGGACTAGCGAATGCCAGAGCCAGCCACTCTGCATTCTGTATTGGTCTAAAAATGTAAAAATCTTACACAAATGTTAGAAATTAGGACACACAACACAGGAGAAAAGAGAGGACGCTGCCATAGCTCTCTGAATAGAATCTGATGAACTCAGTTTTAAATTGAAAAAAAAAAAAAGGAAAGGTTATTTGGGAGACTCTATAACAGGAACTTAGGGGGTGTCTGTTAAGTGCTGTCTCCTCACTCAGGCCCACAAGGTGAGGAGGAAGATAAAGGCCAGTCCTTCATTCGGCTCTGTCCTTTGGCGGAGGGCACAGGCATACTTTACTGTCCTTAATCACGTCCTTTCTTCTTGAATTATCTTAAGTACCAGAAAGAACAAAGCCTCATAGGACAGGCCCCTCCCTTTAGTTGATAACAATCCTCATGAAAGCAAGACAATGCTGACAGTTTTGCAACTTATGGGATCTCCTTGCAGAGTAAGCAAGGACCGAGTCCATGAAGGATCAAAGATGGGCTGGACCTCACCTTTTTCAAGACTGCTTAAAGGACTGAATACCTCCTGTCCTTTCTTTAAACCTAAACTTTGCATCAGTAACTCAGACTAACCCAAGGAGATGTCATTGGACTCTTTCATTTGTTTAACAGACCGGTCCTGAATAAATCTTTCTGTTTTCACCATTCTGTCTCTCTGATTGGTATGTTAGGATGGCTGTCTGAGCCTAGCTTGTTGGGGTGGCCAGAGCCTGAGTTTTTCCCTAAAAACTATATAGACAAACTCAGTAGAGAGAGCACCAGAAACAGGGCAGGGTACCTCACAACTACAGGAAGTGAATCTGTCTTGTAAGGTTGCAGCGTTAGGTGTTCTGAACTTCGAGAGATGCAACTCTCTGTCTATCAGAGGGACAATGGCCCCATCACCAAAAAAAATCAGAATTGCACATGTTCAAATCCCATCTATACAATGTGTAGTATTTGCCTGTAACCTGAACTCCAGGATAGCGTAAAACACCTGTAGTTGACAATAATGCCTAACACAATACAAATAGTTGTCACAATATGTCACCTAAGGAATAATAGCGAGAAAAAATTTTATACATGCTCAATAAGAATAAAATGTTTTTTTCCAAATGTTTTTTTTAACCTGTAGTGGGTCACTTACATGGGTGCAGGACTCTTTCTTACATATAGGAGGCTGACTATGTATGTTACTAAGACGTCTCAGAAAGGACAGGCATGTTTCAACATGAAACATGGATGTACATGTCTGTAGACTGCAGATGACTTTATTTTTCAAGATCTAAGAACATACTTTTGATTAACCGAATGAGCAGTTGTTTAGGCATTTCAGGGCTGGGCCAGCTCATTTCAAACCCAGCTCTTCTCCCGACAGATTCTATATTCTTTGTGGAGACGGGATCCTCAGCATGTCATGTGCTTCTTCCCATAGATGGATATGAGTTTGCAGGGTGATAGCCAGAATAGAGGGTAAAGAAAGGGGACGAGCCTCCTCAGTGAGGACATGCAACAAACAAGGAGCTATTCCTATTGGACATGATGTGGCATGTCATTAGCATGTCATTAGCCAGTACATGCTGGTTGTTGTGGACTGGGACATTTCATGTTCACAAATGCTTGTCCGTAACTTGCTTTCTTCTTCTGAAGTGAGCCTTCTTTCACTTACATCCACCAGATATTTTTTTTTCTTCCTCCATGGAGTGGCATCCTAGCTGAGGGTTTAACTATGATATCAGCTTCCTTCTACAATTGAGGCCAGGTGATGGCTGGGCTCTCTCCTGTTCTCTCTGTGTCTGGGTTGGCCTTTCTTCTTAGGCATGGGGGAAAGAAAGCAATGCCACCAGGCCTGTCTGCTTTGATTCCAAGCAGAGTTCATGTAGCTAGAGATGCAGCCGAGCTCACATCTACGCATTGTCTGAGGACATGAATCCCAACTAAAAATGAACTTCACGTGTAATTTCTCAATCGATATATTTACTCTGGGGATCTAGAGGGAAGGCCCAACCATTCCAGAACAGAATTGGCACATTCTAAAAGTTTCTGGCTTAAACGACATCATGAGACCCGAATTAAACCATAATGACTCTTTGATGCCGTTCCAGTCTACTGTCTCCAGCAAAAGTACGTTATAACATCTCTCCATTTTTTGCAGTGTAACTTTCCATACACTGGAATTTCCTTCCGCCCCTGAAATATTTTCTCTTTATTAATAAAACCGGATTATTGGCCCAAAAGGAATCTAGACATAATAACATAAGACATGTTACTTACTTGGCACTTTTTTAACAGACATATGTTGGTTCCTGATGATTGGTGACTCACTCAGGAGAGTGAGGTGATCAAATGCGTAAGGCATGGCCTCTTCATTCAATCCACGGAGAAATGGATGCAAACTGTGAGCAAACATACTTTCATGTCTTGTCACGTTAAAGTCAACACAAAAGATGGCAGAGAGATCATGAGTTGCCTGAGAGGAGCTCATCTAAGAGAGAAATAATCTTGTGGGTAATAGCGGAGAAAAACAGAACACAGGAGTGACACGTGGCGGGTGGGGGGATCAATAAAGTGCTGTGCTTGTCACTCTGTCGGTTCTATCAGGATATATCCATATAGTGTCCCATCCTTTATGCTGATGTTTCTGTATCTTGAGGACTTGCTGGACCTGCAGACAATGCCCCTCTAAGGAGAGGAGGTTTCTAGAGTTCAAAACACTCTCCTGTAAGTGCTCTTCCAGTATTCAGATCCGCCAGAGCTCATACGCTAAGCATAGCTCTCCCAGGCTGGGCCACCTTCCACCTGCTCAAGACACTTAGACCCTCCTGCCTAACCAGTCCATAGACAACTCTGAGCGGGACTTATGCCCCAAAGCCCACAGGAAGAACTCAACCCGGCCAAGCCCATAGCCATCCACCCTGCTGTTAGCTTCTTTGCGTTAGTCTGACAAAATACTTGAGAAAATTAAGCAAAGAGATCTACTTTTGCTCACAGTTTCAGAGGTTCCAGCTCATGGGCAGCTGCACGTTGCTTGGGGGACATGGCAAGGCTCATGCTGGCAAGAGTACAGCAGTGGAACACCATTGCTTACCTATGACAGCAAGGAAGGAGAGAGACAGGACGCCAAGGACCTAGGGACAAGATATACAGCTTTTGAAGGAACAGCCCAGTGAGAAAACTTCACCAAACTATATGTCACCTCCCAAAAGTTCCACCGCCTTCCAAAATAGAACTACCAATTGGGACCAAGCATTCAAAACATGGCTTTTCAGATTCAATTCTCTTAGTGAGCAATGAACACATAAATCAATGACTAATTCCAAGCAGAGGGAAAGTCTATCGTACGTGTGTATGCGTGTGTGTGTGTGTGTGTGTGTGTGTGTAATTCATCCCAAAGCATGCATAATGCATAACTAATACATGGTCATAGTAGGACCGAGACTCCAAACCTTTCACTTTCATATTAGCTCTGCTTCAGGGAAGCAACTCAGCATATAAAGATGAGATGAGCCCCAGAGAGGAAAAGACAGGGTTGCAGTAATCAGACTTATGCTGCTTAAGGCAAATTAGAGTTAAGTAATCAAAAACATAAATGATATAATAGAAAAGCGGTTGTTTCTGCTCCCCCTTTGTAATGCCGGATACCAAGACCAAGTAGAGAAGAAAGAACAAATGTTAAAGCAGCCAGACAATAAGAAGGGGACTCCATGCTTGGAAATCCCTCTCTACGCCAGGGACGTGAATGTTACACATGCAGTGTATGGGCAATGAGAGGGAAAGTTTGGCTAACAACGGGGTGGGTGAGGTGGGTACTCATGCATTTTCTGGGACTAGAAGAAGATCTCCTGGGAACTCAGGTGACACCCTTTTTTTTATTATTATTTCATTTACCAACTGGCATTTTCATTTGAGGCAGCTGGTAGGTCTCTTTAGCTCAAAGATTGATGCAAAGGAGACAGACACAGAGTGAAGACAGAGGTGTCAAGCCTTTTCACCCCATGATGGTCACCCCATCAGACATCTGCAGGTCCAAGGGAGGAGATGGTGTTTTCAACCAAAGTGGCCCTCAAGTCCCTACTCAGTTAGCGACCTAGGAGAGTGGGAGAATGTCACCCACAAGGCAGCAGTGTCATCTCCAGCAAAGCTGGCAGGAGACTAATAATGTATTGGACAGGTCTATACTTCCAAAACTAGTGCAGCCAACAAGGGCAAGTGAAATAAAAGGGTTTGTTTAGCTTTTCCCTAGGTAACGCTCATGGCAAGTCACAAACAAGCAAGCATAAACAGAGCTGACAACTTGAAGGAATTGACAAAGTTATGATTAGGCAGTTCCTAAGATTGTCTAGTTAAATGGAATAAGACATCCTTGTACCCACTGGTCTAGTTTGGTTGCTGTTGTTGTTGTAAAACGTTGACCAAAAGTATCTTGGGAAGGAAAGGGCTTATTTCAGTTTACAACTCTCAGTTCACACTTTATCACTTAGGGAAGTCAGGCCAGGCACTCAAGGCGGGAGCTGATGCAGACAGAGGCAGTGGAGGAACGCTGTTTACTGGCTTGCTCCCCATGGCTGGCTCAGGCTTAGGCAAGGTTGCTTTCTTATACAACCCAGGACTACCTGCCAGAGGATGGACAACCCACAATGGGTTGGGCCCTCGCATGCAATCATCAATCAAGAAACTATCCAACAGAATTGTCTAAAGGACAATCTTATGGAGGTATTTTTCAGTTAAGATTTCCTCTTTCCAGAAATGCTTAGGTTTGTGTCAGGTTGACAAAAACAACCAAGATACCCACCATTAACTACTATACAAGTCTTAAATGCATGATGGACAGATGACTCAGTGGTCAAGAGTACTGGCTTCTCTTGCATAGGACCTGGGTTTGCTTCTCAGCGCCCACACAGTGATTTACAACCAACCATAACTCTAATCCTCTCTTGTGGTTTCTATGGACACCAAGACACACACGTGGTTCACAAACATAGGCCAAATGCTCATACATATAAAATAAAGTAACTAAGCCAGGCGTAGTGTGAACACCTTTAATCCCAGCACTGAGAGAGGCAGAGGCTGGTAGATCTCTGTGAGTTCAAGGCTAGCCTGGTCTACAAAGCTACACAGAGAACCTCTGTCTCAAAATAATAATAATAATAATAATAATAATAATAATAATAATAATAATAATAATAACCTTAAAAACTAAAAAGAAACTTTTTAAAAAGGTGAACGGCACACATTTCACCCACAGAGCAGTCTAGCACTGCATACTGCTTGGTATAAGTTGTTTTCTTGAGAGGGGGGCAGGGGGAGAAAGAAGAAATAATATGTTACTACTCCAGAAAAAGATTCAAATTCAATTTATGTTGAATTCATAAGGCTTTTAAGTCAATTTTAGAGTCCAAACTAAAATCTTAACTAAGACATTGTAAGTCGGGGCATCTGTATATTGAGTACTTAGATCCCACTGCTGTCTGGTACTGCTAATAGTCAACCTTGGAAAAAGTCTATTCTCAAATCAGTTTAGTTCGGTCTGAGGCAAATGTCTATACTTCCATATGACCTAGCTAGGTCAAGGGAGAGGGGCAGGCAGAGGGTCCCATGGACAAAGAGCCCCTAGACCCCTATACCAACAGTAGTGTTGACACGGACTCCACAGGCCTCAGCGTAAGAGAGAATACCAAAGACACTGGGGCCTTTGCTTAGAAGCCTTTAGCATAGCATTGCTAGAAGAAAAGACTTGCCATCTGTACCCACATTTATCTTGTCCTCAAGATGGAAGGAAGTTGGTAAACAAGAACGAAAGCCAGAAGACTCCGGGAGGATGAAGCGAATTAGAGTGCGGATGTCAGGGGATAATTATAGATGCAGGGCACAGCTGGAGTCTATGAGAGCCATGCAGAGCCTGGGATGGGAACAGAGAAGATGAGGAAGCAGAGGGGGGAGGAGGAAGATGGGGAGGAATGGCCGAAGGAGGGGGAACAGGAGCAGGTGCTGTGGAGCAGCACCAGGTGACTCGCACACGTCTTAGTCAGTCATTCTTTGAAAGGAGAATACAGAAACTTGCTTTCTCTGCTTCCAAGTCTCTTGTGAGGCTGAGCCACATCCCACGGACACTTAGGACCCTTCCTCGCGACTGCAGGAACTAGTCCACCAAAGGACAAAGAAGAGAACAGCTTTGTGCCTTTCCTCCTACCTTCGATGCTGGGAGGACTCTGAGCAGGAAGACAGGGATTCAAATGGTTCATTGCATGCAGGTGTCTGCACTGTGTCATATACATAAGGTCGCTACAGGGCCACTGCCTGGCTTCCTGTTTGTTTTCACTTGCTAGCAAGTCTCAGCTAATCTAGACAGAGTTGGTGTAGATCTACAAAATGCCCCATTATGGGCTATTTGGAAAAGGTATCCCTTGGTAGCGTGTTTGCCTAGAAGGCACAAATCCCTGGGTTTGATCCCCACCCCAAGATAAAGTCAGGCACTCAGAAGGTGGAGGTAGCATGACTAGAAGTTTATCACAGGCTGCATAGCAAGTTCAAAGCCAACCTGGAATGCATGAGATCTCTATCTCAAAAGAAAGAAAGATGAAAGCAAGAAATCAATCATCAACCAACCAACCAATGGATCCCGTCCTCCAGGTCTGCCATCTTAGTCCCTAGCGGGACTCAGGGATGGATTTATCCTGGCTAGGGCTCTCATATCTACACACGAAACTGCGGGGCTTGGCGGACCAGTGCAAATGAGAGACAGGAAACCTAGAAGCTAAGTAGCCAGCCAGGCAAGGGGTCCTTCATGTGGACAGGCAAACTGGATTTTCTTTGCAATGCAGAGCAAACCACACCAGGCGGTGATTCTCTGCTTTTAATATCAGGCATTGAATTATTCAAAAGCACTTTGATTGAGAAGCTGGTGGCCTCCATTCCTATTAATCAAATGACCAAAGCAGGATTTGCTTTCGAAAGGTAGTTAGAAATGGATTTTATTTCTTTAAAAGGAGAGAAGGAGAAGAAGAAGAAGAAGAAAAAAAAAAAAAGATAAAGTGCTAACTGCAAATCTGCACAATGGAAATCCCAGGAAAGATAGATGGTAATAATAAATAGTTAAACCTTTGTATTGATAATATGCCTATCCACCGGAGGCTCAAAGCTTCTCTCTCTGTTTTTAATGTACTCGGGGCCTTTCAACCTGCCTGGAAGGCACAGTGGGCAGGTATTATGATTTTCATTCTATTATCACAAGAACCGGCCAGCTCATAAAGATGAAATAATTGCTTACAGAAACTCACATAGAGAATTAGCCCCTGAGCCTGGTTAGTGCACCAGCCTCCCGCTGTCCCCTTCCAGAATGGCAGTGATACTCAAAAGTGAGACAAACTGACAAGAGAATTCCGGGATCAAGAACCCAGCGCCTTGCAAGTTTCTTTTGGAGTGAGCTTGTTTTGTGTCAGAAAGAAATGATACTCCATTTATGGTTGTCAGTGAACACCCTGCCACCCACGTTACAGAGACGCATCTGAGACAGCTGTCCCCGCCTGCCCTCACCATACAGGTCAGTTTCCTGCAGGAACATGAAGGGGCTTCATTGCTTTGGGTGTTTGCCCATTTATAGCACTAACTGTCTCATGAGAAGTTGCGCTAAGCACTTTGTGTGACTTGTCTTTTCAAGCTTTTATTGCAACAGGAGGAATGTCTCATTTTCCCTTCTGGAGAGAGAGCTCCGAGGACCTAGTAAAGACAAAAGCTGCCTCCTGAACCCAGAGCCAAAACTGAGCTCCAAATATAGCATCCTAACCAGTCTACTGGGCTCTCTCTCTGAGCAGCCTTTGTCCCTAATTGAAAAAAACTGTCCCTTTTCTACACCCTTGGAAACAAATACTAACGAATGTTACTGCCTACAAGTCAACTTTGTTCTCAATATTTTAAATGAAATAGACCAGCTTAAGCTAATATCAAAGGACAGCACAGACAATAAATCTCGTTATTATTCGGGGAAGAGATTGCCTTAAGTGTGTGGGGTGTGTGTGTGTGTGTGTGTGTGTGTGTGTGTGTGTGTGTGTGTCCATCTGTCAGTCTGTCGATGCAAATACTTCAGGGTGGCAATGTAAAAGCTAGTTTGGGTCACAACACAAAGGTCCCAGATGACGTTTTGCTGTGGGCGTCCAGGCCACCTTTTTACTCAATGCCTTCCAGTTTGCCCTTCTCCTACTTATTTTTAAAAGATATTCTGCATCTTGAAATAACACTTACGTGGTTAGAGTTGTACTTGTACTGAAAATTGACAGCAGAACCTGGACATCTTTCATTCAACTCCACATGCCTCCTGGGACTTAGTTTGTTTGTTTGTTTGTTTGTTTGTTTGTTTGTTTTTGGACCACCTGTAAGCTTTGTGTTGTTGCTGTTTGCGGTGTCTGTGTGTTCCAAAGTTGATGGGGTCAACCTTGGCTCCCCACATGGATCCTGTGAGGACAGCAGGGAAAGAGAGAGGCTACGTTATCAGCTACACAAATATTACACTTGGTGCAGACTTGAAACTTGCAAGAATGGGTGTTTTTCAAAGAGAGGCATCAGAGGTATTGGCTCTGATGAGCAGATTTGCATCTGAGCCAAGCTGGTGGTGAGCTTGAAAGACATGCCCAATGTCCATCAAAGGCTTCTGGGTAAAGCCTGAAGCTCCCTTCCACTGTGGTCAAGGTCAGTGGTATGTGGGGACCTTATAGACCATTAAAACAAGAAACAGTGCCAGTGTCGAGAGAAAGGCTGAGTCCTGACATGAATGTCCGCAAAGACACTGCTGTCAGAGCTGTCACCGCCTTTCCAGAGAACTGATGACAATAAACAAGGAGACTTTAGCTAAGACAGGACAAGGCAAGGACAGGTCACAGCTACATGGGCTGCGGTCCACTCCCAGCCCCCAACACACGCACACACACTTTGCATATCAGTCAACTTGGCCTGTTGTAACCAAATACCAAAGGCTGGTGGTTTTTAAAAACAAATATTTGCTTTGTAACAGTCTGGAAGTTGGGAAGTTGGAGACCAGGGAGCCAGTCTGCTGGGGTTCTGGCTAGGCCTTCTTACCAGTTGCCTCCCTGCTGTGTTCTCACTTGTTATGACTTAGTAGGGTTTGGTTGGTTGGTTGGTTGATTGGTTGGTTGGTTGGATTTTTGCAGGGCTGGGAATAGAACCCAGGTCCTTGCATATGCTATACAAATGTACCCCCACAGAGTAACACGCCCAACCTCACCTCTTTCCCTAAAAGGACCTACATCCTATTAAGTCAGCCCTTCACCCTTATGAGCTCTCTGAATCTCAGGTACTTACCCAGATGTCTGACTGAAAATACAGCTGAGGTCAAGTGTCAGGGCATCAACCTAGGAATCGAAGAGGACACATGGAGACTGGCCCACACTCTGAAGTCACAGTGATGGAAGACTCCAGGGGCCTGGCCTAGTCAGGTTGGTATGTGTTGAGGGGAGAAAGTAGTTAACAGAAGTTAGGGTTCTCTGTGCACTGAGGAGGGGGGCGGGGAGGTGTGTGGAGAACTGTGTAGGCCTGTAGTGCTTCCCCTCCAGACAGCTCTAATTTCCCCCAGGACTAAGAAAGGGCAATAAAGCAACAACCTCACACACATCTACAAATACTTGGATAGGAAGGGCTCCAGGGGTCTTTGGGTTTCTAAACCCTACATTTCATGAGGGCTTGAATTTTTAACCAACGGCGCAGACGGCTTTGTGATTTTTTAAAAAACCAGTCACACTTTATAAAAACAGCATAGAAAACACTTTCTAAAAACACACGTAGTAACGGCATAAGCAATTTACTGAGTAAACATGCAGAGGTGACGAAAGCTCTTGGCTCACACCCACCACAGTGCTATCAGACAGTGGTATTTGGAAAGGCGCGCTGCTAAGGGGCTCCTGCTTTGTTCTAGTCTGTGGTTTCAGGGAAGAGTAAAGAGACAGATTTTCTATAAGGAATCCCAAATAATACATTAGCTATATTTTAAGCTAGAGATAAAGCCACACAGGCTTATTACTCAGGTTGGCTAGGATGTAGAAACTTCTAGAACCTTTCGGATTCTGAGAAGCCCCCAATGTGACCTGCTGCCCGTTTGTGCCAGGGTTTCCATGGCTGGCTCCTCTCGGTGCCTCACCAGGCAGCTGAAATCTGTGGCCACTCTCAACTGCGTCCTAGAGAACAAATAAAGAGTCCTTTCAGTTGAGCAAGCCATTCACAGATGCCAGGGTGGAAACCACAGCCCCGGAACGATGAAAAGGCTTTATTAGAGCCCTAGTGTGGGGAGTGGGAGGCTGCTAGGCCTCAGCTTTATTAAACCGTAGCTCTTCCCTGCTGCCTCCTCATTATTGCCAGGGCTATTGTTAGCCTCGGTGAAGAGCACACCGGGCTGAGGAGGGAGCTTTAAAGACGAAAGATGAGTCCAAGTCAAGGAAGGAATGCCTCCCCCACCACTACACAGAGAAGCGTATAACCTGTCATATAAAGCACGTGCATTATAAGGAATCATGGGTGCCAAACACTGGGAAATTGGGGGGCTATTCTTGGCCACATGTACATCTGTAAACCGGGCTCCCTCAGGGTTAATGGGAAAAAATAGGGTGCTGACTCTGAGAGGCTCCATTCCTGTAAATGTCTCTCTGGCCACAGCTGTGGCTCTTCCTAGCAAAAATGCCGTGAGCAACCCAAGGCAGCGGCTTGCCTCCAAAGATGGTCTATGAACCCTCCTCCAGTGAAAAAAGGCAGGGACCTGTTCAAGTTCAGCCTCCTAGGATGGGTAAGAGACCTTGCAGGTCCTAGAAAAGATGTAGAGTGAGTGTTTGCCAACCTGCATCCCTGCCTTTGGGTCTCACCCCACACCTTCTTTTGTTTGTTCGTTTGTGGTTGGACAATCCAGGTCCTCCTGATCTCAGGCTCCTGAGGTTGCCCAAGGCTGTGTCTGCAGGCAGCAAGCCCAGGACAACCCAGAGGGTCTTGGGTAACTTGCGGTTGTAAGACAAAGATTCCTGGACTGTGTTATGGACTGTCGCATTCATACACACCATGGCTGTGTGTGAGATATGCAATAGTAAACTATGAGCTTCATGCAGCAGGCATCCCCGTGGCTGCTGTGATAAAGGAGTCCTACACATGGGGTCTGAGGAACCAGATCTATTCTCTTGCAGTTCTGGAGGCTAGAAATCCAGGCTGAGGGTGCTGAAAGTGTCAGGGGAGGGAGTGTGTTGTCAGTCTCTGCCAGCTGGGAACGCTCCTTCCTTGCCTCCATCAGCCTCTTATGCCTCCAAGTTTTTGTTTGTTTGTGTGTTTGTTTGTTGTGGTTTGTGGCGGCATCTCTCCAATCTTTGTCCCTCTCTTCCCATTTCCAGTTCATCTTTGCCTTGTCTGAGTCTCACAACACTCTTGGTCTGTATCTCATAACACAGAACGTCCATAAGACTCTTATTATTTCTTTGTTCCTGCAATAACTCTGGCTTGAAATAAGACAAATGTTCTCAGGATTCAGGGCTGGTGTGCTCTCTGGGCCTCCAACCCTAGATCCACTTGGCTAAAAAGGGAAACAAAGCGCTAGAAAGTGGAAGAGGCGGGTGTCATGAGGCTCATTTCGTGGAGGGCTTGCCTAGCAGGCATGCAGCTCTAGGCTGGGTCCTGAGCTCCACATAAGACTAGGGGTGATAACATGCACCTGCAATTCCAGCGCTAGGGAGGTGGCGATAAGAGGGTTAAAAGTTCAAGGTCATCCTGTTGCTACTGTGAGTTTGAGGCCATCCTGAGAGATATCCATGTTTCTGGGAGTAGTTTGGATAATAAGTTGGCTGCTGTGATAATCAAATGAGCACATTTGTATTCCCAGCACTGAGCTTGCCACATGCTTACACTCTATCTAGCAGGTAGATAGATGTGTAATGAATATTAGTCACTTGAATGTTGTGTTCTTTCTGGAAGAGTTCAAGGAAATGCAATCAGTCCAAATTAGAGAAAAACTGGTATTACTGACTGACTTGTTTTCCCTCAAAAGTTTTAGTTTGAAATCCTAACCTCAAATATGACATACTACACACACACAGTATTTCAGAATATGTATGGCGTGTATATATAGTACCTTAGGAGGTGACATGTAGCACACACAAAACCTCGGAATGTGACATACAATTATTTCAGAATGTGGCATACAATATATAGAGTACTTCAGAACACAACTGTTTGTCAGCTTTATAACCATGACGGTGTGACAAAAATACTTGAGATATCGAACTTGAGGAAAGATGCAATTTGGGTTGGGTTTTTCAGGGGTCTCAGCCCACCGTTAACTGGCTCCACTGCCTTTGAGTTTGTCAAAGACGAAGCAAGCATCAAAGCATGGGGCACGTGGTGCCACAAAGTTGCTCACTTCACGGCAGCCAGGAAGCAAAGGAGGTGGAGGCAGAGCAGATGACCATATTTTCAGAATTTTTATGTAGTCAATCCAGTAGGTCTCCATGCTGTCTCTCCTCTGTGCCTCTGTTTTTATTTATTGAACTCGGAGCGTGCACAAAGTCCAAGGACAGGCATTCCGTAAAAATCGTTCTGTTGTCTTCATAAAACTCTGTACACGAGTCATTTTATTTCATTTTACAGTTGAGAGAAACAGTGTAGAGAGAGAGGGTAAATAATTTGTGCTGGGTCATTGGTCAGCTAGGTGGTAAAGGAGTGGAAAGTCATTCTTCCTGCTTGCATGAGACTCTTATTTATCCGGTTACTCTACACTTTATCTCCACCTTCCACCCCCCCATCCCCCCACCCCCCACCCCCACCTCTGTGACTTTCTCTCCTATAAGTCAAAGGTCATGTTCGTTGCATTGTTTTTACTAACAAGATTTGACAGTGTCCACTTAAAATTTCTTCACTCGCTTAATACTCTCTGAATTTCTGCAATATGCTGGACACCATCCTGGCATGGAGGCACACAGCCATACAGAAAGCCAGAGGACCAGGAAGCCAGATAAATGTTGTCCTATTACACAGAGCACCTTTCTGGGTAAGGCCATCCCTTGTAAGGTGCAATTCAAACAGGATAAGGCCAAGGGAATCTAAGCCTTTACTCCTTTTTCTTGTACCCTCAGAGTCACAGGGGAATTCAAGAAAACATCTGACTTGCCTATGGATGAAACAGATTTCCCCAGTGGCCAGGAGGTCAGAAAACCTGGCTTGCATCACCCGCTCTGGCACTGAGCAAGCTGCCTGATGCTCTGGGCTTTGATTTACCCATCTGTCTAAGCAGGACACCACATCGCGTCTGGTACCTTCTCACTGCTAGCAATTTCATCAATCCAACCTCCTCAAATGCAGTGCACCCCGAGGCTGATTTTGAAAGTTTGAGGCGTTAGCTTGTTTTTTTTATTTTTTTCCCCCTCTGGCTGCACCCTGGCTCTTCTGTGATGGACGGGCTAATCAATTCTCCCTGCTCACGTGCTGCTGACTGATGGGTCATTTGTTAGAAGCTCTGCCTTGTTAGCGAGGCTCAGATCTGCAAGAGACATGGCCGCCTCCCAAATCTGAGGTATACTGAACTACCAGGTACATGTTTCCCTGGGATAGCAACACACAAATCAAGAAACTGCAAATTGAATTCTGCCTACCCCCACCCCACCCCCGCCAGTGAAGTGGATCTGCTTGCATTTTTATAAAGAGTAAAAATCAGGCGTAGATGCCACACATTTCCGTTTGGGGAATCTGTATTTTTAGAATGATTGCTTGAACATGAGATGTAAGCAAGGTTTTCAAAACACACTCCAGTTGGTGCCGTGTGTTTAAGAGACGGGCCAGGTACTAGAGTTTTTGTTTTTGACTTTGTTTTTGTTTTTTGTTTTCCAAGGAGCTTCTAAGTTCTTCTTTGTAATCTGCCGACTGCAAATGGCTATGGCCATTTTGTGCCAAGTGTATGAATCGTGCTGCGTGTTAGTCCTTGAGCAGTGTCCTCGCTGTACCTTCTGCTGTGCCTATTTTGTGAATGGAGAGGTGGAGTTCAGCGGGATTGTGTCACTTATACAAAGTCACTGGAATAGGGACTTGGTGGTCATTTGAGTTCACATTAACCTCAAATGTTTCTGCTATCTCTACTCCATAGAATGCCTAGAAGACGAAACCGGAAACTGGACGGAGAATTCAGAGGGCGTAAATCACACCAGGAGGATTAGGGCAAAGGTGGCTCCTCTTTTCTTCACAAAACACAGGAGAGGGCTCCGAGCAGATCTCCACATGGTGCCATGTGAGCATTAGAAAAAGGTACTCCCTCCCAGTGGATGTACCCCAATGGGCAATGAACCTGGCATTGTGGAGAGAGTTTCCCTGGCACCCCTCACTTCCTTGCTGGTCTGTGGACACTGCTGAGGAGCAAACTCCTCCATGTGAACATGGCGGTGTGTCGATGGCTGCGGGCAAACCCTGGAAGACAACTTGCATTATTTATGACCATTATTTATTTTCTGATGTTCAAATATTTACATTTCTTTCTTTTTCTTTTGCAAACAGTTTAGTGGGCAGAGGGAAACCCTGTCTCCTGCTAAAGAGGTTGAGCCTCATTTCCGGATGCCAAGTTCAGTTAAAGAGACTGACCACACTTCCCAGAGCGGGGCTGGCCAAAAGCCAACAAAACAGGACTGCCTCATTCTTGTTCTGACGATGTTGCTTCTAAGATTGAGTCACCTTATCTAAAGGGATTCTCTTCTAAAGAATTATTCTTTCCTTATTTCTTTTCTTTCTTTCTTTTCTTTTCTTTTTTTTAACGTCTCTGCTTCTTTTGTCATTGATGTGGTAGTTAATTTAGGAGCCACACCTCTGGGTGTGTCTTTGAGTGTGTGTCCCAAGAGGATTATCAGAAGAAGAACAATCCTTTCTAATTGTGGCTGGTGCCATGCCCTGGGTGGAGTCTCCAGATGAGAAAAAAAAATCAAGCCTGAAGACCACATTCATCTCCATCTGCCTCCTGACTGTGGAGATGATGTGACTCGCCACCTCATGCTCCCGCTCTCATTCCTTTGCTTCTGTGATGGGCTGTGTCCCTCAGATTGTGAGCCAGAACAAATCCTTCCTCTCTTAGAGTGCTTCTCTTTTCAAGTGTTTAATCACAGCAATGAGAAAAGCAATCGAGGGGTGCTGGATGCATCACTCAGTTTGCAGAATGTTTGTCTGGCATCTGTGAAACTGGTGTTTGAATCCTGCTTAAGGGTGAACGGTGGCACACATCCGTAATCCCAGCACTCCGGAGATATAGACAAAAGAATCAAAAGTTCAAGGTCATTTTTGCCTACACAGTAAATTCAATATCAGTCTGGGATACAGGAGACCTTGTCTTTAAAGGAAGAGGAGAAGGAGGAGGAGGAGCAGGAGGGGAGAAGCAACTAACATAGGGAGTAAGGTAATACATCTCCTTTTCAAAAGAGATGAAGAAAAATACTGAGTAACATTGAAACCATTTCATAAATGAGAGAAACTTTGAACTTCAAACAAAATTCAAATTATTTGTACAGGTTTCTGCACTGGTCAAACACCACCTCACTCCCTAGTGAGCGTCTCCTTGCTACTGTGTGTTCTTTTGGAATCCAGGCTCATACCCAGTGTTCTGATTCTCAGCGCAGTGAGAGGAGGGATGTTGTGAGAAGCTGGAGAGAGGGGCGTGGCGACCAGCAGGCAGCCCTCCTAACACTCCAGCTGTGCCAACTCCATCCTCCTACCCGTAGGATTTTAATGACTTGGGGACAGGGCCTACCCCAGAATTTACCATGGCTATTCATGGGTAGCTGTTTCATAGCTTTTTTTTTTTTCCTTCTTTGAATGGGTCCATTTAGGTATGGATGGCAAAATGAATGGCATCGGGAACATGAGTTGGGAGATGCACTACAACAGGAAGCCATGGAAGCTCCTGGAAATCAGTTTGTCTTTCCAGCTGCTCGGCCCGCCTCCTTTGAATAAGAGAGAGAAAATAATTAGCAACTTTGGGCATCAAAGTGAGGACAGGTGGGAAAGCTTACCAAGAACATTAGCCAGAGCTATGGCTGAAATGTGGTCAGAAATCTGACCACTGTTAAAAAAAAAAAAAAATCTCATGAGTAGCTCAAGAAGAGGTCTTGCCTCCTCTGGAAAAGGCACAGAGGTGTGTGTTAACTTCCGGTTCCTCTGATAGACTGCTCGGGACCAGTGGTTTATGAGGAAGCAGGTTTACTATTGCTCATGGTTTTAGAGCCTTCACTTTATTTTGCTCATCAATTCTGACCCACATACAGTGTTATAGTTTGGTTCAGGGGTGTCCCTCAGAGGCCCACATGTTAAAGGCTGGGTCTTTGGTTCTTGGTCTGTGCTGCTATTGAGAGATGATGGAAACTGCAGGAGGGAGGCCACAGTCAGATCACTAGAGCTCTCTTCTTGGTGGGGATATTAAGGCCCCAGGCATCTTCTTTTCTTTAATTCCTGGTCATCGCTATGGAGCAGCTTTGTTCCGCCACACTTTCTACCATAGTGTTCCCCCTCCCCCCCCTCTCTTTCTCGCTCCCTCTGTGTGTGTCTCTCTGTCTCTCTCTGTCTGTATCTCTGTCTCTGTCTCTCTATCTCTCTGTGTGTCTCTCTGTCTCTCTATCTGTTTTTGTTTGTCTCTGTCTCTGTCTGTCTCTCTGTCTCTCTGTCTCTCTGTCTCTCTGTCTCTCTCTCTCTCTCTTTCTCTCCTTCTCCCTCCTCCTCTCTCCCCGTCTTTCCTTTTTCCTCTTCCCCTCACCTTCTCCCTCTCCTCTTCTCCCTCTTCCCCTCCTGCCAGCTTCAATAGTGCAGAGAGCGTGTACAGTAAGAATCCATTAAACAAAAGGATGGCTTGGATCCCAGGCATACCAGAGAGTTTTATATGAGTTTTACTGCAGAGAAAGAGAGACTCCCTTTAAAAGTAGCCCCACCATATGAACTATTGGTTCTAAGCCTCTGTCCCTCTCTCCTCTTTCTTTTCTCGCTCTTCCTGGCTGCATCCCCATTTGCACTATGTAACCCTTTTATTCCAGTTTGGGATCTGAGAGAACTAGTTCTATAGAAGCTGGATGCCTTCCTGGTGAACACACACCCCAGGTGCTGTAGGGCACTTCCAACATGTCTATTAATTAGCCCACAACACCATCTGCCATAAATGATGCTTAATTAGAAAATGAACATTTAAAAAGGAGACATCAGACGTGAAGAGAGGTGGGAGGACAAACTGTGAGAGGCGTTCTTTGGGTGGATTCAGGAACTACGGGCCCTCCCCTCAGGAAAGGGGTTGTCAGAGCCTCCAGCAAGCACTTCTCTACGTCAAAATGGGCCTAGAGAGGAATCTACTGTCATGGTAGACCTTGCGGTGGTTGAGAAACACTGAGAGTGAGGTTTCTCCAGACCCTGTGAGGAACACATTAAATGAGAGGAGAGTAAAGAGAAGTTATGGGCTGTTTAGTCAACTTCCAGGTAGCTCAGTGGGACAGCTTTAATAATTAGGGAAGAAATGAAACCATAACCAGCTTTTGTGATCTGCTGCAAGTCTACTCACGACCTCTTTCACCACCTGAAGGAAAACAAGCAAAGTGTGTTTACCAGGAAAAAACAAACAAACAACAACAACAACAACTCAATTCATTAACTATTTTTTATTCTCAAAATTGAAAAGAAAAATGAGCTTAGGTTTGGTTTTACGGGATTCTGCTTCCCCGCAAACCAAGAGAAAGTCTGGCATGATAATGGAGTCTGGGAAGCAAAGAGAGAGAGACCAGAGGGAGCCAGGGTCTCGGGACCCACTCCACAGCACACCTCCTAAGTTCTTCCAGGGAACCCCCACCTTCTAAAAGTTCCATCGCCTTCCGGTGCTGTTGTGAGGCAACTTCCTCTGACTTGAACATTCTGTCCCCGGAGAGAAACTGGTTAACATTTGGAAATAAAGCTCTCATAATTCCCCAAAAGTCCCTGAAACTGACCACATGCACAGGGCTCCTCCCCCACTCCTCACCCCACTCCCCGCCCCCCTTAAGGATATATAAGCAGTAAGGACAGTGCAGGAGACTCAGACCAGCTGAGCTGCCTGGAACATTCTCCTAAAGGCAGTTGCTTGCAAGCTTGTCCAGAGAGCAGCAGGACTCAGCGTCATGAGTCCTCAACCACGCTGTGTGGCTGGCTATCAGCGATTCATTGCATCCACTGCTGTTGGTGACCCTCACGCATACTTTAGTAAGTAACCTCAATAGACTCAGTCAAGGACTCGGATGGGATTGTTACTTTGGTCTGTCATCAGTTCCCGGTCCAGAGCGAGCAATCATTTGTTAACTGCCTCCCTAGGAATGATGTCACGCAACACCCACTCGTGCCACAAGGCTGATGGCCAAGCCTTTAAACCAAAGCACCCATTTTAGCATCTCTCTTATAAAGTGGGAGCTGGGGAAGAGTTGCAAACATTCTAAGTCACTTTTTGTATAAGGCCAGAGCCACATAACCCCCACCCAACGTTACCCGAGGAATTAAAATCAACCACCAACCAAACACAAAACAAAAACCCAAACTCTCAACTCTCTCTCTCTCTCTCTCTCTCTCTCTCTCTCTCTCTCTCTCTCTCTCTCCTCTCTCTCTCACACACACACACACACACACACACACACACACACCCCTCCAAATCAAGACAAATTTACAGAGCTAAATAAAGGTATCTTTCCTCTGCTAAGAGGGACAAATATTGCTAGGCATCGTGGTACATGCCTTGAATCCCAGCACTTGGGAAGTGGAGGCAAGCAGATCTCTATGAGTTTGAGGCCGGCATGGTCTACAGAGTAAGTTTCGAAACAGCCAGAGCTACACAAAGAAACTTTGTCTCAAAAAACAAAACAAAATGGAAAAGGGAGAACAAATGTTGATCATCAAAGACAATTTGGGACCCTCCTCAGCAATAAGTCGTTAGCAGAGGTATCTACATGTCAAGATTTACTAACTAGGACCCTGGGATAGCTCAGGGGCTAGAAGTGCTAGCTGACTTGAGCCTGATTCCCCTAGAGCTACGGTGAAAGGAGTGAACTGACTGCCCAAAGTTGTCCTCTGACCTTCACAGTCATGCCCTGGCAGGCAGGCCTCCCCTCACCCCACCTCCACCCCTGCCGTTCTGTAATAATAAAGTATTTTCACATTACCAACCAGCCTTTCTTTGCCATCCATTTGCCTTTCCCTAGGTTGCTGCTCGTTGAGACACAGCATCCTTTTTCTTTGTCTCCTCACTTCCTGTCTCTGCTAAAGATGCCGGGGAAACCCGAACTCAAAAGACTGAGGATCATTCATTGGTTTTCTATCTCCCACAAATTTATGAAATACACACAATAAAAACAATGTGTTTTTCTCTCATTAGTCTGACTTTTGTACGGGGGGGGGGGGGGGGGCGGGGGAGTCCATCCCAGCTGAGATATAACGATGGAGAGGAAACTACATTGTCACTTCGCTAGGCTGTCTTCCACATGGTGATGAATTTGAAGAGCAAAGGACTCAACTCAGTCACCAAGAAAAATGAGTTCTGAGGAGGACGAGGACCTGTGCGTGTTGTATACTGTGCACAATGCTGGTGTGTGAGGACAAAACACTCTGTTCTTTAGCACTTTAAGAGCTAGGCCATACTCACAAATATATAAAGGCATGAGTATGTGGTAGGATTTGAGGACCAGTAAATAAAAAGCTAAGTCAGTGCAGAGTGACTCGTAGTTTCTAACACAACACAATGTGCACTGTTTTGAGTGGCTCTGAAATTTTGAGAATTCTGTCTTTACATAGGCACTGTGTGATGGTGTACCCCGTCCTTAGCTGCAGAGTAAAATTTGCTTACACAGCGTTCTGTATTTTGGAATTTGTATTAATTATAACATAGTGGCCTTGTTGGGTAAAAGTTTGAGTGAAGAGATGCAATTTAGAAATCTTCACTTTTGTGAGTGTTGCACATCCGACATGATGTTTGTGGAAATTGTAATCTCAGCTTCATTTAGCCAATTTTCCTTATTAGGGCTTCATTCATCTCTGAGTTTATAGCTTCTGAGTATGTAACAAAATTATCAAGACTCCTTGTAACGAATCCCATAGTTAGTATACTTTATAAAAATTAATTCAAGGGCTCAGGGAGATGGCTCAGTCAATAAAGCACCCATCATGTAAGCATGAGGACCTGAATCAGGTTCTCCAGCATTTATGTGGGTCACCATGGCATGTGGGTCACCATGGCATGTGTCTCTGCTTCCAGCCTCGGAGGGGTGGGAGATAGGTGGATTCCTCGCACTCACTAGGTCAGTCAGTCTAGTGAAATTGATGAGCTCCAAAAGCCTGATCTGAGAATTAGAGTGTATAGCAAGGAGGGCACCCAATATAGAGACCTGGCCTCCACTCACCAGCTTGCATCTATGCATGCCCACCAGTGTGCACATGTGCACACACACAAAGGATCAGGCAGGCAACTCAATGGCAGAACATGCTTTCAGAATATGAGAGGCACCGAGTCTGCTCACTCACACACACACACACACACACACACACACACACACACACACACACACAAATGAAGGGAGAGAGAGATTCAACAGAAGCACATGAGCAAACATAATTTGAAAAGAAGAAATAGATTTGATACTTTACTTTGTTCCTTTGTGTAGACTGCCCGTTGGTAATGCTAGAACTCGCTAACATGGGGCACAGATAATGAGTTATTGCATAGCTGGACATATCACCTCCTGGGATTTGAGTCACTGCACCACAGCTCTTCTCTTCCTTGACCCCTGGGCCTCATTTAGAGGAAGGAACCTCCATTTTCTCGTTCCCATAAAAGGAAACACCCTGACCTTTTGTGAAACAAACGATCGCTTGGGAGAAGAGAAACACTCCCCACCCCCCCCAACAAATCCCTGATAGATTCAAAGCCGCACTTCTCCTGGGACACTCTGAAAGGCTCCTAAACACAGGCAGTGGGATATTGCCCCTGCTTTTCTCACGTTGCCTCCCCTTGGAGGCTCTGTGCTCTGGACCCTAGAGAATCAGTGAGTACAGCAACAGAATTGATGGTGTTGTCATCTTTTTTTTTGCTGACTTAAGCTTTTTTTTTCCCTACCAAAATGGGAACAGGGCTTGAGAAGGAAGTGAAATCTGGACCACGGGGAAGTAATGAAGGAAGAATTTCATTTTGATACCTAATTTCATTTTTCAGCCACATTCACTCCCAGCTTTATGACCTTCTTATAACAAAAGTCTAGGCTAGAAGTTCCATTAGGCACACCCACTCCATGGGGATTGTCACAAGGCTTTCATTACCACACTACAGTTGACTGTAGTGCAGGGAAAGAAGAGAAAGCTTTAGGCCCTGTAACTGACCATCCATTCTCACCTGTGTGGCAGTCATAACGTCTTTGTGACTAATAGGGGAAACCTTAGGGAAGGTATAAACTAAGCAGAGCACTAGTTCCACCAGCCAAAGGAAGAAGAGTGCTATCCCATGGCATCAGAAGCCTATAGCAAAGACTTGCTGGCTCTGCTGTAGCTCACCCATGATGTTTCCAGCCAGCAGTGTTTGGGACTTGTCTTGATTCATCATTTTCTTTATTCTGTCTCTGTAAAACTTAGTGAAATTGTTACCAACTTTGAATTTCGGGTAAAGTGAATCTGTTCTCTACAGACATGCTCATCCATATTTGGCTCCAGAATAAACCATCTCTTCTCCCCTTTGGGATGAGAGCAGTATTTTTGTATCAACATTAATAGACATGCCTGTCACACACACATACACACAAGATACCCAAGGAAAGTAAGTGGGAATCAAGAGTATGTCTCAGAAGAGGGACCCTGACTTTAGGTTATAAAACAACTGTTAGCTGAGACAAAGGAAAGAGGGCATGAGGTAACAACAGTCATGAGAAGATAATCCAGAAAACATAGTAAGCACCAGAGAAGGTTTCTGCCTGGTACCTAGTTCTGCAAATCACTCATGAGATTCTAAGGCCTAGCTTCCTGAACTGTGAGTTGTGACCTCATATAGAACACATTAACAGAATGTGGGGGCCATGAAAATTTTGCTAACAGCAAAAGATTTCTGAATTTCAAATGGCCAACAGTTGATTCAAAAGCATTGCATAAGGTCAAAAAGTCCCAGGCAGCACTTGGCTGCATTTCCTTCCTTCCTCCCTCCCTTCCTTCCTTCCTTCCTTCCTTCCTTCCTTCCTCCCTCCCCAGCGCCCCACCCACTTTCATGTGTGTATCCATGTACATATGTTGGAAGACTACCTCTGGGTTCTCCTCTTTCCATCTTGCTTGAGACTAGGTCTCTTGATGAGTCACCATGCCCCAGCATATATATATAATTTTAAAGTTTTTCTTTTAGAAGAGTAGATGTAAGATTATTTTACCATCAAAGATGGTGTTGATTTGTATCACAGTCTAGTGTTCTGTTGCTGTGAAGAGGCACCATGACCACAGCAACTCTTACAAAAGAAATCATTTAATTGGGCCTTGTTTATGGTTTCATAAGTTTAGTCTATTATAACCATGGTGGGAAGCATGGCAGTATGCAGGCAGATGTGGTGCTGTAGGAGCTGAGAGCTCTACATCTCGAGCAGCAGGTGGTAGGAAGAGAGTGACACAGAGCCTGGCTTGAGCATTTGAAATCTCAAAGCCCACCCACAGTGACACACTTCCTCCAACAAGGCCACAGCTCTTAATCCTTCTCAAGCAGTGTCACTTCCTGCTGACTAAGCATTTAAAAAAAATATATATATATACATATATATATACACACATATATACACATATATATGTGTGTATATATATGCCTATGGAGGGCATTTTTATTCAAACCACCACAGTTTGCGTCACATATAGTCAGAGGCAACAAAACTCTGATGGTTTATTGATCTCAAAGCATTCTGTGTGGTCTCATACTATTCAAAGGATAGTTAGGATCTTATAGCAGAACTGACTGACACATAAAAGAAAGCTAAGAAAATAGAGCTTAAGGTAAGTGTGGTGGTTTATTCCTGTGACCTCACTACTCAGGAGAGAGAGGCCATAGGTTCAAGGCCAGTCAGGGCTACATAGTGAGACCTTGTTTCAAACAAACAATCCACTAATAGTATTCTAATGCTGCTCGTTAGTACAGTCACAACCTTGAGTGTTTATGAACCAACTTCAGAGAGTCTTGTGTGCAAGTCCTTGCTACTCAAAGATGGTCCCTAGGTTTGCAGTAAGACAGACCACTACCAGGGAGCTGGTTAGAAATGCAGACATTCAGCCAGCAGTGGTGGTGTACACCTTTAACTCCAGCATTCAGGAGGCAGAGACAGGCAGGCAAATCTGAGTTCCAGCCTGGTCTATAGACTAAGTTCCAGGACAATCAGGACTACACAGTCTCAAAAACAAACAAAACAGAAAACAAAAACAAAAACAAAATTTGGAAACTCAAGCCCTACTCTAAATCTGCCCCATCAGAAGGTGCATTTGTGTGCATGTACATGTGCCAGTGAGTGTGCATGTGTGCAAAAGTGCATATGGAGACCAGATGCCAACCTTTGGTTTCCTTCCTCAGACACTGTAAACTTTCTTTTTCTTTTTGAGACAGCCTCTCATTGGCCTAGACTTGCTTATTTGGGTAAGGAGCTGCCAGAGCTTGCCTTCTCAGACTCCCCAGGGCTGAGAGTGTAAGTGCCTGTCACCATGCCCACCGTTTTCTACATGGCTCCTGGGCATCAGACTCAACAGTCTCATATTTGTGCAGCAGGCACTTTCATGGATGATTGATCCATCTCCTCAAACCCAGCACACACACACACACACACACACACACACACACACACACACACACACGTCAACCTCTGAGAAGCACAGATGAGCAGCATGGACTTTCAGCAGTTGGAGAAATATCAACGTTAGTTCCCCAAAGCAGAGAAAGAGAGAAAGAGAGAGAGAAAACTCGCCCGACATGTTCAAGTATCTGATTTTCTTGCTAAACACTCAAGGGGGTTCTGCCTCACTTCCAGTGTGGTTATTAGGGCTTGGCCTGTGTGTAGCGGCTAAGGAGTCAAGGATGCAGGAAGCCTCTATTTTTCTTAGTCCTTTGGTTTGCAATAAGTGTTAAGGAGCTACAGGGATCACCTTGAACTACTGACCTCAACACAGACTGTGACGGGATCTTTGGCTGCCAGGAGGCTAGGTCAACTTGCATCGTGCTCAGGACAAGAAGCTCTTGTACCAGAAATAGATGGGCATAATCAACAGAGGGAATTAGATCCAGAGGAAGCCATTATCATGGGGTGTTGGTGAGTAAAATTAGCATGTATTTTTAATAAGTCTGTAATTACTTATTCTAAGGATAGACCATATGGTGTATTCACTTTCCGTGAACCCAAACACTTAAGCCCTCAAACGCCATTTAGTTTTAAACAGACACACATGCCTATGCCTACTCCCACTTTCTCAAAAAAAAAAAAAAAAAAAAAAAAAAAAAAAAAAGAAAGAAAGAAAGAAAGAAAGAAAGAAAGAAAGAAACCTCAACAACAGGATTTTGCATTTTGAGCTCCACCAAATTCAAAATCACTCTCAAAGTCAGGAATTTTATACACATAGTGTTTAGGAAGCACAGTAATACCTTCCCTTGCCTACCTCAGGCCTTCTTTCCTTTTAGTGTGCGGCTCAGTGTGGGCTAAAAATGGCATATATGGGCTGGATTTTTTACTATTGCTGTTGATTTTCATGTTTTGAGAGTTTTTGCACCCTATTTGACATTGTCACACAAGCTGAATGACTGTTTTGGTTTTGTATTAGAATTTTGTTAACGTGGGAAGCAAACCCTGCTGCCTGTATGGAGAAAATGCCGCTGCTGTGCCACTTCTGGACTGTATTTCTTAAGATCTTTTGGTGACGTCATTGAGGTGAGAGAGAAACAGGCAAAGGGAAAATTCTGGGAACATGGGAAGACAAAGGAGCTGATATCAAGGAGTCTGCTTAAGGCCTCTCATCTGTTGAACATCAGAAACAAAACAGGAGTGATAACATTTGTTTATGGCCTATCTCTCTTCCCAGACACAAACCTGAAAATGCCTAGGTCCCTCACTAGAATCCTCATTTACAGTAAAAGGACAGACCCTAACCCCTCTGTGCTATCCTAGAGACTCCTGATTTAACTTATGAACTAGTGACTTCATGCAAGGCCCCTATAATCTTAATTATCAACATAGAGACTAGAGAAAGAGAGGGAGGTCCCTTAGAAAGATACTGAATGAGAAAATTCCAAAATTCCCAGTTGGGGACACCCAAGCATGTCTCTGTGTTGAAAAGCCCATGCCTACACCTTAGTCTTTCCCTAAGCATCTCTCTATTAATTCTGCTAAGACTATCGTCTTCGTATAAACTACAACTCTGCTCTACGCTGGCTTTATCCTGAAATTCTTTCCTGCAATGATGCTATGGATCTGGTTTTGCTTGAGTGGAGTCCCTAAAGACCCAGAGACCCTTGGGCTGCTGGTAGTGTTTCTGAGCTGTCCCTTGCTGCACTGTTACTGACACACATGCACTTTATGACTTCATTTGGGTCTTTAGAAACTGCCAATTAAGTAATGTCCTTAAGCTGTAATATTTTTTCTACTCTAAACGGTCGCAGAGGGCTGGAGACACAGCTTAGCTATTTAGAGTTCTTGCTGTTCTTGCAGAGGACCTTAGTTAAATATGTACATCAGGAGGCTCCAGCTTCAGTGACTCCAGTGGCCTCTTCTGACCTCTGTGGACACCTGTACATGCATGGCATATGGTCACACAAACACACACATGCACATAAGTAAAAATAAAACTTAAAATTAAGTATCCATAGGAAGCATGATTTGGCTATAGCTGCCTCAGAGAAATTACACATAAAAACGTCTACCTTTTCAGTTTATGTGGTGCACACCTTTAGTCCGAGCACCTGAAAGGCAGAGATAGGCAGATCTCTGTGAGTCTGAGGTCAGTCTGGTCTACATAGTAAGTTCCAGACTCTTCAGGACACCTACACCTGGGTTCAGCTTAGTCTTTCCCTAAGCATCTCTCTATGCTTTGTATCAAACAAGCAAACAAACAAACAACAACAGCACCCAACTAAACACAATAAATTCTGCAGTCTTTCTGTATGTAGGTACAGGTGCATACGGTGGCCAGACGATGACATCAGGTGTCTTCCTTAATCTCTAATTTTTTGAGGCAGGGTCTCTCAAACAAACAAACAAACAAACAAACAAACAAAGCCAAAACCTGAAACTTACCAATTGGCTAAACTGACTATCTAGTAAGCCTCAGGGATCTGCTTGCCTCTGTTTCCCTAGTGAATCCACAGCCATACTCTGCCACCCCTGGCTTTTTAGGTGAGTGCTGGGAACCTGATAGTCCTTGTGTCTTTATGGCAAGCACTTTATCAACAGAACCATCTCATCAGAACTAACATCATTATTTTTCAATACAGTTGAAAAATGGAGTACCAGACAACATCAGGGAGAGGAATCAGACTCACTATATTGATTATGATGCATCCACCTTTATTAGATGAGGTGTTGTTGTTGTTGTTGTTTTGACACACCATCTCATATATTCCAGTCTGGTCTCCAATTTGGTATACAGCCAAAAAAGACCTTACACTTCTGATCCTCCTGCCTTCACCTCCCAAATGCTGCAATTAGAGACATGTACCGCCATACACAGATTATGCTGTGCTGGGGCTTTGTGTAAGGTAAGACTCATTATATTGATTATGGTGCACCCACAGCCATTTATTAGATGAGCTTTTTAAGTGTGTGTGTGTGTGTGTGTGTGTGTGTGTGTGTGTGTGTGTGTGTGTAGTGTGTGTGTGTGTGTGTGTTTCATGGAGGCCAGAAGAAGGCGTCCGAGCCCTAACGTGGATGGTGAGAACCGAACTCGGATCTTCTGGAAGAGCAGCAAGTGCTCATGATCTCTGAGCCACCGTTCAGCCCTTGTGGATTTTTACAAGCCGGCCTGATCACTATGGAACAGTTGCACCTATAGGATGAAAAGAGATGTCGCCTGGAAAGAAACTGCAAGCGGCTCATCTACACTCACCACTTCCTTGTCTCAGATCTCCACATGGGCAGCAAGGGGACTGCCTGCTACTTGGAAGTGCTGCTTCCAGGGAAGAGCAGGTGGGCAAGGACTTCACCCTTCTGGGCTTCTGAACTCAATGTTCCCAGCAACATCATCATCATCATCATCAGCAGCAGCAGCAGCAGCAGGAGTAGCAGCAGCAACAGCAGCAGGAGAAGCAATAGCAGCAGCAGCAGCAGCAACAGGAGCAGCACCAGCAGCAGCAGCAACCCAGAGCAGAGCTCAGGCCTTCTTGCTGCATGTCCCACCTCTATAGAGAAAGGACCAATGCCTGGGTCAAAGTCCTAGTAAAGATACCCATGTGGACCCCTGGATTGGGAGGCTGTAGAGCTGGACTCCTTCCTCCCAGGACTCATTGGACTGTGGGCCTGGGGAGGAAGTGTTTTCCCTGCCCTCTCAGAAGGTTTGCTGGGCTGAACTGACAGCTAATGAATTCATGACAGAAGAGAACACAGATTTAGTTAACGTGCGTTTAGGCATGGCAGAAGGTGACTATTTAATAATGTGGTGAATTCCAGAGACCAGAAGACCCTCATTCATGGGGTGGGGGTGGGGGCTGGTAAGTGAGCTTTGAGTGGTCCTTAATGAATGTTAGGGAAATGCATGGACGAGTGGATAGGCAATAGTTTGCAAATTACAAATTACTCCATTTAGAAGATGAAGGTCACCAATGAAATAGAAATTGTCTCTTATCCCTCAGGGGGGATTTACTGCATTACCTACCAAGAAGCGTCTTTCCTACCTTGTCAAAATATAAGGAAGGTGTCTATCTGCTATGCCCTTATCTTTTCATAAGAAAACGATTCCCACCAGGTGCAAGGCATATCACAATGTGCCCAGTGACCAAATAGCCACTGGATCATACATGAAAATAATCTCAAACTATCCTGATGACTATTAAAAGCAAAAAGCCCTCTGGCTGATCTCATAGCCTAATCTAGGCCTGCTCTTTTTATCTGTTGACCGGCAGCCTGAATGTCCTGCAGTCAGTGCTGTCCCCCTTTCCCCAATCCACTTTCCCTTCTAATTAAAACTTCCGCTTGGAATTTAGGCTTCCCGTCTTTCTACAATATGTAGCATGAACATTTGTCCACACTGATGTCAGGAGGTGAACAAGAGTTGATGACAAAGTGGCTGAAGATGCTATTCTTCTTTTTTCATGGCTTGTGCTTTTAGTTTTGGTATCCCAGGAAGTAACTGATTCTCTCTCTCTCTCTCTCTCTCTCTCTCTCTCTCTCTCTTTAATTTCTACTTTTCTGTTAGTTCATTTTTTAAGCTTTATTTTGTGTGTGTGTGTGTGTGTGTGTGTGTGTGTGTGTGTGTACATGCACGTGTTTTATGTGTGCGGTGCCTGCAGAGGCCAGAAGAGGGCGCTGGGTCTCCTGGAACTGAAGTTGCAGGTGGTTGTAGGCTTCCTGATATGGGTGCAGGAAACCGCTCTCCAGTCCTCTGTAAGAGCAGCTTGTGTTCTTAACTGCTGAGCTCTCTCTCTCTCTCTCCAGTCCCTGATCTTTCTCTTTCAACCAGACATGAACTACCAGAGTAAAGCCTCCTCCAGGGCCTTCTGGTTTCCAAAGGCCTTCCATTCAGAGCAAGCACATGAGGCTGCTGCTGTATTTAGTCATGATACACCCCAGCCATCTTCAAACTGTTCCCTGTGGAATAACTGGGAAGTTGAAACTACAGCCTTCTCCTCATGGCCACCCCTTGATATCTACTCTTATAAACAAGTGCTTGACAAGATGTCCCGTCCAGCAGGACCAGTAATTACGGGGCCACGAGGGGAGCCATACCTGAGGGATGGGACGGAAAAGAGAGAGGTGAGACCAAGTAGCGTTCCTATCAAGGTCTGTTTATTGAATCAAAAGCAAAAGCTTATATGGGGTGGAGGCAGGAGCTAAGAAGTGGGGGGGGGGGGAGGCAGAATGCCTCCAGATGATGCCATCAGGGGAACATCCTGTGGTTCATCTCAGAACAATTCCTATCTTATCTTAGCTAACAATCTCTCGAAAGTCCCGAGCTAACCTGCTAAACAACATCTGCAGAGGCTGAAAGAAGGAAGTTATGCAGAGGCTGAAAGGAGGAAGTTAGCTTTGGAATGGGGCATCAGTATTTTTTCATAGCCAGTAGATTCTTTTAGCCTTGAATGACCCTGGGCTGGCTCCGAACAACAAGACACCTGAGATGCCATTCACACACAGTAGGACAACCTTTATGCATGCTGGGCCATGCTTCTAGAATAGAGGAGTCATAGAACATATGCCCTGGCTTCACCCTAGAAGTGACATGTGTGTACCGTGGAAAGGACCAGCGAGCACCCTGTCCTGCTCCAAAGCCAGGTCTGAATTGCATGAAGCTTGGGGACCTCAGAACAGCCATCTTGATGACCCTGACTTTGGGCTGCTTTAGAAGGAAGAGATTTGAAGTTCAAGACGCTTCTTGGCAGCATCTCTCGTTAGGAAGATTGGTGACTATCTGGCTGACTGGAAACTTCTGCGAAGGCAGGAAGTCACAGACATCTTATGCAAATAAGAGACACCTCATGTGGAAACCACTCAATCGAAAGCTTTATTACTGGGTAAATGCTAAATTAAGGTGTGGCTTAGGTGAGAAAGGCTGCGTGGCTTTTCTGAATAGGAGCAGGAAAGAGTGGAGGCAGTTTTAAAAAGCAATGTAGGAATCAAGCACACTACACTCACCAGTCCTGCGTGGTCATGGGCTTCTAGCATTCACTATATTTCTTTTCAGTAGAAACCTTTGGGATGAGCCCAGATATTCACTGCCGTGACCACTTAAGCAAAGGCTGCTGCCCCATCTGACGCTTTGATGGCACTGGAGGGCAACTGCTCAACAGCCCCCAGCGTTTGCCCTCAAAGAGCTGATGGTCCTTTGGGCTATGAATGAAGGATTTAGAAGTGAAAGTGACTTAGATGAAGCAGGGAACTAGGAGTGGGAACTAAACGAACGGCAGAGTCACATCACGAAGGCCCTGACATTTCTTTCCATGTGGATTTTAATCAGAAGACAGTGTTGATTTTAGTAAGGAGAGAATCAGTTTTACATTGCTGAATAATTTTCTCTAAAGCTTGGTAATAAGAACAAAATATTAGGTCCTTTAATCACATTGTTTAAAACATAGCCTTTATTTTTTTTTCTATTAGATTTTTCACATACGCATTTAATATGAGAGCCAGAGTACGCACATGTAATTGATCACATTTTGTCATGTGGGGATGGCTGCTCTAGATAGATCTCTCTGGGGACTGGGGAGATAGAGAGATACTCAGTCGATAAAGTGCTTGCTGTGCAAACACAAGGATCTGAGTTCAGTCCCCAGGACCTACATAAAAAACCTGGAGAGGCTGCCCCACAACACCATGCTGAGAATGGGGAAGCAGGTGGATCCCTGACGTTTGCTAGCCAGACAGCCAAGTCAGTTGGTGGGCTTCCAGTTCAATGAAGACCCCGTCTCAAAAAATAAGATGGGTGGCTCCTGAGGCCCAACATTCAAGGTTGTCTCCTGTTCTCCATATTCAAGTGCATGCTCATGCTCATGCATGCACATACACACAGAGACACAGACAGGGACACACGCACAAAGAGAGACATACAGAGACACAGACAAGCACACACACACACATACACAGACACATAGAGTGAGAAAGAAACAGACACACATACAGAGACAGAGACATACTCAGAGACATACAGAGACACATACGAGACAGAGATGCAGACCCACATTCAGAGACAGAGGCACATACACAAGAGACACACACAGTATGGGAGAGAGGTACACACAGAAAGACACAGACATACACAGAATCAGAGATACACACACACATGCACACACACACATCACATTCTCTCTAGTGGCTCCCTAACACAGCACAGCATATGGGTTGGAACATAGAGTGGTTAATGCCAGGAGCCCAGTTGGAGGCTATTGTGCTGACTGAAATAGACATGTACAAGGCAGTGTATCAAAGATGGAAGAAAGTGGCTAAGTGTGAACCAGATATGAATATCTGTGTGGGTTAGACATGAAGAGTCCCTAAGAGGCTTACATGTTGAAATCTTGGTCTCCAGCACAACATTCAGAAACACAGCTTTATGGAAATTATTGGGACGTGAGGGCTCTGCTAGGACCTTGGAAAGCACCAGACAAGTGGCAATTATTCTTAAAGTGACACCATCTCATGATAGATGTGTTCTACAGATGTACTTTGTCACCAAACACACAACTTGGTTCCACTTGGAATTTGAACAAAGCAGCAACTATTCATGCTTAGCAAAAGTCCTGGTTTCCCCACTCTGCCCCTCTGCGCTCTCTCTCTCCCTCTCTCTCTCTCTGTGTGTGTGTGTGTGTGTGTGTGTGTGTGTGTGTGTGTGTGTGTGTGCGCGCGCGCGCGCACATGTGTGTACATCCTTATGGAGGCTGGATGTTAGTGTGAGATGTCTTCTTCAATTTCTCTCTGCCTCACCTGTTTTGAGATAGTCTTCACTGAGCCTTGAACTCCCTGATCTGACCAGACTAAGTGGCCTGTGAGCTCCAGCAATCCTTCTGTCCATGCTGGGGTTGGGATTACAGGCACAAGTTTTTACATTCAGCTTTTTATGTGGATCCAAACTCAGGTCCAAACACTTGTGAGGCAAATGCTTTCCTGCCTGAGCCATCTCCTCGGCTTCATCCATCCTATTTATTGACTGAATCCCTCAGAGGGGAGACATCTATCCACCCACTGGGCTGGAATCAGGAACTTTCCTTTCCCTCAAGTCTGTTTCTTGACAGCTCCCTCACATGACCTTTAAGAATTCCCTGCCCTCGACATCTTATCTGGGCGGTGTGACTCTGGTTCAGATGGGTGATTTCCAAGAACCTTCCTATAGGTCATTATTCACAGTTGTGATTCAATTTGCCTGCTTGGGAAATGGGAGGTGGAATGGGTTGTGGGTGGAGATAAAATATTTACCAGTAGCATTGTTTGCACATTAACCAAGCCATGGAAAATGAAAGAAGCTGTGAAGATTTTTTTTTCTCTCAATCTGCAGAGCCACCGGGAGATTGCTGACAACAAAATTGTGACTTCAGCAGTCCATGCTGTGTTTTAATTTTCCGACCCTAGCATGCTTGTTATTTAGGCATATATTTGGATTGGTAGCAGCATGGTCCTCACCAAACACAGCTAAGAGAGTTTGCACAGGAGACTCCTCCAGTGCCTACCAGTCAATCTGTGGTTTCTCCAAATGCTAATAATCTTAAAGGGTCAAGAAAAGGAGACGGCAGGCACAACAGACTAGATAAAGGACAAAAGGCGTTGGGAAGGCATTGGAGAAATATGGAGGAAGAGCCCATGAGAGGAAAGAATGACTGGGCGGGGGATGTCTCTGTGGAACTAAGGGGGTGTCATGACTGTGAATGTTTCATCAAGAATGCAAAAGGGAAAATAAAGAATGGGAAGAGGATGAGGGGGTGCCAGGAGGGTGACCCCATGTTCTCAACCTCTTTTTCCACTTTGGTCAGGGAGGGAGGAGCTGCCAGCTCCAGCTGCAGCGATGAGGAGTCATCTTGACAGTCAACTTGATAGGACTTGGAATCACGTAGGAGACTTATCTCTGCGAGGATGTTTCCAGAAAGGCTTAACTGAGAAGACTCATGCTGAATGTGTGTGGCACCATTCCACAAGGCTCCATGTGTCCTAGACTGACTAAAAAGGAGGAAGTGAATAGACTCATCTCTTCCTGCTTCTTGACTCCCAACACATGACAGCTACCTCATGTCCCTGCCACCATGTCTTCCCTACCGTGTGGACTGTACCTTTGGAGCCAAAGCCAAAATACTCCTTTTTCCTCAAGTTGATTTTTTGGTCAGGTATTTTTGCCATAGGAATGAGAAGGCTAAGGAAAACAGGCTTCATCCTGCCAGTTGAAAGCTTGCCATCCTGAGATTTTTCAGAATAGGAAATCTGCCTCAAGACTGCAACATCACATCCTGCCCGTTTCCACCCATCCCTGCAGAACTCAGACTTGCTGCTATCCAGAATTCCACAAGGGATTGTTTGAAAGAAGTCCCTTCCATAGACAGGCACCCGCTAGTTCTGTTTCTAGGCAGGATGCTCGTCTTTCACAAGCAATGTGTGTGCATTGGTGTGCAGCTTTCCTAATCATTCCCGCCCCCTCTCACCTTTGACCTTCAAGATGCTACTCCACAAACCTGCCGCCCTATTAACACAGTCTTTCTGCTTCCGAAGAGAGACTGTCACATCATTCTGTACCTTTGCTCACACTGTCACACCGTGTCCTCAAAAACGCAAACACGTATTGATAATAGCTATAGTATCTACTGCACTCAGGGACGGGGAAAGAAGAAATACAGGGTAGAAACTAATGATAAGAAGGTCGAAGGCTACAAGAAACACTGGCTCGCTCCTTGGAAGAAGCACAAAGGAAATTGACTTTCTATAAATGTGTGGCAATGTCAGGTGTGAATGTTTCATTAAACAGATCACCTCCCCCAGGGCTTTCTTCTGTGAAGAGTGGCTGGAGCAGATGCCAGGTAGGAAAGCAAGGGAGCAGACCGGCGGGCACTGGTTTGCCTCCATCCCAAATGTTATTTCCTTTCCACTGTTTACCACTTCCTGAATGATCTTATCTATACCATGCCAAAAACAAAAATCAACAAAAAACAAAACAACAACAAAAATTCCCTGCATGCGATTCAATTCTCTGCCTAACTGTTATAGATTTTTGTGTCCCATTTTTTCAACAAAGTGAAAGGACACTGGGGAAGTTTACGCTTTCTTACTGCAGACATTTTCCCTGGTTTCTTAGCTTTTGTTTTGTACAAGAGTGATGGGGACCATCGAAGGTGATGTACATGACCAGACAGACAGTGATGTGAGGACAAGCTTCCGAATGGTCCACTGCAGGTGGCTGGGAAGGGCTAGACAAGGCTTGGGGACAGTGGCTCTACAGTACCTGCCTGCTGTACCTGGCACCTTCCAGAGTTGGGCTGTCACTTCTGACAGAGAAGAGGAGAGGAGAGGAGAGGAGAGAAGTGAAGAGAAAAAGAGAAGAGAGAAGAGGACAAAGGAGAGGAGGGGAGGGGAGGGGAGGGGAGGGGAGGGGAGGGGGGGAGGAGAGCACACTAAGTCTGTAGCTCCCCACTTTAATGAAGGAAGACTTACACTGAGGTCTTAGTTGCTGGAGAGTGGTTAGCATGGGCCAGCTGGGCTCAGCTCTTCCTTGGCCATATAAATTCAGAGTGAGAGCCATTGCAGCAAGTACAACACAAGTGCCAGTCTCCTGTTAAAAAGATGCCACTCGTGATATGAGAATATTGCTGTCCAGCACCAAGCAGTACCACTTCTGCCTTTGGTGTGCTAGTCCTGGGGCCTTATGGTTTCCCATGCAAATGACTTTGCACTGATCTGGGATATTGGCTAGGTTTCAAAGAAAATAAGTCAGTAGGGTGATGTGGCATGGGAGAGAAACAGACAGAGACAGAGAAACAGGGAGAGAAGAGAGAAGGAGGGGGTATATTTTGATACTTTCTTTTGGGCATTGTTTTATTGTTCAAAAAATAAACAAACTACATATAATTACTTCAAAGGACTGGAAAACATTAATAAACAAAATAAAACTTACTTAGAATTACACAATCCCAGAGTGATTGCTGCTAATTTTTTTGTATAATATCTAATCTATTTCTTATACAAAATGGGGTTATACCCAAGGGAGAAAAATCTCGTTTTCTAGTTGTGTTGGGTTTCCTACCTGGAGCTCCAAAATTTAGACTGTTGAAAGAAAACTCCAAGAAGCTAAAGGCGCTAGTTTATTTTCTTTCTTTCTTTCTTTCTTCCTTCCTTTCTTCTTTCTTTCTTTCTTTCTTTCTTTCTTTCTTTCCTTCTTCAGTTTATTTTGCATACCCTTGGCTGTCCTGGAACTTGCTCTGTAGACCCGGCTTGCCTAGAACTCAGAGATCTGCCTCCCTGGTGCTGTGATTAAAGGAGCGCACCACACTGCCCAGCTAAGCAGCAGTTTATTAAGATGTGCGTTGTGTTTACCCATGGAGCACACCGAGATGAGAAATGCAAGGGAGTGAGTGCTGGGCTCCTGGATGAGGGAGCTGCCTAGTTTGAACAAAAGAAAAGGGGTCTGGGGCTTCCAGGTGGAAGATGAGCGAAAGATTAGGGGAAGATGCGCGGAAAAAGTATGGTGACTCAAAAGAACTCAAAAGAAATATGTTGAGGAGGCATATTTCATAGTGATGTACTGTATGGCTTCTCAAGCTGCAAAGAATATTTAGTGACTTGAGTTTTACTGTTGACCATATGCTATGTGAATTATTTCAAAGCAATATATTTTTCTATTATAACAGCACTGACATACCACTCTTTAAGGAATTTTAACTAGACGTTAAGAGTGCCTAATCTGCCCCCGCCATACACAAGTCTTTTTCTACTTGTCCAGTTATTCTCCTGCAATAAATAACTAGAGAGCGGGTTACTAGGTTAAGAGGTGAGGCTGGAGAGAGGGGAGGAGTGTGGGGGTGCAGTGCTGGGGACCAGATCTGGGGCCTACTACTAATACATACAAGGCCAGCACTCCACCACAGAGATAAGTATCTAGTCTGATGTCAGGCATAATTTTGAAGGAATTTTGATGCCTATGAGCAAACTCTTTCAGAAAGATGATACTATTTTAATAGTACATGGTTATTAGATACTGGCATCATACATTGATTAATATCTGTGAATCCTGTTAGGAGAATTAAACTTGACAAAACGGTTCTAAATCCGAGGAGGAGGCCTAACTTTGATGGCTTTGACAGAGATTCTCTTCCTAGAATGTTTTACACTGTCTCCCTTGGCCGATGTGCCATTACTGCAGGGCCAGAGACATAGCTCAGCGGGCAAAGGTGCTAGCCACACAAGCCCGGATCCCATCCTTGGAACACATGTAAAAGTCGAAGGGCAGGGCCAGCTCTCCAGTTACCCTCTGATATCTACACCTGTCTCTGTTTCTCTCCCCCACACAAATAGATTAATTTTAAACTGTATAATCTGAGGGAAAGGCGACACCAGGGCAGATGGTTTTTAAAAGAATACGTACACATGTGTAAACAGCTAATGACCCTCGGTGGCTGAGGTTTGGGATGCAGAGTGAAGTGGAGCTAAAGTGGGAGCGAGTGGATTTCTTAGTTCTGTAATGTATCCGGCAAGACCTCTGTAGCAGAGATAGGCAACTCACACTCATCTTTCTATCAGTTCAGGTCAGAAAATCTTGGGACAAGCTTTAAGGCAGCTTTCAGGATGGCAGGCAGGGGCTCCGAGAGGGGACATGGACTGTACGAACTCTTGGTCCTCATAACTAGTGTAGCAGAGAAACAATGACTTCCTCAACCTTCTAGTCCTGAGATGGGATGGACTCCTGTGCATGGAAAAGATGCACCAATAAGAGAAAAACAGATAGAGGTTTAACAGCATGCAGGCCTCCTGCGTACATCAAAAGGCACCCAGGAAAAATAAGGAAGTCTTGTGGAACTGATTTAAATATCATGTAATGCTGAAACAACCAAAAAAGCAGGTGAAGCCGGGTGCCAGGAGCTGTCTGGGAAAGGCATGGTAAGAGGAGTAAGGCCTGCCATGAACTTAGATGTATGTTACACCTTCCCCAGGGACCAGGGACATCACTCCACCAGCCGGTGAGTAATAGCCATCCATCTTTTCCTGGTACCAAGAGGGATGGAGACTGCAGAGGCGGATTTGCTTTATAGTGACTTTTCCTTGCAAATGGGTGACTTGCCTTTCTACCTGCAGCTCTTCAAAATAATCCATATGCCAAGAGGACTGGTGGCAGTGTACCCCACAGATGACAAACTGATAGGATGCCCAGGCCCCTTCTATTATATAGCACTGACTGATGTTCCCCCCAAAGGAGCTACACACACATTAAGCATTCAACAAGGCTGATTGACTGATGAGAACGTCGGCAATGGTGGAGAGGTTAGAATGCTGCAGGGCCAGACCCAAACTCTTGTGGGCTATTGGTAGCTGTCTCAAACAGCCATTTATTGTCCACTTCTATCCACACACCTTGTGACTATTGGGTAAATCCCTCTTGAATGTATGAACAACCCTTGAGCCTCTACTAACCCCAAAGCTAAGGATATCAGGTAGCCCTGGAGGTTGGTAGCATCAATTTCTCCTCTTGTTGATGTTTCCACTAATAAATTTTAACTGTGTGCTGACTTGTGACTTTATTCTGCTACTAGAAAAACTTCGTGAAGCTGTTACCACAAGTATCTGTGTACCCTGGTTATGGCGACTCATATTTGGCTCCAAAAGAAACTATTTATACTATCTGAGGTAAAAAACTGTGTTGCTGGTTTTTTAAAAAATTGACAATAGCACAGTATTTACATATAACCAATGTATGTGTTGCATATCTTAATCAGTAGATGATTATAAATACCTAACATGATATAGATAACATGTAAATAGCTACCATATTATTTTTAGGTAATAATTACACAGGAAAAAAGTCTGCTTATAATCAGTGCAAATTCAATTACCACCCCACCCCCCCAATATTTGAAAGGTTGGCTGAGACCTGGATGTGAAACTCATGTCCATAGAGGACCTACTGTGTGAGGGGAGACACATTCCACTCTCCTGTATTAGACACTCTTATCTGCACCAGACTACCTAGACACTACACCATTGTGCTAAGTGCAAGGGGGGCCATGACTTCATCATGAAAGTCACAGAGTGATTGTTGTTAATGACTACAGACCTTCAATAACTGTGGTCAGAGGCTCAATCAATGTTTGTTGCATCGAATCTCTTCACTGTTACACAGAGTTGCTCAATAAACATTTGTTACTTCGAATGGCTCAAGGATGAGACCGCTGCCTCTTTCTCTGGGTTTCACATGAGGGTGAGCATAAATGCCATCGACAAAGTGACATTTGTGCACCTAACAAGACAGAGGCCAGAGGAAGCAGAATGAGAAGTAGGTTAGGTGCCAATGTTGCGGATGTTCATCAGGGCCCAAGGATGTTGAGGGGGAAAGATACATGGATACATCAAGGCATGTGACCAACATGTGATAGTAACCTCATGTGACCAACATGTGATAGTAACCTCACGTGACCAACATGTGAATAGTAATCTGATAATCCAGGGGCAGCTTTACCTGTCCCTTTACCAACAGCAACACATATTTTCTGTGAGCCAGGAACAGCAATAGCACAGAAAATAATTCCCAGGCAGGATTAATCTGGAAGTGAAGTCATTTCTGCTCCCACAATGTCTCCCATCTAAGCTCCCATGGCACCCCTCTTTAAATATTGACACCAACACACTAATTAGTAGCCTGGCTTGCAGTGGGACAATAAAATAGACCATGGGTTTCATTTCCTGCCCCTGGCTGAACAAAAGCAATGGCAGTAGAGCCTTCTTGAATGGTCCCTGTTACTCCATACATCCCAGTTATAGAACACTGGCTCCATAGGTTACGAAACGGGGTGGCATGACATGACGGGGAATCCAAAATTGCGGAGTTCAACTGCCATGGGTGAGGGAGGGCCCCAAAGAACAGCAGGCTGATCTGTATGTTCCATTTGTATCACTTGTTAATCAAAATTGTCAGTGACTCTTGCAATAATGACTGCCTCCTATACAGCACAATAACTCCTAAGCCGTCCTCTTCTGCATTATTAATCACACTCATGAGCCTTACTTAGCAGGTCGCAGTGTTGGCTTTACTCTCAGACTCCACAGTGAACAAATTAAAGAGGTTTGCCCTGTTCAGTGAAAACACACTATTCATTTTCCTGCAATGCTTCTCCATTTCCCATTGGCATTCTAAGCATGTTGCATTTATTTTTAAAAAGTCTCTGAATAGGTCAAGAATGTTAAACTCTTACCTATGACAATGATTACTCTGTGGACTATGTACACATAGAGAAAAGATATATATATATATGTATGTATATATACACACACACATATATATTCACAGTGCGTGTGTGTGTGTGTGTGTGTGTGTGTGTGTGTGTGTGTGTGTGTGTGTGTGTGTGTGTGTGTGTCTTAGGATGATCCCTCTAGTGTCTCAGCATTGTGGATTCCAGCTTCCTATTATGTTTTAGCCTTTTACTGGTGGTCCCTTTCTCCTGCAAAAAGAGATTACAAACACAATCCTGCACTTGCAAATAGAGTGCTGGATGTCTTTTGTTCAGCTTCCTGTCCAGTTGTTACAACCTTTGTCATGGTAATGAACCATCAGCATTTCATAGCTGGCAAGTTCTCTCTGATGCAAGGCATTCCGCACCTAAATTCTGGTGCATTTCTGGTTCCCTTCCCTGCCTGCCTGCTCCTGCCTCCCTGAATAAAGATGCTTTGGGAGAGTGGGCCCTCCCCGCTGCTTTACGATGCCCAAGAGTTTCCAATGGAAGTTGATGGCTCCTCTGGTTTTGAAAGGTTCAGATTAGATAAAGCAAATAATTCTGTCTTGGAGCTAAAAAAAAAAAAAGTATACAGTGCTCACTTTATCTATCTGCTTTTGAGAAAGTGCTTCGGTGGTGGTGGTGGTGATGGTGGTGGTGGTGGTGGTGGTGGTGGTGGTGTGTGTGTGTGTGTGTGTGTGTGTGTGTGTGTGTGTGTGTGTGTGTGTAGGTGCCTCTGTGCATTTCTATTCCACGTTGGATTTCTCCCAGTTGAGACAGTAGTTTTTATTACTCATTCAACGACTTATGCTGAGTGGCACCTTGTGTCTGGCATTAGCTATGCGGAAGGGCACACCAGGAGCACACAGAAACGAAAGGGCTGGGCTCACCCCTCATATAATGGCTTTCCAGGGCAGCTGAGCCCTTCTTCACACATAGTGAGCGTGTCTTCTGGGGTGTAGAATGCTGGATGAGGGAAGCCACCCTGACTGGTGGTGCCTTCCAAGAAGAGCAAGGAAAAAAGGAGTAGGAGTAAGCAAAGTCAGTGCAGATTTATGAAGAAACAATGAGAAAAAACTTCCCAAAGTGGGCTGGGCCATAAGGACGATGTAGTCCTGTGCTGTCCTGCTTTTATGGAGTTGGATGGGAGTCCCTGTGTTCCATGCATGTTCCCTGGGCCCAAAGAGAAGATGTTCACCCCAGGAGAGTGGTCACCTGTGTTTCATGCCTTGACCTTGATCCACCGTGGAGCCCATCTTTACTTCCCATGGTGAGCTAACTCCTGGCTCCTCACAGTTTTACAGTATTTAAAACCTATTTTATTGATAGAACACTTATATGTAATTATGGGCTATAACACAATAATTCATTTTGTGTCTACAAGTCGTGTCAAGGTAATAGCCTTTCTATTTCCTTGTGGTACAAGGAATATTGGGGTCTCATCTTGGGGTTCTTGGTTTTATTAATGAGAGAATTTAAGAATGGGCCATAAAAGAAACTCAAGGATAATTTTATTATAGTTTAAAAGAAAAACCTCCAGGGCAAGCAAGTCATAAATCTCACCAGTGGCCCTAAGAATGGAGGCGAGAAGGGGGTGGGAAAGCCACACTGTTCTGTCTCACATGCATGGATTGACACATGGCAGACAAGCAGCCCACATCGTGGAGAGGGAGGCGTCAGGGAGAGAGGAAAGAGGCCCCAGATCTTGGAGAAACCCAAAGAGATAAAGAAATTATGCTTAGAAAAGAAATAGAAAATAAAACGTGCTTTTCTGAAAAGCAGGTAGACTTGCAAGGCGGCGTGGTTGTGACCTGTAAGCCGCTGCACTAGGGGTGGGGATTCTGGGAAGGAAACATATAGTATCTCATTAAAGGACCAATTATTCCGCCTATCTTCATAGCAGGGCTGATGGAGAGTCTGCCTTCCCAGGGGGGTTGCTTGGCCAACTGATGAACCTGACCCAAGTGGAATGTTAGGTCTCCATCCAGGCCAGATATTCTAGGCTCTTGAGCAGGAGTTTTCCTTAATGGATTTTATTGCCACCATCACACTCACATGTTAATTATTATGTGTTATGTGTTGGTAGTAGCCTTTGGGTTCTTCCAGATACTTTGAAATACACATTGATGTAGCTCTGGCCATTCTACTGTGCTGTGCTACAGGATGCTTAAACTAAGTGTTTATTTATCTATAGTTCTAAACATATGATATGACTTTTAGATTACGTTTTACCTACAAATGTCCCAAGAAATACTTATTTCTGACCTTGGACATGAGACTCTTGCCTGATTTCAGTTGGGGATTCTCAATATTAATTTCCTATAAGAATTACTTCTCTTCTGTTGTGGCTTTAGCAAACTAATGCCTGCAAGACACAACATTATCTCTGCTAAACTACAGACATCCTAACGGTTTAAAAGATGGCTTCGTCTATATTTATTTTCTGGTATGCGTGGACCATTCACTTCACCAATATTTCTTCAAATTCATGCCTTGTTAATTCGATACTTTTCTTTGCACAAGCACAAACTGCTGGGGCGGGTGGTCTGTGAGGTTACGGAATATAAAAGGGCTTTTTATTTTCCCAGCTGAATTCCTCCCTCCACCACCCGGGGATAAAGGAGGCTTGAGAGCCATTTAAATTGGCCTTAGAGGCCTTGGCGATTGAAGCTAAATGCTAGCTGTGATTGAATTTATGTAAAGCACCTTGCCCAGGGCTGGGCACAGAGCCACCCCTGGGTCTCTTAGAGGTTTCCCCCTAACGTTGGAGACGTGTAGTTAGCAATTCAGTGACACACGAAGCTTGTGTGACGTTTATTAACTTACGCATCCTAAGTTTGGATCAGGAAGTCACTGATGAAGCCCAAAATAGAACCGAGGAGCGTCTTTTCCAACCCACACCTTTCCTCGATGGGACGATGGGACGTCTGCTCGGTTCTCTGCAGGAACCTTTGCCTAGAGAAAGAAGGAGCCTCTCGGAGCTATTTCAAGGTTCTGATAGCTTTCAAGGAGAAGCTTCTTCAAATACACACTTAGGGTTCTTCTCCAAATGCACTGGATCTCCGCTCCTGCGGCTGCGGAGTAACCAATGAGAAAGAATTCCTGTTTTTCCCCTAACCCTTCTGGCCCCCCTCTTTGGTTAACCCCTCCTTTCTTCCCTCTCCCCTCACCCGTCCTCTCTGCCTTCCTTCCTTCTTCTTTCATGTCCTTTCTTCCACCTTCCCTCTTTTACAGCACCCTCCCCCCCCCCAAAAAAAAAACATCAGACAGGGCTGGAAGGAGGAAAGTAAAAAGAAAGGGGAAAAATAAAAATAAAATGTTAACTGTTTTGTTCTCTCTCTCTTCTTCTCCATCTCTCTCTCTCTCTCTCTCTCTCTCTCTCTCTCTCTCTCTCTCTCTCTCTCTCTGTGTGTGTGTGTGTGTGTGTGTGTGTGTGTGTGTGTGTTGGAGACTCAGAGTTATATGGTTAGGAGACACACAGAAAAGCCCAAGCCTTACCTGGTGCTATAAATTCTAACTTCAAAAACCTTTGAAAGGTGATGCACATGACAGTGCTTTGTTTTCCTGCAGGACACATCGATTAGCCAGGGGCCTAAGAGACCCAAAGATTCAGTTTTCTCTGACAACACTTATCCGTGTTATTGGGATAAGAACCTTCTTGAAGATCCATGGACCTGCCACGTGATCGTTCCACAAGATCACAGCCAATGCCCTCTCATCTTCTGGGCTCACAGTGAACACTCCTCAAAGCTTCGCCTGTGACTGCAGACTCAGAGCATTAGGGACACTGTACCTTCTCCCCTCCTCTGGACAGCTCACTCCCTGCAAAGATGCCCCCAGATCTGAGGTTCCTCCAGAGCTCCAGTGCAAATCACCTGATTGTTTGCTAGATGAACAATGATCACACGAAGCTCCTAATTAACATTGTTAAAAACTGCTAACAAAGGACACTTAACAATATCTTAATTAGGGAAGGATTTCCAATTTGTGATACGGAGCATGTTAGACAAACAGAGCACAATTCCCCCTTTGTTTCTGGACTCTGGCAGCCGGGGAGATTACAAGATATGACACAACAGGTGCAACACTCGCCATTTATCATTCTGTATCCTTTAGACATCGGCGCTCCATAATGAGTGTCTTGGCTAATTTTACCTATGTTGATTTGGAGAGAAGAGGGTAGTGACTTATGTTGGGGTGAGCCGCTGACTCCCTGGTTTTTCCTATGGCTGACTGAGACTCCCAAGCAAGGGCCAAAAAAGACCCTGTCTAGCAAATCAAGGAAACCTTTGGCTCCTCTGGTCATGGAGAACAGGGTAGTAAATGGGGGACTTACCATCTGACTCCTTATTCTGTTTCTATGCACTCACAGCTTATTTTAAAAGTTCCTATTATCCATCACTTAATTGTTAAAAAGTGTCTACTCTGTTTTCATAAATTATCTATGTGTTAGAGAAATTGGTATCTGGAAGAAAATATCTGAGAAAAGGGACATCCAAAGCCAATTATTCTTGCTGGAATTTTTTTAAAGAATATAATGGAATTCTCGGATTAATCTCTACTAGACCTTTAAGGGTGTGTGTGTATTTGGTCAGGGCTGCTAGGGGTGCAGAGAAAGGAAGAGTTAGAATTGATAACAATTCCTAATTCACTATTTTTATCTTTTGGTTTTGTTTTGTTTTTTTGAGAACACCCTCAACACATCCTTTTCCAGATATCTTAGATTCTTTATTCTGAAAACAAGAGAAATACAACAAAGATGCAATCAACATCAAATGTTATTTTGAATTACTATTTGAATAATTACTATTGAATAAGATAAATTAAGTGAGAAGGCATAAGAAAAGTACTTACTAGCAGGTCTGGCTCATTGCTAATATTTAACACATTGTATCTGTAATAAATTATGTCATAATATCTGGCTGTGTAGAACATACAATGTCTCTGATGCATTTTACAGTCTATGGTGCTGTATATAATACACAATAAGTTGAAAACATATGTATATATTTATATAGGTAGCTAGCCTTGCCTTCTATTATCCGAGGCTTAGTAATCAAGTCTAAGAAACAAGCTAAAAACAGATTAGAAGAGAAAAGACATACAAATTTATTATGGGCACAGACAAAAATACTGTAGATACCTTAAAAGACTGTGAGATTCAAGAACTTATACACTACCTTTATGGGGACATGGGCAGGTGGGGAGGAGGGGACATAGGGACATGGGCAGGTGGGGAGGAGGGGACATAGGGACATGGGCAGGTGGAAAGGAGGGGACATAGGGACATGGGCAGGTGGGGAGGAGGGGACATGGGGACATGGGCAGGTGGGGAGGAGGGGACATAGGGACATGGGCAGGTGGGGAGGAGGGGACATGGGGACATGGGCAGGTGGGGAGGAGGGGACATAGGGACATGGGCAGATGGGAAGGAAGGGACATAGGGACATGGGCAGGTGGGAAGGAGGGGACATGGGGACATGGGCAGGTGGGGAGGAGGGGACATAGGGACATGGGCAGGTGGGGAGGAGGGGACATAGGGACATGGGCAGGTGGAAAGGAGGGGACATAGGGACATGGGCAGGTGGGGAGGAGGGGACATGGGGACATGGGCAGGTGGGGAGGAGGGGACATAGGGACATGGGCAGGTGGGGAGGAGGGGACATGGGGACATGGGCAGGTGGGGAGGAGGGGACATAGGGACATGGGCAGATGGGAAGGAAGGGACATAGGGACATGGGCAGGTGGGAAGGAGGGGACATGGGGACATGGGCAGGTGGGGAGGAGGGGACATGGGGACATGGGCAGGTGGGGAGGAGGGGACATGGGGACATGGGCAGGTGGGAAGGAGGGGACATGGGGACATGGGCAGGTGGAAAGGAGGGGACATGGGGACATGGGCAGGTGGGGAGGAGGGGACATAGGGACATGGGCAGGTGGGAAGGAGGGGACATGGGGACATGGGCAGGTGGAAAGGAGGGGACATAGGGACATGGGCAGGTGGGGAGGAGGGGACATGGGGACATGGGCAGGTGGGGAGGAGGGGACATGGGGACATGGGCAGGTGGAAAGGAGGGGACATAGGGACATGGGCAGGTGGGGAGGAGGGGACATAGGGACATGGGCAGGTGGGAAGGAGGGGACATGGGGACATGGGCAGGTGGGGAGGAGGGGACATAGGGACATGGGCAGGTGGGAAGGAGGGGACATGGGGACATGGGCAGGTGGAAAGGAGGGGACATAGGGACATGGGCAGGTGGGGAGGAGGGGACATGGGGACATGGGCAGGTGGGGAGGAGGGGACATAGGGACATGGGCAGATGGGAAGGAAGGGACATAGGGACATGGGCAGGTGGGAAGGAGGGGACATAGGGACATGGGCAGGTGGGGAGGAGGGGACATGGGGACATGGGCAGGTGGGGAGGAGGGGACATAGGGACATGGGCAGGTGGGGAGGAGGGGACATAGGGACATGGGCAGGTGGGGAGGAGGGGACATAGGGACATGGGCAGGTGGGGAGGAGGGGACATAGGGACATGGGCAGGTGGGGAGGAGGGGACATAGGGACATGGGCAGGTGGGGAGGAGGGGACATGGGGACATGGGCAGGTGGGGAGGAGGGGACATGGGGACATGGGCAGGTGGAAAGGAGGGGACATAGGGACATGGGCAGGTGGGGAGGAGGGGACATGGGGACATGGGCAGGTGGGGAGGAGGGGACATAGGGACATGGGCAGATGGGAAGGAAGGGACATAGGGACATGGGCAGGTGGGAAGGAGGGGACATGGGGACATGGGCAGGTGGGGAGGAGGGGACATAGGGACATGGGCAGGTGGAAAGGAGGGGACATAGGGACATGGGCAGGTGGGGAGGAGGGGACATAGGGACATGGGTAGGTGGGGAGGAGGGGACATGGGGACATGGGCAGGTGGGGAGGAGGGGACATAGGGACATGGGCAGGTGGGGAGGAGGGGACATAGGGACATGGGCAGGTGGGGAGGAGGGGACATAGGGACATGGGCAGGTGGGGAGGAGGGGACATGGGGACATGGGCAGGTGGGGAGGAGGGGACATAGGGACATGGGCAGGTGGGGAGGAGGGGACATAGGGACATGGGCAGGTGGGGAGGAGGGGACATAGGGACATGGGCAGGTGGGGAGGAGGGGACATAGGGACATGGGCAGGTGGGGAGGAGGGGACATAGGGACATGGGCAGGTGGGGAGGAGGGGACATGGGGACATGGGCAGGTGGGGAGGAGGGGACATGGGGACATGGGCAGGTGGGAAGGAGGGGACATAGGGACATGGGCAGGTGGGGAGGAGGGGACATAGGGACATGGGCAGGTGGGGAGGAGGGGACATAGGGACATGGGCAGGTGGGGAGGAGGGGACATAGGGACATGGGCAGGTGGGAAGGAGGGGACATAGGGACATGGGCAGGTGGGGAGGAGGGGACATAGGGACATGGGCAGGTGGGGAGGAGGGGACATGGGGACATGGGCAGGTGGGAAGGAGGGGACATAGGGACATGGGCAGGTGGGGAGGAGGGGACATGGGGACATGGGCAGGTGGGGAGGAGGGGACATGGGGACATGGGCAGGTGGGGAGGAGGGAACATAGGGACATGGGCAGGTGGGGAGGAGGGGACATAGGGACATGGGCAGGTGGGGAGGAGGGGACATAGGGACATGGGCAGGTGGGAAGGAGGGGACATAGGGACATGGGCAGGTGGGGAGGAGGGGACATAGGGACATGGGCAGGTGGGGAGGAGGGGACATGGGGACATGGGCAGGTGGGAAGGAGGGGACATAGGGACATGGGCAGGTGGGAAGGAGGGGACATAGGGACATGGGCAGGTGGGGAGGAGGGGACATGGGGACATGGGCAGGTGGGAAGGAGGGGACATAGGGACATGGGCAGGTGGGGAGGAGGGGACATGGGGACATGGGCAGGTGGGAAGGAGGGGACATAGGGACATGGGCAGGTGGGGAGGAGGGGACATGGGGACATGGGCAGGTGGGGAGGAGGGGACATAGGGACATGGGCAGGTGGGGAGGAGGGGACATGGGGACATGGGCAGGTGGGAAGGAGGGGACATAGGGACATGGGCAGGTGGGAAGGAGGGGACATGGGGACATGGGCAGGTGGGAAGGAGGGGACATAGGGACATGGGCAGGTGGGGAGGAGGGGACATGGGGACATGGGCAGGTGGGGAGGAGGGGACATAGGGACATGGGCAGATGGGAAGGAAGGGACATAGGGACATGGGCAGGTGGGAAGGAGGGGACATAGGGACATGGGCAGGTGGGGAGGAGGGGACATTGGGACATGGGCAGGTGGGGAGGAGGGGACATAGGGACATGGGCAGATGGGAAGGAAGGGACATAGGGACATGGGCAGGTGGGGAGGAGGGGACATGGGGACATGGGCAGGTGGGGAGGAGGGGACATGGGGACATGGGCAGGTGGGGAGGAGGGAACATGGGGACATGGGCAGGTGGGGAGGAGGGGACATAGGGACATGGGCAGGTGGGGAGGAGGGGACATAGGGACATGGGCAGGTGGGAAGGAGGGGACATAGGGACATGGGCAGGTGGGAAGGAGGGGACATAGGGACATGGGCAGGTGGGAAGGAGGGGACATAGGGACATGGGCAGGTGGGGAGGAGGGGACATGGGGACATGGGCAGGTGGGAAGGAGGGGACATAGGGACATGGGCAGGTGGGGAGGAGGGGACATGGGGACATGGGCAGGTGGGAAGGAGGGGACATGGGGACATGGGCAGGTGGGAAGGAGGGGACATGGGGACATGGGCAGGTGGGAAGGAGGGGACATGGGGACATGGGCAGGTGGGAAGGAGGGGACATGGGGACATGGGCAGGTGGGAAGGAGGGGACATGGGGACATGGGCAGGTGGGAAGGAGGGGACATAGGAACATGGGCAGGTGGGAAGGAGGGGACATGGGGACATGGGCAGGTGGGGAGGAGGGGACATAGGGACATGGGCAGGTGGGGAGGAGGGGACATGGGGACATGGGCAGGTGGGGAGGAGGGGATATGGGGACATGGGCAGGTGGGGAGGAGGGGACATAGGGACATGGGCAGGTGGGGAGGAGGGGACATAGGGACATGGGCAGGTGGGGAGGAGGGGACATGGGGACATGGGCAGGTGGGGAGGAGGGGACATAGGGACATGGGCAGGTGGGGAGGAGGGGACATGGGGACATGGGCAGGTGGGGAGGAGGGGACATAGGGACATGGGCAGGTGGGGAGGAGGGGACATGGGGACATGGGCAGGTGGGGAAGGTGGAACATGTAGTGAGTAAAAGAATCTTAGGAAGACAGATCAGAGATATAGTTTGTATCCATTTGTCTAGGGATGTGTCTGTCTTTTCTGTATTGCAATAATAAAATACTACAGTCTGGGGAGTTTGTAAAGTACAGAAGGTCATTTGTTACGACACTAGAGACTGGAAAGTCTAAGGTGTCTGGTGAAATCTCACTCTGTGCTTCCAAGATGGCATCCCAGGACAGTGTCTTTACCTGGCAGGAGGGGAAGAGGGAATGACTCTGAGTCATCACTAGGCAGAAGAGATGGAGGAAGGAACCTCTTTTACAAAGACACATAATCCCTTTTATGAGAGAGAAATCTCTTCGGACTTAATCATCTCCAGAAGGCCCTACATCTTAATTTCATCACACTGGCAACACCTGGATTCTGAAGGGAGCCCAACCCTACTGTTGACTTCTATCCTCCTGTCCTCTGATAAAAGGTCGTCCCCTTTCTCTGTTGATAAACTCCAGGTGGGCCTGGTGACACCTGAACTTACTCAGAGCAGACAGCAGCCACTTCAGCCCTGGCTGTTCTTTCAAGAACCTTCTGCTCAATATCAACAACTTTAAGAGCCGTATTTAGGCTGCGTGTCTGGAGACCTTCATATGTAATATGCAGTGTAAGCAAATGTTCATATGCCGTTTCTAGCCTCAGATCTGAGCCACTCAATGCCTTGCTCCATGAAGATAGCAGGGAGAAGGCAGGCCAGGCCTATACACATGCTCTCTAGCTTGTCAGACAAAACCACCTGGAACTGCCCAGCAACACAGAAACCCATATAAAACCGAGCCCAAAACATTCCTCGCTTGGATAGTGAGTCTAAGTACATATTGGAAGCTGCTGACATTGAAATGGTGTTTACTCCTTTTTCTCTATTTCCACTCCCCTTCTTCCCAATAAACCTGGTGTAAGCCACGCCTATAGCCTCACCTTGGGGGAAGGCAGCTACATCAACAAGATCCCTGTGGAGAAGTTTGTGGTGGAAATGAAGAAGCAAGGGGAATGGGTCCTTTTCTGTGAGAAGCTTTCATTAACTTGTTGTTTAAAGCAAAGTGTTATTCCGAGCATCTGTTAAGGAGTTATTTTGAGACCTGTCAACAACAGTAAAAAAGACTACCCAGGAAGGCATTGCAGCATTGACGGGTTCCTGCAGCAGGGGTGGGGGTGGGGGATGATGCTCAGCTCTTAACACAAGGGGAAAAAATGGGTATTTATTACAGATAAGGAGCATGGGCGGCAGTATGAATAGAAAATGCTGACACATCAAAGGAGCTAACTGGACCCAACAAGACCCCTGCTAGAAACAGGCCAAGGTGATCAGCTCTCATTCGCAGCATGATAGGCAGGAGGAAAATACTCAGTTGTTAAAAGTGGGGGGCGTCTTGGGTAAGAGAGCTTGCTGTACAATTACAAAGACACACACACACACACACACACACACACACACACACACACACACACACACCTGGCACCCGTGTAAAAAGCTGGGCAGGAGTACATGTCTGCAATCCTGGTGGTGGGGTGTGGACAGAGGCAGGTGGATCCTGGATGCATGTGGCCAGTCAGTCTAGCCAAAGTAGAGATCTTCCACATTAGTGAGAGATAATAGAGAAAGACAGTGGACATCACATATCACACACACACACACACACACACACACAGAGAGAGAGAGAGAGAGAGAGAGAGAGAGAGAGAGAGAGAGACAGAGAGAGACAGAGAGAGACAGAGAGAGACAGAGAGACAGACAGAGACAGAGCGAGACAGAGAGAGAGAGAGAGAGAGAGAGAGAGAGAGAGAGAGAGAGAGAGAGAGAGAGAGAGAGACCTGCTAACATTTCCAGGCCCAACAAAGACCTTGTAAATCAAGATGATCAAGATTAATGAGTTTGGAGGAACCAGAGTAAGTCTAGTTATGGTCACAGGCTTTGTCATGTTGTCTTTGTTCATTTTCTTTAGCTATATCTGACTGCCAGAGACCATTTAATTTATAAAGAACAGAGGTTTGTTTGGCTCATAGTACAGGAGGCTGGAAAGCATAAAGCTGGTATCTGATGGGGGTGGTCTTCTTGCATCCTAACATGATAGCAAGTCATAGGACAAGAGCATGTGTCAACATGCAGACTTCACCCTCTTCTTTCCAAGCCACTAATGCCACCAAGGGGACCCAGCCCCACATGGCCTCACCTAATGCTAATTCCTTCCCAAAGACTTGCAGCTTCAAATACCAGGAAACATATGTAAGTGTCCTACATATGAAATATGTTTGTAAATCATTCTTCTCCCCTTTTTTGTCAGCTATACACACACACACACACACACACACACACACACACACACACACACACACACCTTGAGTTAAAACCATTGGATCATATATAGACAATCCTAACAGTTTAGAGGACAGGCCTTAGAGACCACATAACCTCTGCCTTATTTTACTAAGAAATGTTGCCAGGGGTTGGGGCAGACTCCCAGAGACAAGGAAACTGCCAGTGTTGGCAGGCAAATGCTAGGATCTGTCCCTCTAGGAGTAAACATAGTCTATATTTCTGTGAGGTGGGGTGGGAGCACCTGTAGGAAGAAGGAACATAAAATTCTCTCTCCTCAAGCTCGTCAGATGTGGGCAATTCCTGAGCACTTCTGAAAGGGCAGAAAATTCAAGTGGTGGAAGTTTCCTGCTTTTTGGTTGAGGGAGCTGGGGGGTGGGGTGCAGGAGAGAACTTATCTAAATTGACATGCTTTCCTGTGATTGCTTGCAAAAACAATCACTTTTTGATGATCCAGCAGCCTTATCAGGAGAAGTAATTTATAGAGACCATTTCAGAGAGGGAGGAGAGAGCTCCCCCACCCCCCCACCCCCAAACCCAGCCACACCGAACTGCAGAAGGAAATATTGCTTTCGGAACAACAACAACAACAACAACAAAACAATAAACTTCTGTGCTTTATATGTTGAAAGGGTTTGACAGTAAATCTTGGCTCTGACAGGCACCCCAGCTCCGTTGGAGAGGCAGCCCACAGATTCAACAGGGTGAGAGAAAACACTAAATCATAATCGCCTCATAAAACCCAAGCCTGTTTTTTTGAACGCTTGAGAACTGGGATAGCCTTTCAAAATATCATAAATCTATTGTGCTTGCTCCTATTTTACTTAACAGCCAATTAATGTTACTGTTTAAGAGAATTAAAGCCAGGGCTGCGAAGGGGGTGACAGGAGGGGGAAATGTCTTTAAACACGGGCTAGGGTGTAGATGGAAAGGCACAAGAAGCCCTTGTTACAGAGGCTCATTAAAATACTCCTCTGCAGAGCCTGCCACCATGCACACCCATCGGTGTGATCTTCCCTCATTAGCATCCTGAGAAAGGAAAACATTTTACAGCACAGACTTCAGTCTGTTCTGATGTCAAACAGGGTGACATTGGACATGATGGCTGAGGGTCTCTCTCCTTTCCTGGAGCTTTCCCCCATGAGTAAAGGAATTGAGCCACTGAAATGGCCAGCGATACCATATCATGGAGTAGTAATGTAGCCTTAAAGCAAAGCTGACAGCCCTGCCCACAGGAGTCCCGACACCACCACTAGAAGCCAACACAGTCATGGCCTTTATCACGCATGCATTCCTCACTGAAGACAATACAAATCCTCATTTGTTCTCAGGGATTCACCTGCCACTTGCCATTGTTATACTATTTGTTGTTGTTGTTGTTTGTTTGTTTGTAGTCTCTCTTAAGTTCTAAGCAAAGGGTAAGGAAGGTAGGGATGAGGACTGCTGGGTCGGATGACTGCTGAGTGTGGAGACTGATGGGCAAAGCAGGAAATATGAACACAAAGTTGGGTACTGCCAAGTCCTAACTCAGTCCTCTGTGTGGTGGTAACTGAAGATTTTAGACTACAAACCTGGCCCCTGGCCACCCTGGCAGGATAGGCTTACCACCTGTCCCAGTATGCTGATTACGTAGTATGACTGGGGAAACAGTTCAGTTGATGCCTCTGGGTGTTCTGTTGCCACTACCACATGAACCGAGTGCCGTGGTGCACACCTGGATGCCAGCACTCAGAGGGAGGAATGAGCATAAAGTATTCTTCAGGGTTGCCCACTGCCCACTATGAGTCCCATGTCACTGAGACAGTTCTGGATCCTTAGTTGTTAACTCAAAATCAAAGGTTAAGGAGGCAAATTCAGAGGCAAGGAGAAACAAGATGAAGTTAGTTAGGCCAGTGGCAAGAGTCTTCCTTCATGATTTCAGTCACGGCACACTTGTTCTTTGGGTTTCCATGTTTGGCTCTCAAAATGAAGGTGTCATTGACCACCAGTCCATACTAAAATTATGCTGAATGTGACTCCAATTGTGTATAAATTTCTCCATAGCGAGATGATGATAGTTTGCTAAACCAGCAAGGGCACCAGGGTTGAGGCCCATCTATTAGAAAGACACTGTGGTCATTAGGAGAAATGACAAATAAAACTAACCAAATAAAAAGCCAGTGTGGCCATATTAGGATGAGTGAGCTGAACATATGCCATGGTTCCTGATTACTGTCAATGTAACCCTGAGCAAAGGCAGGGTGGGTCATGTAATCCAATGTGACCAAGTTGTCCTTTAACTGTAAGAATAATAAAATTCTTACCTTTACTTATTTTGAATTATTTTAAAGGGGAAAAAGGGAGCTGGGGTATAAATTTCATTGGCGATTAAAAGGGAGATGCTCACAATGGGGGTGAAGGTAGGGTGTCTGTGGAATAGGAAAGGAGCTAGCTTCTTATGCATACTTTGGGGTTCACATTTAATGAATGGAAGAGAGTCATAGTAAATATACCCTCTCTCTTCTGGTCTTCACCCCATCTCTGCTTATCATATATAGCTGCATTTGTCAAGGTTGAAAAAGTTAAGTGCAAAAAACTCCAGTATAAATATGTACATATCTTGCATTCTGTTTACAGCAAGTAAGGGATTGCATGTCAAGTGCACAGTACTCAATCAAAGCAAGCTACTATCCCTACTTCATCTGAAGAATTCAGTTTATGACTATGCCTGGACAAAACTTGACAAGCTATACTCCATGACCACCTTCCCCTCACCCAACATCTTCATCCTTGGATGCCCTGGAAGGATACAAGATGTATAAAAGGAAAGAAGAATGGAAGAGAACAACATCTATGTCAATAATGAGAGTCTCAATAGTGAACATACTGGCAGCTGGTATTGCTGGGAAATGCTACAATGCAAGTCACATGTGTACTAGCAGCCAATATTATGAATTATGTATTGGTACTGTTCCGTGTTAGGGACTAGACAGTGTGTTAGATCATTTCATATATGACAGAAAAAAAAATCAGCAATAACTTATGGCTTCTCTCTCTTAAAAATCTGTTTGAAAGAATTCCGTGTAGCTCTTCAGTCCTCGAGAACTTGTAGAATGGGACAGAGAGCTCAAGTGAGGGAACAAGATGAGGAGGAGTACCTGAGGATGAGGATGGAGTCTATAGTTCTCCTTCCTTCCTTCCTTCCTTCCGTCCTTCCTTCCTTCCTTCCTATCTTTCTTTCTTTTTTAAAAATGAGGCAGGGTTTCTCTGTGTAGCCTTGGCTGTCCTGGACTCACTTTGTAGACCGGGCTGGCCTCAGACTCACTGAGATCCACCTGTCTCTGCCTCCCTGAGTGCCAGATCACAGGCATACACCACCACACCACACCTGGCCCCTAGTTTGCTTTCTATTGCATGTGATAAAGACCATGCATGACCAAAAGCAATTTGTAGAAGGAGAGGTTGACTTCGGCTCTACATCCTAATGCCACTCCATCACTGAGGAAAGTCAGAGCAGGAACTTAAGTGGGAAGCTGGAAGCTGGCACTGAAGCAGAGACCACAGAGGGACCCTGTTGACTGGCTTGCTCCTAGGCTCATGTTCAGTTAGCTGTCTTACACCTTCAAGGACCAGAGTCGCACCATCTGTGTCAGTCATTAATTGTGAAAATGCTGCCACAGACTTGTCCACAGGCCAATCTGATGGGGGGGGGGGGCGTTTCCTCTGCTGAGCTTCCCTCTTCCCAGATGACTCTAGCCAGCATACTAGTGGAACCCAATGCAAGAAGGAGGCAAGAAAGGACTGGGTGAGGTGGAGGGCTGGCCTGAGCTGTGAGCTGGGCTTTAAGTGATGTGGGCAGGCTGGGGACAGTCACTGGGACAGAGAGTGAGAGAAAACATTTCAAGAGGACCATCCCAGGAATAAAATTCCATGAGAAAGGAGAAACTTTTAACTATCCTTCCTTATTTTAGTGCTTGCTTAATTTTTTTTGGGTTGCTCTATAAGTCTTTCTATCAGAACTCACGACTGTGGCTCCATTTCTAGCCTGCGGTCTTGCAGCTAGTCCTCTTTTCACATGAATAGCCATTGTCCGTGTGTTAATAAGTTTTTCCACCGATGTGCCAAATATCCCAGACAACAGCTTAGAGAGGGGAGATTTATTTAAGAGGTTTCAGTGCACAGTCAGCTGGCTATATCACTTTAGACCTATGACAGAGCAGGGACATCAGGGACGAAGAGTATGACAGGAGAAAGCTGATTACCCTCGGAAGCCAGGAAACAAAAAGAGAGACCGAGAGGAGATGGCAATGCAGGGACATACTGCAGTGGCCTACTGCCTTCAGCTGGGCCCACATTTGAAAGCTGTCATCACTTCTCAGCAACGTAATCAAAGTAGGAGCCCACCCATGGGTTAGTCCTCTGATGACGACAGAGTGTGGCCCAGTTACCGCTCAATAACCGGATCCACCATCCGGAGGCCAAGTTTCAACATACAAAACTTTGGGGAACAATGTGCCTCTATCTTAGCAAACTATAATAGTCATCCTTGCTCAACTCAGTGACTGAAATAATTTTGTAAAAAATCTATTAAAATTTGTTGGGCTTCACCAAGCCTCCAGGTTCAACCCTATGTGGAATGTCTCTGTAATCTAAGGCACAGCTACTGAGTCTTTTCAGTGACTTCTCCTAGCCATTCATTGTAAGTTGTTTTCCCAGCCTGAGTTATTTTAGGCGTAGCTGCTTTCTGCCGTGGGCATGAGACAGAAAATCAGCCAAAGCAGGCTGCCTGGACATTAGCCACTTGAGGACCAGCACTGCTACTTCCTGGTTGACTTAGACTTTCTATAGGTATGAAAATGGGTGCATTTCTTCCTCCAAAGCCTCTGGGGAGGCACAGAGACCTGGAGGTGTAGGACCAGGGTTACTGTCAATGATGCCTGGTTGCAGATTAAGCAGCTGGTCTCCAGAGTCCCAAGTCACCAGGATACATTTCAAATGATGGATGCCCACTCCAGGCTAAATCCTTGAACTTGCAAGGGTGTCCCTTGACAACCACAGCTTTTTTCCAACAAGTGATCACACAGACCATGAAAGTTGCCAATAGAAAAACAACAACACAACACAAAACAAAACAAAACAAAAAACGTGGTGAGAGCTTGAACCAGAGAGATGGTGTGAGCTGTTCACTTCTTTCTTTCAGAAAGTAAATATGAGAGGAGAAGAGACGCTGTGCAAGAATTTTTAGGGCCTCTGGCAAAGTAATGACTTGGAGTTTTGTTGCCGAGGCCACTTGTTCAGTCGTTTGCCTTGTTAACACTAGTGAACTGGCTGTTGTGAGATTTTTGAATTTAACTTTCTCATGATGTCATTTTCTGAGGCGAATTAAATAACACAGGCATAAAGAACTCTTGTGGTCTATAGGGTATTGATACCTCCTGGTCTGTTAAAATTAAAATGAAGAGCCATCATCTTCTGGAACTTTCTTTTTTTGTTTGTTTTGTTTAAGATGAAAATAGCTACCATGCCTGAGACCTAGGACTCCAGTGGTAGACACGGTACATCAGCTTAGTATCTGAATCGAGAGGACAAGAGGCCTCAGAAGATGGACGTGGGCAGCGAGGAGTGCCTCCTTCTAAAGTGTGGGCACTGCCAAGGTAGCGAGGGTCAGGCTGGAAATGCCTGGCTGTGCTAGGCAGGTCACCTTTCATGTGGTCATGTGTCTTAGTGAAAACCCCAGCAGGATGGAGCTCCTGCCTCCAGTTGCAAGCTACTCCCACGGCCCACAGCCACCTGATACAGTGTCCTTCTGTGACAAGAGAAAAGGGGTACCATGAGGACTGCGATTTCTGATAATCACTTGTGTCCAGAATCCTATTGTGTTTCAGATGATTATTGCAGCATATTATCCACATTATGGACTTAGGCTGATAGTTTCTAAATTTTAATGTCCTGTCTGATTTCTACTCTATATTCATAGAGTGTCACTATGGGAACAGATGGCTGTGAGGCATCTCTGATTGGACCAAACAAGACACAGGAGGAGGGTATGGACCAGCACTCTAAATGCAGGCCTGGGCAAGACCACTGTAGAGTGGTGGCATTCACAGAGCTTATCCCAACACTTACAGAAAGTGACAGTCTGCTTCTCTGCCCTCCCGGCCCTGACTTGGTGAATCACCTTTAGCTTCTGCCATAAGTGTTTTCCAAAATGGCAACAGACTGTGAGACCCTCAAGATCATTATGATAGCTACCACTTCCTCCCAGATTGAGCATTTGATATGAGCTACTCTTAATCTTTATGTCTGCACTGCCCAGAGAATGTTCCAGAGAAGAACACTTTTCCTGATACCACAGTCTCTACCACACCAAAGTTCTACCTTTCTCTGTCTTCCCTGTAGTGGAGAGGGTGGATCCTCTTAGCCACAGGCCCTCAGGTCCCCAAGACGTGGCCTCTACTTTCTCTTTTCTGGAACGAGTAGCCAGGCTCTCCTAATATACCTGTGAACTTGCTCTCAAACTTTCTTGTTATCATTTTGTTTCCTTCTATGGTCAGAAAATTGGGTCAGGGTTTTTCAGGACCCTTTTGAAAATGCAGTCATCTCAATTTTGCTATATAATTCTGGTTAGTACAATGTGCCTCATAGACTCTAAAATTCAAGTTTAAAGTTGAATTTCAAATTATATTAGCTGCGGTCATTTGATACGAAACTGTATTAATTTAATCCACATTACTGCCCCCCAAAGCTAATATTTCTCTTCCCATAAAATCATAGCTAGAAAAATTAAAAGATCTAATAAGCCAATTCTCAAACCTCCAACCATTAAAATGGAGAAACAGATGGAGTTCTGTAAAATATTCAGATTTCATTGTTGGAGTGTATGCTCTTTCTTTCCCGGAGTGGCATAATAGGATTATAAAAGCAAAGCTAAACAAAAAATGTTGGACTTAAGTCTTTAACTCACTGCCTTTGTTTTTATGACCTCAGACAAGTCATTTAACCCTCTCTGTGCTTTAATACTTTATTACTTTGTATATGAACACATGCAAGCAACAGCATCCCTAATCCATGAGCACTTGGACCAATGCCTCGCATGGTAGAAGTGTGCATACTTTGGTTGGGAAGCCATGCTACTCAAGCCTCAAGATTCTAGGAGTTTAAATAAGTTGATCTTGGGCTGGGGATTAGCCCTGCGGTAGAGTGCTTGCCTAGCATGTCCTGGTTTCCGCCCCCTACTGGCACATAAGCCAGATATGGTAGCACGTGTCTGTAATTGAGGCACTCAGGGGGTAGAGGCAGGAGGATCAGAAGTGTAGGATCATCCTGGGCTACATAGTATGTTCTAGACCATATAGAATATTTGAGAGCCCCATTTTAAAAACAAGCACCAAAACAGACAAAAGGAAGGGAAGAAGGAAGGAAGGAAGGAAGGAAGGAAGGAAGGAAGGAAAGGAAGGCAGGCAGCACTTTAGTCTTTATTTACGACTCCCACTCCCAATTCTGCTACTTAGAGGATGTGAGCAGATGACCACTGGGTGCTGACACAATAGGTGTACCTGAAGTACCAAGTCTGCAATCTTATTAGGCTTATCCCTTAGAATAGCCAAGCCTTTCTCACTGAGCAAAATTCATCATGTGTGGCTTGTTTTTTTTTTTTTCCTCGACATGCTCTCAGGAGGCTTTTCAACCCACATTCAAATAAACTTTAGGTGCCTGGATGTGTGTCACTGTACCAGAACCCTGGCAGCCCAGGCTTGCTCATTCTAGGCCCTTACGCACATGCCTGTAGCTGGATCAGGGCATAGCAACAGTGTAAATACGGAACAGCCATTGTTAGACAGAGTGTCTACTGGATGTGGCTCTCTCACATTGTTTTCACTTTAGACTGCACAGGGAAATTTTTCTAGTGTGATGAGTAAACATAAAATGCTTAATTCAGGGCTAAAATCAAAAGGGAGAATTTTGAGAAAACCCTGATTCACATGTAGTGGGAAGGACTTCATGTCTGAGTACAGAAAGACGCTGACTGCTGGTACTGCTCTGGGTGTGGACACGGATTCAGAGACAGCATAAAACATAGCCTATGGCTGAGAAATCTATGTAGCACTTCCAACGAGTGGTAGACAAATGTATGTGAGTTTCCCCTAATCCATGAGGGAAAATATTTCAAGACCCGCAGGGGATGCCTGAGACTATCCAGAGTGCTGAATGCTGTAAAGCTCTGCATGTTCCATCTTAGCTAAGCCCTGATCATATACTCTGGTCATGATGTTGGCAGTGTGAGATGCAATGACAAAAATAGCACAGACTTCTTTCTTTCTCTTTTTTTTTCATGATTTCATGCAAACGATATTTGCTCTTACCATAGATCTTAACAATTTAAGCATGTGGTTTTACCCAACTTTTACTGAGAATTTTTACCTCTTGACTTGCAGGAAAACATTTCCTAGCTTCTCTGGCACATCTGAATGGCTGGCACTGAAATTCTTGCACTTTGGGAACATTAAGTGAAATAAAGTTACTGGAACATCACTACTGGGCTATCATGACAAAAAAATTGATAAGGGAACTAACTGGCAGGTAACAGAGAGTGTGGCTATCCTAGGTAGAGGAATGACTCACATTCCGGGAAAGTCATAGTGAGATGTGAAATCACACTACTCAGAAGTATTCAATTTAGAACCAATGAGTTGTTTCTAGAATTTTCCATTCAATTTTTTAAAAAAGCTACACTTGATCACAGGTAACTGAAACTATAGAACAGTTAGTTAAATAAATGCATGCCAGTGTAGGTCCCTGTCCTAGTCCATGTTCTCTTGTTGTGCAGAGACCCCATAACCAAGGCAGCTCACATAAAGAAAAGCATTTTATTTGGGTTGGCTTAGAGTTTCAGAGGTTTAGTCCATTGTCATCACGGCAGGGAGCATGGAGGCAGGCAGGCAGACATGGTGCTGGAGAAGTTGAGAGTTCTACATCCTGATCCACAGGCAGCAGGAAGAAAGAGACACTGGGCCTGGCTTGAGTTTTTAAAACCCGAAGCCCGTCCTCGGTGACAGACTTTCTCCAACAAGGCCATGTCTACTCTAGCAAGGCCACACCTCCTAATCCCTCTCAAGTAGTGCCACCTCTTAATGGCCAAGCATTCAAATACATGAGCCCATGGGGGCCATTCCTAGTCAAATCACCACCCATCCCCTTTTTCCAAAGCCCACAGAGTAGAGACGTCATATGCTTACTCTTCACTGAATGGTTGGTTACCCCGTGTCACCACCTTAGACAGCACCTAACTGTATGGTGATTGCTGGTGAGAATTTATTGATGAGAAAGCAGCTATCAGCTCAATTTATCTCTCAATGGCATGGACAGTTTCCCAAAGTTGTTTCCTTTTGTGCCTGTTGTATCAGCCCTGATCTAAATGTTATGAAGTGAATGTAAAGTGTCTCTCATAAGCTCCTGTGTTTGAACACTTGGTCCCTTGCTGGTCTGGTGGCTTTGTTTAAGGAGGCTGTGGAACCTTTAGGGGTGGAGCCTCATTGGATGCAGTGGACCACTAAAGGCTGATCTCGATGTTTCATAGTCAGGCCCCATTTCTTATCTGACTTCTGCCTCCTAGGAAGAGGGGGAGGTCTCAGCTGCACATTCTGCCACTGCAGCACTGCCAGCTACAGTGCCTTCCCACCGTGGTGGACTGTGCCCTCAGCCTCTAAACCAAAATAAGCCCTTCCTCCCTTAAATTGCTTTTTTCCCAGATATTTGGTCATGGCAACCAGAAAATTCACTAAGATATTAGAGCTGTATCCATGGGTAATAGAGGAATGAGGAATCCGTGGTTTTGATGCATGGCTCTTATTAGCAAACATTTTTACTCTTTTCAGAACATCATTGACTGCAAGTCAGGACCACAGGCAGCTACCTGGGATGTGATTACAGCCAATAACAGACCAGCCTGCAATAAAATGAAGAGAACTGTGCGGGTTGCCTTGTCTCTGGAACACACAAGCTTAATGTAAAAAGCAACTTCTAGGGCTAAGGTATATTTACCACTGCCATATTTCTAGAAGTGCATTTTTGCTTGCTTCCTGAAAAGGCCTACTTTGGGATTCCTGCAGCATTCATAATAAACCTTGTCACACCAAAGTTGACTACAGCAAGCCTAGGTGCCTTGTGTTCTCCTAGGTTGTTCTCTTTCTGGAGACTGCCTTGGCCTGTAGACATTTCCACTGGTTTTCAAGATTTGCTGAGTGGCAACTTCCTTTCTGACTGTACTCCTCACCCCTTTGGCCCTCAGCACTCTGCAGCATCCTTCTTCTGCACATGTTGGTCGACTGACCGGTTCCTTTGTCAATCAAAAGCTTACTAAGCTACAGTATAAGCTCTATACATTGCTGTGCAGGGAAAGGATAAAGACAAGAATCTCACAGAACAGCTAGTGAATTTACTTATTTTTTAAAGATTTATTTATTTTTATTTTATGTATATGAGTGCATGTACACCTGCATGCCAGAAGAGGGCATCAGATCACATTATGGATGGCTGTGAGCCACCGTGTGGTTGCTAGGAATTGAACTCAGGACCTCGGGAGGAGCAGTCAGTGCTCTTAACCACTGAGCCATCTCTCCAGCCCCACTTAGTGAATTCATAATGAAAGAGATAAGTGAGAACAACCCCAAAGCCTCTCTGCTTTCTTTTTGCTTATTTGCTTTTGAGGCCAGATTGGACTCTATATCCTCCAGGCTGAGCCTGATCTAGAGCTCCTCCCCTGGCAGGGAGCTTCCCTTTTCTTTTCAGGTGTGCTGGCTGCAGTACCCTGGTTTTGCAGTCTTGGGGGTGGGCATCACCCCCTTACGCTTCCTCCCTTCCTCAGTACATAGCCGACTGATTGTTTCTGTTCACAAATTCCGGCTGAGTATTGTTGTTAGACCTTTGAAACAGGAACAAGAAGCATCAAGGACTGACAAAGGTGGGGTCTGAAGCCTGCTCTGAGTGGTGCGGGACCAGGCAGCAGTTGGTAGCAAGTGGCAGAGAAGAGGCAAGATGGTGTATTTCCTTCGTGTGTGTTACAGTTTGGAGAGAAAGGTGTTCCCCAAAGGCTCAGCGGATGGTGATATTTTGGGAGGTTGTTGAGTATAGAGTTGGAGCTTAGCTTGAGGCAGTGACTCACTAGGAAATGGATCTTAAATGTACAGCCTGCTTCTTCTGCCTCCTTCTGAAGAAGGAGGGAGTGGAGAGGGCCATACTGTCACCTGAGAGTCTAAACACTCACTCCAGCCCTGCCACTAAGCTACCTGTGCCCCCCCCCCCGCCCCCGCTTGGGGAAAGAACAAGACTGACTGAAATGGGAATTCTTTCTATGTAGCTTTTGGGAGACCATCACTCAAACTGGGGTGGGATTTGTGTGTAGTGCAGTTTTGGGGCTCACCCATGAACCTTCAAAAAAAAAACCACTCACTCGTGCTCCTGTATCTCTGGCTCCCCAAGCTGGACTCAGACAGGTCATTTCTTGGGGCTGTTGTTGGTGCTCTTTCTGGGGTAAAGATACATTTCGTTCAAGTGTCCTCAGGAAAAGTAACCCAGGAAGTAAGGAAGATTTTGGAATGCAGACTCTGTTGGCAGAGTTACTTTTTGTCAGTCATCTAGGACAATCAGTCTTGTTCCTCATTCCCTTTTTTGCCCACATCTATCGCTGTTCCTAGGAGAGCTGCATGAGAGAATGTTTGTGGAGAGCCAGGGACCAGGAGGTCCTCCTCAGCGCTTCCTGTCTCAGTGCCACAGGACTTTCTTTGATGTGAGGTTCTGAGGTTCCAGATGAAATACTGAACCTTCCAGCGGCTCACATTTCCCTGCTTCCTGCAGGAGGAATGGCTTAATTCACGGTGACACCGCCCTCTGGTTCTTGGGTCTGATTTTCCATGTATCTACGGAGTGGCTTGCCACCCTTCCATCTGTTTATCATTGCCATATACTATGGTTTCAGATGACAGATGTGTCTCAACCCTACAGAATGCAACGATTGTGTTATTATTTTTTGCTCCCTTTATTGCTTTGGAGTGATTCTTGGAAAAAGGAGGAGGGCAGACACATCTTCACCTCATCATCTAAACACTTGGTTATCTTTTCAGAAACACCATGATATGACATCCTGCAGTCCAAAATGGAAAGCCAGATCTTTCCTTCCTCAATCTCCTCCTTCCCTCTTCCCATCAATAGAATAAAGTGCACAATAGCCCTCTTATTCCAGCACCGAGGCCTGTTTCCCTGCCGTTCCTACATTCCTCCTGGATCTCCCACAGGCCCTGCTCTCAGGCAAGGCTAAGCTCTGAGTGACTTGGAGGAATGCACCACGCAGAGTAGGAGGGAGGAGAGCTTTGCAAGGAGCCAGCTGCTCTTTGGAGGTTCGCTTTCATTTTGGAAAGTAGCAGAAGCAATTACTGTGCCTCATTAGGAGTTCCAACTAACATACTGGCTGCAAAATTATACTTGGAAGACCGTATTCACTTAGCTCTGAAGTGGTGAGAGGGTGAGAACGGGTGAAGGAGGGAGGAGAGAGGAAGAGACTGGAGCCTGTCTGAGTTGAGGTCGCATCAACAAACAGGTGATTTGAAGTTCCAAGGGAACAAGAGAGCAATGGAGCAGCAACACCGGGCCAAACAGAGACCAGAATCTTGATATACCGGCCTCTGAGAAACTCACTCCAGCCCTTTAGGGAAGTGACCTTGCTGGGGAGAGGCCTGGGACAAGTGTGGAGCAAGTGAAAGACACGCTCTGAGGGAGTTCAAAGGGCACTGCTGACACTGAGGCTCTTCAGCAGGCTTCTGGCATCCACCCTGAGCTCTGGCCCTGAGTTACATGAGAGCCCACTGCACCCTGGACAGTTTCCATCCAATCCCTCTGCCGCTAGTGGATCTAGCAGGTTACCATCATGGCTTGCCTTCATCCAGAGCTGAAGGAATGGTTCTGGACAGGGCAAAATACTCTTGGGGCTAGAAAGAAAGGGACAAGGAGTTTGTGAGATGGACATCAGGAGGAACTTGAGGACAAAACAAAAATGAAAACAAACTTGTGTTCCTGATATCAAATGAGATCGTTTGGAGCCCTCCATTGGGTGATTTTATAAACTGAGTGGTGGAGGGTAAGTCTCTTTGTCAGGACTGCTGCGGGTGGCTCCCTCCTAAAGAGCAGAACAATACAAAACCCAAGCCAGAGGCTCTGCCTACAAGGATGACAGGAAAGAAAGAACCGGCTTGAATTGCTCTCCATCCTGGGCAGTACCCAGGCCCCTTGAAGTGACGGTCCTAGCCCTCTGTATCGACTTTTTCTGCTTGCCTATTGACCACTGGCTTTCCCATAAACTGTCACACATATACGTTCTATTTGTAAAAGGAATGACGTAAGATCGATGAAGTTGCGCAGACCTTCCCAGAGTCACCACTCTGCGTAAGTTCTGAGTTCGTGGCCTGAGAACAGGATGTCAGGTAACCCCCAGGGTATGTGACTCACTATAGCGTGTTACAGAAGAATGTGTCACCCGTATCTGTAACTTAAGGAACACGTCTCCTCAGCTTTGGGGAACAGGTCATGTGAAACAGGCCCGTGTTGTCTTTCTGGCCTGCTGTCCTAGCTAGTCTATGGCTCCACTCTCAATGCCCTTTGTGTGCCTGCACTTGCTTTTCTGAGTCCCGAGCCTCCTCCTGTTGTGAGAGCAGGAGCCATGTTGCCCTGAGGGATCATCTTATGGAGGACTGCCTCATCCAGGAGAGTAGGTTACGTGCACTTTACCTGTGAAGAGCTGTTTCCCATACCCCTAGCAGTGGCACCTTTTTAGCTAGACACCAATCACGCCATGTTCTCGGACCTAGTACAGAGGAACAGAGACAACTCTAGACCTTTCCCATGCCAAACGCCCGCCCAAAGTGCAAGGGAACCTGGGAGCTTAAGTGCAGGTGAGTGGAGAAGGAGGAGTAATGCAGGTTAGGTGACACCACGAAGCCATTGTTCAGTTGGCTTTGCTTGGGCTGGAGGGCTGGGTCAGAGGTTAAGAACGCCTGTTGATCTTGCAGAGGACCTGGGTTCAGTTCTCATCACCCACGTGACAGCTCACAACCATCTGTAACTCTAGCCCCAGGAAACCTGATGCCTCCATGGGCACCAGGCACTCAAGTGGTGCACGTACATGCATGCATGCAGGCAAAACATTCCTATGTTAAAAATAATAATAAAATAAAAAAAAAACACTTAAAATCTTTAATTTGTTTTGCTTTAGGTGAAAGACAGCATTTACAGGGACCTTGTGGTAGGCAGGGCACTTTGGTTCTGTGGATACACTGCTTTATCTAACACTACTAGTCTCTTTGTGTGTCTCCCCCATACCATTGGATTGCCAGCTCAGTGAGACCAGGGGTTTCTTTTGTACTCCATGAGAGTCTAAATCTAGCACGCATTATGTCGGGTGAACTATTGCCTTGTCTGCCTTATTCCCATTCTCTCCCAAGGACCTCCTGATGCCAGCCATGGGAACTGATGTTGTTTTCCTCCTCCACTTCCACAGCTGCTACACTTCATAAGTAATTCAGCGGGCTGCCCCTTATGTGGCCGAGGGAAGGATAAATTCCTTTCTGAATACTCCCACTTTGGTGGGACTGTGAGTCGGGAGGGAGGAAGGATGAAGCAGTAATACTTCAAAGAGCTGAATCCTGCTCCTGAAATGGAATTCGGTGGGTTTTGTTCTTTATGATCTGGTTCCTGTAACCCCAGCTCTAGTATGCACACAGATGCTTGCAGGTTTTAAAGCATATATGTGCCCAGTGGTAGCTCACCTTAGTCCTTAGGGGGTGTTTCTGAAGGAACAGAAGCAAATATTAACATCAGATCTAATTTTCAGTAGCTACCTAAGGAAAAAGAATGCATAGGCAGAGTGGGAAGATAGATGGACAGATGGACAAGTGGGTGGGTAGCTGGATAAACGCAGAGATGGGTGTGCATTTGAGAGGATCTATACAGCCTAAGCATCCCACGCTTACTCCCTTCCTCTTGTTCTAGTGACTCTACCCCCTCTCCCTGCCCCTCCCCCCACCCCCGGGCAGAGCTGACAAGTGACAAGCAATGGACCAGAATCACCTTGGGGGACTTTTCAAAATATGGAGACCCCTGATCCAACCACAGATGGAGACTCTGACTCGTCAATGTCTACTAGTCCCCAGGAAGGATGCTTTGAAAAGGCTTCTACTGTGATTATTCCCGTAGTCCAGGGTAAGAATATTCTATATGCTGGTTTCATGGGCAAACTTGCCTAGAAAAGGTTTTCTGTCATGAGCAGGAGTTAGGTAAGACAGATGCTTCCTTTCTGAAAGACTTTGACCTCAGCCCACATAGAAAATTGGTTTTTCTGCAGAGTGTGCGCAACAGAAACACCAGAGATGTGGAGTAGAAGGTAGTGGCTATGAGGAGCAGGGTGATAGCTCAATCATACAGTGCTTGCCATGCAACCAGAAGGACCCGAGTTCAGTTATCAGATCTCACTTAAACTCCTGGATTTGGTTCTATGAGCTTGAAATCCTAGCAATAGGGAAGTAGAGACAGGCAAATCCAGCTAGCTTGTCTAGTTTAATTCAAGGCTAAGTAAGAGTTGGCTCAAAACAAGGTGGATGACTCTGAGACAGGATACTCAAGGTTGACCTCAAACCTACACATACACGTGTGACACACATATATATGAATGAATACATGCTTGTGTTTGCGCGTGTGTGCACGCATGAGTGTGCCTGTGCACACGCATGTACACACACACACACACACACACACACACACACACACACACACAAGTAATGGCTTCTTGATCTGAGAGACAATGATGAGATGGATGCCAAATCATCACAGGGATCATCAGGTGCTAAAAACTCCAGCATATCCTTGAATGAGGCAATGCTTTATTTCTCAGTAGGGCCCAAATGTACAACCCACATATTTTTCTTCAACCCCTATTCACTTGTGTATCCCTTATACCTGCCCGTTCCTTTGAGTAAAGTACACATGTCTTGTTTGAAAGCTAAAGAAAATTTGACAAACAAATGGCTGGATCTATTGGTTCAATACTTCTCAAGTATTGTACGCCTATATATTCCTTAAAGGTTTTATTTTTATTGTGTATGTGTGTGTGTGTGTGTGTGTGTGTGTGTGTGTGTGTGTCTGTGTGGGAGCATGTAATACCATGATAACTTTGTTAACATGTCAGATGATAGCTCTGTAGAGTCAGCTCTCTCTTCCCACATTTATTTGAGTCTTGGGGATTGAGCGCCAGCTGCTAGTCTTGCTTGGCGAGACTCTTTACTCACTAAGCCATCTTGCCAGCCCATCATCTTTATACTCTTCACCAAAAAGGTAGCTGTGGATAAGTACACACTGGCATAAAGCTTGCTTTCTAGCTAATAAAACAGCTTCAAAGAAATGAGGGCAAGCAGAACATGGAAACAGCCTAAGTGTCCCTCAGTAGAAGAATGGATAAAGAAACTGTGGTACATTTACACTATGGAATACTACGAATACTACTCAGCTATTAAAAACAAGGAATTCCCAAAATTTGTGGACAAATGGATTGAACTAGAAATGATCATACTAAGTGAGTTAACTCAGAAGCAGAAAGAGTCAAATGGTATATACTCACTCATATCTGCACACTAGCCCAAGGGGCATGTCCTATGAATGTCTTCACTTATCAGGAAAGTGGGGTAGATGTGAGGACATCCTCCTGGGACTCTAGGTGAGAGAAGTATGGGAGAATGGGGAAATAGAAGGATCCAGAAGGTCCTAGAAACCTACAAGAAGAACATTATGATGGGCAGATCTGAGCCCAGGGGTCCTGCTCAAACTATGGCACCAGCCAAGGACAATACATGCAGCCCTACCCAGATCTAGCCATTGGACAGGGCATTCTCCACAGCTGAGTGGAGAGTGGGGTCTGACTTTCAAATGAACTCTGGTGCCCCATATTTGACCACATCCCCTTGATCAGGAGGCCTGGTGGCACTCAGGAGAAGAATAGCAGGCTACCAAGAAGAGACTTGATACCCTACGAGCATATACAGGGGGAGAAAGTCCCCCTCAGTCACAGTCATAGGGGAGAGGAATAGGGTGAAAGTGGGAGGGAGGGAGAAATGGGAGGATAGAAGGGATGGGCTAACAATTGACATGTAATATGAATGAATTAATAAATAAAAAAAATAGAGACAAGGGAAAAAAAAAAGAAATGAGGGCAAGAACTGTGACGTCAGATGGTGGAAAGTGCCAGAACAGAAAAGGAGAGTGGGTCAGACGGCCTCCATCTGGGCTACCTGCCTGTGAGTGCAGAACCTATCTGAGTGCTGTAGCTTTTAACCCTAAAAGGTCCCTTAGAGATCATATTTTAAACAGTTGCATTGGGGGGGGGGGCGGGCTAGAGCTATGGCTCAGTGATTAAGAGCATTTGCTGCTCTTATATAGGATCTGGGTTCGAGTCCCAGTGGGAGCATGTTGTCTAAAAACTGTCATTCCAGTTCCAAGGTATCTGGCACCTTCTTTAGGCTTTTTCAGGAAAAACACACACACACACACACACACACACACACACACACACACACACACACACACACAGTATGCAAGTAAATACTTAAACATATTTTTAAAATTCCAGCTCTTTAAATAATTGCATTTTATAAGTCACAAACTGGGTAGACGCAGGGAAAAAAATGCGACTTGCCCATAGTTACATAGCAAGTTTGCCATAGGACATAAAATCCCTGGGTTTTCGTCATAATCTGTTCTACCCACCATCTACCTCTGTCTCTCTGCTTCTCTGGAGGTCTCTTTGGGTGTCATGCTCACACTATGAATTATATCTGTTACTTAGAAGGGAGAGGGCTTGAAAGATGAGGGGGAAGCAGGGACCGTGGGCACTATCCCTTCCGGTGACTGACAGCCTTTCATTTCTCTCATCACTTCAGGCCGGATCCTCTCCTACCTGAAATGCTCATGTGTTGCAAGACCAAGGCAGAGGGTGGGGGCCCAGCTAATCAAATGTTGCAAATTACAGGAGATTTCTGGAAGCAGAAGCATCCGTTTAGCATGGTCTGACAGCTGTTCTGAATACCTTCCCTAGGGACTGCCGGGGAGAGAGAGGGAGAGGGAAGGAGGGAGCAGGGAGGGAGGAAAGGCCATTGCCCCAAATCAATTAGGAATAAACATACGCTTCCTTCCAAATTAAAATGACCAGACATTAAGGACGGCTTCCCTTTAGGTCACCCTCAGCTGCTCCTGATCTCCAACTGTTTGACATCCCGAGGTCCCCTTCTCCCTTTCTCTCTGCCCGGATCTTTCTCCTCCCTCCACCACGCCCCCCTCCCCATCCCTTCTCCTTTCTTCTCTCTCCCTCACACCATGTTACCATTATTGTCAGTAGAAACGAGCTGCATGCATGCCAAATCAGGTCATTCACAAATATAGAACAAACGTCTGTCACTACAGATTTACCACTATGACGAAGGCTTGGCCCTTCTGTCTGTAAAACTTGTGCCCATTAGTGCTGTGACATCCCAGCTCCCAGAGCCTTTTAACCCTCTACCTCAGGCTGTCGGAGGCCGGCGCTCTTCCGATAAACATCATCTGAGCATCTTCAATGGTTTCCTTGCAATGACTTTGCATGCGGGTCTAAGTCCAAGACAGTCAGCCCTGTTTTATAGCCCCCTTTTGCCAATGGCCTGTGTTCAGAGCCACTTTCTGGGGTTTACTGCTTAACTGTAAATATTTGTTCCGGGCCAAAATCTGCTGGAGGATATTTTTCTAATGCGAGGTAACTAACAATACTCAGCTAAAGAGGATGAGCTGGAGCTGAGACACCCTCTCAAGAAGGAAGAACTAAGCAAACACTAAACTCTATTTACTCTGCCCAGAATTCTCTGTTGGACATTTTGAATTCATTGTGAGCGTTTGCAGGGATTGTCCCTCCCTTCAATCACACATTCGAGTGTACTCATTGAAAAACCAGGAGAGAGCAACCGAGGGGAGGGCCATAATCAGGGGAGAGAGTCATTGTGAAGTGAGACTCGGTGCCTGCTTATCTGTCTTGTTCTTGAATGGTTTGGTTCATTTCAAAGTACAAAAGCCAAAGGCACATGCCTACGAAGGAAATAATTGCTGGTGAGGGGTATGATTCCATATAGAGCATAGAGTGGCCCCAAATGGAGTCTTTTCCTGGCCTTGGTAACAGTCACAATGGAAATCTAAAGTCATTTTGAAACACAAGATAAACCAAAAACCTCAACCCCAAAAGTATAACCTACAAACTATATAAGCTGTTTCTGTCTTAGCGGATGGGCTGGGCCAGCTCTCATAGCTAAGGATTTTTATTATTATTTTCGAGAAAGGGCAGTAGCAACTACCAACGTTGCAATGAGAAAATCAGACCTGCTATAATTGCTTCGAATAGCAGGATCACCCCGATGATCCTGCTTGTAAATGCCGCTGCCAGTTAATTAGGACACGGTAGTTATCTTCATCTCTGAGTTGTTGTTATTTTGTTCTTTTCTTTGATCTCTAGTTGGCTGGTTCAACCATCACGCATGGGCTGCGATTAGAATTCATCACCACGTGATGCTGGCGGATGGCCTATGGGAACTGGGTTGAGAGTCTTGCAAACACTGAATCGTGCAGCCTATTAGCACTCGCTTTCATGCATGTTTGCTTGCATGTTGATGACCTGGAAACGCACGGGCTTACACTCCATATTTTTCCTCGTTGCTCTTGACTTGTTTCTTCTGTGGTAGGAATAGAACAATATGGGCTTCCTCCAGGGGACAAAACAACACCTACTTCTTCAGTGTGGAAGGGTGAGAGGAGCAGATGGATGCAAACTAGGCTGAGAGGGGCCAGCAGAGCACGTGATGAAAAGGGAACAAAACTACCTGGCATTGCACCTGCGCACTGACAACCATTTTGGCAGCCAGGCTGACTGGGGAACCGGAGAGTTCAGGCCCAGAGGAGAAGGGGGTCTAACAGTGCAGCAGGGAGCAGTCCTTCCCAGGGAGTCTATTCTAAGAATCCAGTTCTTGGATAAGAGGCTTTAAAAGCTCAAATGCTGAGCCAGTATGATGGAGCACCCCTGCTATCCCAGTGCTCGGGGTGCTAAAAAGTAGGAGGGTCAGGAGTTCAAAGACAGCCTGAGCCACACGGAGCCTGCTTCAGTGACACACTGGGAGGAGGAAGCGCTGTCCTGCTTCTCACAAACTCTGAGCGTATATACAATTTAGAGTATTATAAACATACTTCCTGGCTTCTCAAAGACCAGGAGACAAAGCGTTCCTGTCACCTTGTTTCGTTAGTGGAGACAGGTCATGTTTACCTAACACACATTTACATTTTTATGTGATGTGGCTCCTAACTGCATGCCTGCCACTAGCTTTATCTCATGCCCATGGAAAAGAAGCAGAGATGTGTTCCAATTATGGAAATAAATGATTGCTATGACCCCATAGAAAAGCTGTGTAGTGCCCAGCACCTGGGAAGCAAAGGTGGAAGGACTGGAAATTTGAGGCAGGCATGGGCTACATATTTTAAGAAAGACAAACAAACAATAACAAAGGGAGATGGCGCTGGCACACACTCTGTTCTTTGTAGGTGACATAGGGATCTTGTTTTCAGGAAGGAAGAGCATGTTTATACAGAAGCCACCCCCCACCTCCCCAGCTCTACACCCTGCACATACCTCTCTTCCTGTTTTCATGCCAGAGAACTTTCCTCATGTCAACAGTGCGACTGAAAAACAGTCTGGTGTAATGAGCTTCTAACCAAACTGTGTGGATTTTTGGGGATATGGGTTTTAGCACAACATGACAGCTCCATCTAGAAGGAAGTAGTGTCCCAGCTTGGGGACTTCCTGAGCATGGAGGAGACCTTGATTTGTCCTAGATGTAAGCTGATTATGTGTTGGTAAGGTGCTATTAGTCTGTTTTCTGTTGCAATAACCGAATATCACCGATAGCATCATTTATAAAGAATGGAGGTTTGGCCCAGCCATGGTGGCATACATCTTTAATCCCAGCATTCGGGAAGCAGAGGCAAGCTAATTTCTGAGTTCGAAGCCAGCGTGGTCTGCAGAGCAAGGCCCAGGATAGCCAAGGGTACACAAACCCCCTGGCTCAGAAAACAAACAAAAGCAAACCAACCAACCAAAACAAAGGAGAGAGGTTTATTTAGCTCACAGCTGGGAAGATGAACAGCATGGCACTGGCACCTAATGAGAGCCTTTTAGCTGTGTTATGGTGTAGCAGAGGCATCACTTGGTCAGACAGAGCAAAGGCATGTCAGCTGGAGGCTTTGTTCCTCCTCTGGTAAAGCCTTCAGTCCCAACATGGCATTTTCGACTCTAAAGACTATCTGATTCCAGGTACTTCCCAACGTCCCTTCTCCTGATATTGATAACTAGAAACAGAAACCAGTGCTAAGAACACTGTTTTCCTCTTCACCAGCTCTCACCTCTTCTTCCAACGGGATGTTTATCAGGTTGTATGAGAAAAGAAACTCTATTTGCCTTTTTCTCTCATGCAGAATTATGGAGGTGGAAAAACTAAGTAAAGAAAGCTATTTGAAGAAAACGATAGACAAGGGGCGGGGTTGGGGGCAGTGGGGGGGGGGCGGGGGACACCAGAACACAGCACCACTGGGTCAGTGATTGAGAGGAAGGAAGCCTGCAGGAAAACCTTTACTTACAAACTAAATTTAGAATAAGGTCTCCATTGTTTGTCTTAGAGTGGCCAGAGTTCGTGAGGGCTTGCTTTGACCCCAGGGGCCTTGTTCTTCCATTCTAGGCCAGCTCTGGGTGGGAGGAAGTCATATATCTCCTAAGAATATGCTCTTGTCTTGTGTTTAAGTTAGCCACATTAAGAGAGGGAAGTGAGGTCATGTGAACTTTCGCTGGACATGCTGATGGGAGGGTCTCAGCTGATACAAAGCATTCCTTGGGAAGCATGCTCATGTTTGGGGAGAGCCAAGTCTACTCTACTGACTGTCCTAGATACCACCAACTCTAGGGAGGAAAAAGAGCATCCTAGAGCAGTGACTCCACGTAACAGGTGTCGCTGCACAGGCAGGTGGCCGAAGCACATGGTAGCAAAGGCTCCAGGTTGCTGGGTATAGAATATTTTAATGACTGAGTCAAGTCTGGTATGGGCTGCCCCACTATTTCACCAATTGCTAGGCAGTTGGTAGGCCAAGATTAAATCCTAATGTGTCGGCTGTAAAGATGGTTCAGGGGATAAAGGCACTTGCTGCCAAGGCTGAGTTTGATTTTTGGGACTTATATGATGGAAAGGGAGAGCTATCTCCTGCAAGCTGCTCTCTGAATACTCTGCACTCTCACACACATGCCCTCACCCCCACATAGCTGTATTACACCTTAAAATATAGGTAATATGAATTGGCATCAAACAGTATCAAAGAAAGAGAAGAATGATTTGTTGTTGTTGTTGTTCTTCCTCAGTACCCCAGAGATACTTTTTGCATCTTTCATTGGTGAGGGTATCTTTCTTTTGTGGCCAGGCAACATGACAGTGGTCTAGGCACAAAAGGAGGGGGGATGTTCTGAAAAAAAAATTTTTAGGGGCTTTAGATAGAGTGCAAAGCCACAAAACACCTGATCCCTTCCTTCAGAGAGCCCTAGTTTCAGTTTCCTGTGCAATGGCTGGTGCCAGGACCGGGACTACTACAAATTATGAATAAAGACTTGATGAAAAACATCAGAACTTCCTGGAGCTAGTAAAATGAAAGGGATGCCTTCTTTCTTCCTTTCTTTCTTTCCTTCCTTCCTTCTTTCTTTCTCTCTCTCTCTCTCTCTCTCTCTCTCTCTCTCTCTCTCTCTCTCCTCTCTCTCTCTCTCTTGTTTTTGTTTGTTTGTTTGCTTGAGACAAGTTTCTCTGTGTATAGCCCTGGCTGTCCTGAAACTCACTTTGTAGGCTGGCCTTGAACTTACAGAGATCCACTTGCCTCTGCCTCCCAAGTGCAGGGATTAAAGTTGTGCACGCACCACACTCTGCCAGGGGTTGCCTTTCTTAATAGAAATGGCTCCACAAAGTGGAACTGAAGAAGGAAAGTACTTGTTTTGATGCTTGCACCCATACACTTTCTACTTTCTCACCTTGAAAATAACTGATTCCAAATGATCTAAGAAAGAAAGGCTGCTGAGCTCCTGGGACGATGCCGACTCTGAGTATTTATTCTGCAGGGACCTGGGTTGGCAGTAGCAGTAAGTATGTTGCACCCAAACAAAACTGAATGAAGCCAGAAGCATAGCCAGACTGTTTGTAAAAAAAGGTTGGCATACCACAGAGTTTCTATCTAAACTCTACTGTTGCTGTCAGTTTGATGGTATGTTCTAATAAGTGTTTATTATTTGGCTTATAATTATTACAGTGGTATTATATAACCTGCTTTTACAATCAATAAAGACACAGATACCTAATGTCTTTTAGAATAACCTATTTTCACCTGAGGCAAGTCAGATATTAATGCCCTAAACTACCTTCCGTATCTCCCAGCCCCTATGCCATGCCATCAGGTTCTAATAATTTCTCTTTACGCTACCTCCCATCCATAATCCCAAAATACTTGCTAAGGTTGTTCATGTAGGCCATGTCTTTCATGTGGAACTTCAGAGCTTCTCCTTCGGGCCCACGTGGCTCTTTTCTATTCCACAGCGATTCTCCTCCTCCTTCCTCTTCAGGTCCTGTCTGCTTCTCCTTCCCAAGAGTCCTCTCTCCTCAAAGCCCTCGCCCTCCAGAGTTTGCTCTGGCCCCTTCCTTCTGCCTTGCTCAGGTGTAGGTCTTTTATTCAGCCAATCAGGGAGGCAAGGTTCATCAGGGCAGCAACTAGCGTCAAATTAGCATCCAAATGCATAGCACCAGCCCAACTTCCAACACTCTATACTGGTTTGGATGAAAGCAGACTTAGAAAAAAACCAACCAGAAGACCCCAAACAACTTGAGTACGGCTTGCTGCCTGATCAAGAGAGGGAACTAAGCTGCACCACACACAGACTAGACTCCAGAACGCTTCAGAGAATATCAAGTTCAAGGACAGCCTTCCTGAGCCAGATATCTGGGGTACAGACAAGAATGACAGCTTGCAAGACGTGTACATAACTTGTCCATGCCGTGCCCCCAAATCAACTTTGGGAACTTGTTTTCAGTCTTCTGAGAATTCCCAAGCCTCTTCTCTGTGTCCTAGAACCACCTTGTTCCTTCCAACATGATGGATGGCAACCCTCCAAAAAGGTATTTCACTCTGTAGGCTTCCCTGTTTATTTTTCATACGAACAATTCATTGGCATTATTGAGTTGTCTTTCCTTCCTGCACGGTATGCAATATTTAGTGTCCGCAACAAATCACTTTGTAAGACATTAAGTCTTTATTATGCATGAAGGGTAAATGGTTTATCTGAGCCATTGGTGGTAGGGCCTTGGGTCTGGCCAATCACAACCTGAAAGGTCTGAGTTCCTGAAAGCTGTGTGTGAAACAGCTAAGCATACAGAAGGTACAATGAATGTTCATTTTTTGTTTGTTTGTTTGTTTGTTTTGTTTTGTTTTGGCTCAGGGTCTCAAAGGGTGGGAATATCTTGAAGGCTGAATCTATTGTGGCAGAAGCATGTGGTAGGTTCTTCACAGGGCAGATGGACCAGAAAGCATAGAGCAGGCAGAGATGCAGGGCCAGGCCGTGACACTCAAGCTTGTCCCCACTGAGCCATCTCCACCAGCCTGGATCCACCTCCCAAAGCTTCTGAAACCTCTTGAAACATCACCAGCAGCTGAGGACCAGCCATCCAAACTCACCAGCCTATGGAGGACATTTTAGGTTTACACCGTAATATAGCCCATTACCTGATTTTACATGACCTGACAGAATATTTTTTTAATGGTTTGGAAAAAACACAAAAGTTGTACCTTGTGACACATATACGTTTCCTAAAATGTATATTAATATTTTAATGTCCACAGGTAGCACTATGTAAAAGCAGTGCACAGCATACTATGTGTGGCTGTCTTTGAGCCATATTGAGAGAGCCGTGCAGTCATGACAGAAAGCAAGTGGCCTGTCAGACAAGGGAAATATTTGCTATTATTAGCCCTTTACAAAAAACAAGTTTTCTAACTGCTAAGAAAGTTCTAGTTTATTTTTAAATACATCTTGGATCTTTAAATAAATGTGATTATTCACTAAAAAGCATGGACTCTTTTAAGAAGAAAATTGTTATGAAACCTATTGGAAAATGAGCCATCAACTCTTATAAGGTAGAATATAGTCTCAATTATTATTAAAATCAGAAAAATGTAAAAACATTTGTTTTGAGGATAAAAATTTTATAGTCTAGAATCTGACATGGGTCGAGTGATATAAACAAGATCTAACCTTCCTGTTTGTCAAGGAAATGCAAGTTAAAATTGTAATTGGGGCAGACAAGCTGGCTCAGCAGGTAAAAGGACTTGTCATCAAACCTAAGGACCAGAGTTTGATGCCTGGTACCAACACTGCGGAGGAGAGGATCAATTTCTGCACATCTTACTCCGACCTCTACACATGAGCCCCATTCCCCCCACCCCAACATAAAATCAATAAATGTAATTAGGAAGAGAAAAACTGCAACAGTTTCCCACTTTAGAGTTGCCAAAACAAATCACAAATCTAATAATACAAAGTACCGTGAGTTGAAGGGACAACACGCGCGGACAAAACCTCTTCAGAGAACAGGATGGAAACTCACACAAACAAAGTGTGTGGGTAAGGAAGCCCAAGGGTTCCACTCCAGGCTGTTGTCTACGGTCAATGCGGTGGGCGGAGTGAGAACAGACTTAATAGGCTCATATACTTAACTGCTTGGTCCCCATTTTGTGGGCCTGTTTGGGAGGGATTAGGAGGTTTACCTTTGTTGGAAGAGGCATGTCACTGGGGAACGGTTTTGAGGTTTCAGGAGACTCCTGTCTTTCTAATGTCTTTTTCTCTGCCTCAGTATTGTGTCTCAAGACGTAAGCTCTCAGCTACCACTCCAGCGCCGTGCCTTCCTGCCTGCTGCCGTGCCCTCCCTCCGCCATGATGGTTATGGACTCTAATCCTCTGAAACTGGAAGCCTTACATAAAAGCCTTCTTTTATAAGTCGGCTTGGTCATGGTGTCTTAGCACAGGACTAAAGTAACTGAGACAGCGAAGAAACTGAAATGCCTATGAAAAAACAAAAAAACAAACAAACAAAACAAAAAACAAAAAGTAAAGGGAGAGATGTTATAAGCCAACAAGCCGAGTTATGCTCCAGCTCCTCTGTGACTAATTCTAGTAACTGGGCTAAAGTGACACATACCATGGAGCATATATACAGCTGACGTGAGGCCTTTCCAAGTTAGAGCTTGTACTTCAGACAAGTTACCCTGGGATCTAGAACCTATTTCTAATAATGATACTGCCTAACAAAGCTTAGTGTTGTCCTACCAATTCTTGCTCTAGTGTCAAATGCTGCATATCAGAGCATTAACCATGTGTAGAAGGGAAGTTACAATATAACTGCATATATTAGAAAAGAAGAAAAGCTAAAAAAGCAAAACCAAACAAACCAATAAGCTTTGGATATTAGATTGAGATCCCAAGGAGACTTTGAATTGATTCAACGGTGAGTAGTTTATTAGGAATGAACTAATTAGTTCAGACAGCTATAACAAAGTCCCACAGACTGCCTGGGTTAAATGACAGAAATGGTTGTTCTCACAGTTCTGCAGGCTGTAGCCTGCAGTCAGAGTGTCAGAAGGGTTGGTTTCTCCCAAGCCTCTCTCTGTGTACCTTGCAGATGGCACCCACTGTGTCTTCCCACAGGCTCACTCTGGGCTTCCCTGCGTCCTCATCTCTCCCTTAGACACACACCAATCAGATTTGAGCCTCAGGCCACCCCCATGATCTCATTTAAGCCTGATTGATCCTTTAAAGACTCTAGCTCTCAGTGAAGTCTTAGAGAATTTTGAGAGGCATCTATGCTAAACCTGGGGAGTCCACAGTTCAGGTGATGACAAGGAAACAGAAATATAGGGAGAAGCAGGGAGAGGAGAGAGGTGCGCCATAGCGCAGTTGTCATAGCAGGTAGCTGGAGCTTTGTTGTCACTGAGTGCCAGACAAAACTCTGGAAGACTGTGCAGAAAACACTTCAGAGTGATTCCAGCCAGCCAAGGAGCCAGGGTCTTAAGCCCTGTAGTCCCTGGCTCGATAGGAACTGGGAAAGACATCACGGTTCTAACTTTATGGCCTGTTTTCACTTTCAATCTTCTCACGAGAACTAATTTGAGTCCTGTGAGAACTACACTGTTTCTTTCTGAGGGGACACTCCCAACCAATGCCTTCCCACTGGCTCATAAAGACTTGGCTACCTTTCACAGGGCTGCACTGAGGACTACACTTGTGATACAGGAGCCTCTGAGAGGCATCCAAGCCATAGCAGTTACTGAAGTCTTATCCTACATGCAGAACATTTCTAGCGACCAAGGCTAGTAATATGCACCAAAGAGTAAACCTCAGTGAGCAAGTCAGAAGGGAGTTTAACGTAGAGGGGGAAAACCTAAAAGCTAAAGAAGAGACTCTGTCTGCTCCTAGTTTGCTAAAAGGACATGATGGCAAACCTCCTGCTGAATGGACATGTTACACTAACACATTGGCATTGTTGTCAGCCTTCATCGAAGAACCTTCTTTTGCCGGGGGTGGTAATAAGAAATGCGGAAACTCATAACCTGTCAAAATGCTGATGGTGACGTGGAATGCTCACTCCTAAACGGGATGTCTATATTACCTCAGCCAAGGCTCAAAGAACACAATGCAAGAAGAAAAAAAACAAACAAACAAAAAGCAAAATAAAACAAAACCTAAGAGCCTGAGATTTGGGAGGAGAGCTGTGAAATAGCATCTTCTGGGCGTGGCACCGCTGTTGTGTACATGTACTCACTGTGGCTGTGGTTATCTGTCTGGACGTGGCACTGCTGTTGTGTACACGTACTCACTGTGGCAGTGGTTATCTGTCTAGACATGGCACCACTGTTGTGTACATGTATTCACTGTGGCTGGGGTTATCTGTCTGGACGTGGCACTGCTGTTGTGTACACGTACTCACTGTGGCTATGGTTATTATCTGTACCAGACTGGGTGCATCATCTTACATCATGCATGGAAGAGGGGGCTTATGAGGCCCTACCTCTCTGTGGGGGATTATGGTCTGTTAATGGGTGCTGGGGGCAGGGGCATCTTTTATTCCCAGTGATGTAGTTGTCCATGGATAAGTTGTCCATGTTCCTGTGAAGAAGCCCCCACTTGTGCTTGTGCATGCAGCCATAATTAAACTCAGTGGGTCAAAAAAGGAAAAGGACATACATCAAAATAGGAGGGGGGTATTGGGACAAAAAGGATCTCAGCAGGAGAAGAAGGAAGGGAGAGAAGGTAATGGGGAGGGAGTAAACATAGCCAAAACTCAAAACCATCTCTCTCTCTCTCTCTCTCTCTCTCTCTCTCTCTCTCTCTCTCTCTCTCTCTCTCATCTCTATCTTATATAAAACAAATATTATCATATTATATAATATATTATTACACATATGAAATTGCCAAAGAATGATTTTTAAATATTTAAACTAAAGGAGGTTCCTGTGTTACAGGGATTGCCATATTCATCTCCAATTCAGAGAGTCCAACTTGAATTTAAAACTTAAGTTACAAAAGCTGGGCTAAAACACGAGTCACGACCTCTCAATCAGTTCCCAGAATCAATCTGGTTCACAGATCCAGAGCCTTCCGAATGATGAAGCAGCTTGTCCCCTTGAGGAAAGGCCCTGGTATGCTGCCAAAGATTTATGTTGTTAATCTTTCTCTCAGCCTCCCCCAAAGAGACATCTAACCTTCTACTAGGGTTAAGTGTACATCGAGGAAAATGAAATAATCAGATCTTTTGGGTATGGCTAGATGCTGGCTCTGACTTGAATCTGAATCCTGGGAGCCCAATTGGAAGAGAGGCTTATGGAAGTAACGTATGGATTAGTTAATAGTGTTTTATTTTAGCTCTCTCTCACAGTGGCTCAGGGGCTCTCTGGACCTATCCTGTGATTATGTCCACAGGTCTAAAATGCGTAATTGGAATAGACATACTCGGCAGCTGGCAGAATCCCCCCATTGATTCACTAATCTTAAAATGTGGGCCAATATAATGAGGAAGATCAAGGAAAAGCCACTAGAACTTCTCTGGCCTTGGAAAAGAAATCAAAAGCACTACCACGTCTGTGTGTGGGATTTCTGAGATTAGTGCTAACATCCGGAACTTTAGAAATGCAGCCGTGGTGGTTTCCACCAGATTCCCACTCACCTTGCCTGCTGACGCCATGCAGAAGGCAGCTGGATCAGAGAATGACACTGGATTATCAGAAGCATAGCCAGGTGGTGACTGCCGCCGCAGCTGCTGCATGCCTGATGTCGCTTCCTTGCTTGAACAAAAGAGCACATCTTGTATCTTGCATGCAACGATCAGTTTGGCCAATCCACTTTTCTTTATATCTCTCAGTAAAGACCACCAGGAGCAGCTTGCAGTACACCTTTGCTGTCTTGCTTCCAGGCTGTCTGGCTCTCTGGCATAATTTTATAAGGATCTCAGTGGTCTTTTTTCCTCCCAAAAATCACACTAGCCCATTACATTAATGATATTGTTTTGATTGGGCCTAGTGAGCCAGAAAAAAAAAAAACACAAAACAAAACAAAGCAAACAAAACAAAACAATCAAAAAGCCCCCAAAACCATCCAACAAAGCCACAACCAAACCCTCAGCATGTCAGTGGATATCAGTAAATCTGATAAAATCTCAGAGACCTACTACCGCAGGGGAATTCCTAGGGATTCAACTCATACATCCTTTCTGAAGATAAAGGATGCTGTGTGTGATCCTTCCTACAACCCAGAAAGGAGCCTTTAGGTGTCATTGGATTTTGGAGGCAGCACAATTGTCACCTGAGTGTGTTACTCCAGTCTATTGAGTGAGTCAGAAGGCTTTTGATTTTAAAGGGTCCTCAGAATGAGAAAAGCCTCCGCAGCACATGTAGGCCACAAGTCAAGCTGCTTGGCTGTGTGGTAGCAGGTCTCATGTCAACAGAAGACAGAGGGCTTGGGGTTTTTGTTCGTTTGTTTGTTTTTACCTTTGGCATGCTCCTATGAAGAATACGTCTGCTAAAACGGTCGTCAGTAGAATTACAGGATGTTTAATCTATCATTGCTATTTATTCTACACATGTTGTTGCTGATTAAGGAGGCGCATCCATGGACACATGTCTATAGATTTTATGATTCTACTGCACTGCCCACCACCCTGAAGCAGCCTTTAACAGAAAGGTGGGAAGATCTTTAGAAGTGACAGCACCAGCCAGGCAGCAACACTGCAGTTTCAGGGCTGTTTCTAGGTTCTGCAGAGGGCCACACATACTCTTGATCAGCATTCAGCATGTGGTACTGTTTCTTCTATAGGCCGCATTCATTGGCCCAGGAATCAAAGATGGTGTGTACTAGCAAATTTTGTTTTCTGTTTCCGTGAGTTATTTTGTACTGACTAAGACATCTCAGTTTCAAAGGGACAAATACTTGTGCCAGGAGGCAAAACTGTCATTGTGCTGAATTGGAAGTTAAGATGTCCACCCAGCCACTCCAAACCAATAGGCAAAGGAGCTATTATGCTGTCTTAGAGTGACTGACCCCAACTATTAAGGGGAAAGATTGTATCCCTGATTCACAGCAGATGAAAGGCAAAGTGTGTCTGAACACAAGGGATTCCACAGGGTGCCTTTTAGCATTAGCAGGCAGTGGATGCAAGTCAACAAAAAACTAATCACTCACACTGGTCAGGACCATGCAGGAGGGAAGGCTTATGTCACACCACCATGGAAGGACCTGCCACCAGTTTAGGCTTACGTCACACTACCATGGATGGACCTGCCACCAGCTTAGGCTTATGTCACACCACCATGGAAGGACCTGCCACCAGCTTAGGCTTATGTCACACCACCATGGAAGGACCTGCCACCAGCTTAGGCTTATGTCACACCACCATGGAAGGACCTGCCACCAGCTTAGGCTCTTACTGAAGGCAAAGGAATACGGAATGGGCAGTAGAAGAATGGAGTCCCCCAAATCAGCTACATTTGTATAACCAGTTACAGAAATGAGAGTGGTAATTGCCCTACATACTCCTTAGTTGTTGTTGTTGTTGGTGGTGGTGTGGGTGTGGGTGTGCGCATGCGCATGTGCGAGTATGCACAATACTGTTTCTTTTATTAGGACTCCAGATTCTGGTTCAGAGATTCAGAAAAAAGATGGTTTTACACCACCACAGTCTTTCAAATACCTCTCTCACTTTCCAGGCCACTCTGATCATCCTTTAGTTGAGGGCAAATATATATATTTCCCATAACTGAATATTAACCCGATGATAAGCCAGGGGAGCTATGTGCAGGAAAAGGCCTGAGAAAATGATCCAGTCTACAAATTAACAAGACATAAACTTTCACAAGTTAATGCTTTTAATAGCATATAAAATAATGGTTTCATTGTGACATTTCTAGACATGTGTGCCATTGTCCTTCGGTCATACCACTCACATTTTTAAATGTGTTTTAGAGAATAGAAATGGACATTCTTAAAGTTCTGAAAGCTGAAAATCTAAAATTGGGGTGCCTGCAGGTGCACATTCCGCCCAGGTACACGAGGGGGGCTCCTGGGTCTTATGCACTCCTGATGGCTCCTGGAGCTCCTCGACCTGCCTCGGCTGTACCGCCTCGGTCTCACTCCCACCTTCACGTTGCCTTCTCTGCCTCGGTGTCTGTAATCAACTCACAAGCCTGAGTCGGTCACTGACTGGCTGGAGGGCTTATCACAACCCAGTATGACGTTGTCACAAACTGGGTCTATTTGTAAAGACCCATCTTCAAAACTGGGCCCATGCCCAGGTACCTGGTACAGAGACTGGAACATAATTGGAGGAGACAGGAGATGAGTGTCGACTCTCCTCCATTCTCTAGCCTCTAAATGCACATCTTCCCCTCATGTACAATATATTCATGCCCCCTCAAGATACTTACCTCAACCGTAATGTCTGAGTACAAACCAGCATCAATTCTGAGAACCAAATCACATGTAAATACTATCAATATTATCAACTCAATTAATTCAATAGCTCATCATCTAAATCATTTAAATAAACCTGCCCCAGGCTGCCAGTTATCTGCATATATCACATTCTTAAAAAGGGTGTTGATCTTCCATGCAATTCACAGAGGGTGCAAGTCACTAGACAGGGGGAATATATACATATCAGTTCAGGATAAACCCACTTGTGTTTCTGGTTTCTACTGAAAAGATTGGTTGGATCCTCAAGACACACTCATTTATTTCATCTCTGTAGTAAAGTGTTATCCAGCCCAAGCCTTGTATTCCTGATGGTAAAGCATCCATTTTTGGTGTGAGGATGTCTATCAGTCGGTAAAGGGCTTGCTGGGCAAGTACAAAACCCTCGTAAGGATTTCCAGCACTCCATAAGGCTGGAGGTGGTGTTACGTACCTATGATGTCAGCAGTTGGGAGGTAGAGATGTGAAGGTCAGAAGTTCAAGGTCATCCTCTGCTAAACACTAAGTCAGAGGCAGGCCTGGGCTGCACATACTTTTTATAATTTTGCTTTTCATATTTTGGTGAGAATTTTCACAATTACTAAGCAGTAGCTCATTTATTTCTTAATAGTTTCTTGCCCTATTTCTCTTTCCTCTGGCATCTTATTATTAAACTACAAAGGAAAATCAGGAGACACTACCCACACCTTGTTTGAAAATCTCATACATTCAATATCCAAGCTCACGGTCAAAAGTTCCATTTCCACCCAACTGCAGAACAAACTCAGGCAAGTTCCTGGTGTTTATAAAAAGAATAGCTTTTCCATTTTTATTTAATTTATTGTTATTATTAACGTGTATGTGCATGTGAATACATGTGCACATGTGAATGTATGGGGATGTGTGACTATGTGTATGTGTACGTACTTTCCAATTTTTATTTAATCATTATTAGTAGTATTTGTGTGCATGTGAATATGTGTGTGTGCATATGTACCTCTGTGTGTGTGTGTGTGTGTGTGTGTGTGTGTGTGTGTGTGTGTGTGATGTACATGCAGGCAGTGGAAACCTTTTGGAGCTCATTCTCTCCGCCCACCATGGGTTCTGTGGTTCATACTCAGGTTACCATGCTTGTACAGCAAACACTTTTACCCACTGAGCCGCTTTGCCAGCCCAAGGGTCAAGAAACACACTCATGGTTTCCCCAGTTCTCACCGGAAATGCCTTTAGCACCCATATTTCTATCAGCATCCAGGTCAGGATGGTGTGCTTTCTCTAAGATTCTAGAAGATTCACCCTCGGTTCTCCTCCCTCCCCTCGGGGCTCTCACCACAGCCTTCTTAATGCTCACACTTCTCCCAACCATCTCTCCACGGCTGTCAGTGATGGCTTTCCCATGGCATGCTGCAAATTTCTTTCAAACACAACTGTCACCCTGATTAGAAGCCACTTTAGTGGTCGTTTTGTTTCGTTTTGTTTTTAATTTTGTTAGTATCCCATAGCAAGTTACAGTAAACAGCCTAAAAAAATAAGAAATCTTTTCCCTCCATTCAAGTTCTAGAGGGAAACAAAACCCCAAAGGTGTAGATGAAGCCATGAGCCTTTCAAAAGCTGTAGGGACGAATCTTTTCTCACCTTCCAGGCAGCATTCTTTGCCTTACAGCAGCAGCATCCCACTCTTAACATCTGTCTTCAACTGTCCTTTTTCTTCTGTCTCCTCCGAAGCCACTCCGCACACAATTAAACAAGACACACCAGGCAACACCCAATTCACTGGAGATGACCTTGGATCTCAAATGTCTGTCCAGGTTGTGCTAACAGTATCAAAGCAACAAAAACTGATCTGTACCTTCAATAAGTACTGCTAGACAGCCATCAAAAGCTGGAACATACCCCAGCCCTGTCAAAGGCCTCCAGCCCTGCCCACCACTAGGCTACACAACACACCAACATGGGTTAAAAAGAAACCATAAGGAACCATGTGGCTACTCTTAAACACGGGCTTTGAAAGGACTTTCAAAGGTGTGAGGGTGGTGTTGGGTGTCTCCAGGAAGGATTTAAAGGATTAAGTCTCCTTCTGAGTCTGATGTTTCTAGGAAGAGAGAGCTGTGTCTAAATATCCAGGAACAGGAAACACTGGAGCTAAAGGTGAAACTAGCCAGGAAGAAATCCCCATTCCTATTCTCTAGGAGAGCAAGGTGCTCGGTCAGGTCTGTGGTCTTGCTCCTGCCCAGGGGCATCACAGCTTTAGCTTGGCTCTGTTAGAGCCTGATGTTCCGTATTCATATTCAGTGGGAGGACAACACAGGCTGGCTGTATAAGCCAGGCTAGTGCTTGGATATCAAGGGCTACTTTGCTCTTTCTTGTCATTTTTACCTGAATGTCTTAGAAGTTAGTTACTGGGCTGCCATAGCAAAAATACCACAGGCTGGCTAGCTTCAGAAATGGGAATTCATTAATAAATAATGTAATTTTGAGATGTGGTTTTACAGCCCAAGTTCATAATCTCATGGTCTCCCTGCTGGAGCTTCCTGAATCCTGAGATTCAAGCATTATTACATACATTATTATTATTACAATACATATACATTTATATACATTACGACAATTACAATACATTACTATTATTACAACTATTATTTCCAGCTCAGAAATTCATTTTCTCGTTATTTTGAAAACTTGAGGCATCAGCCAATGTTGTTTCTTCTGAGGCCCCTCCCCTGGGTTTGCAGATGATGGCTTTCTCTCATGTGTCTTCATCTGCAGTGACCCTCTTTCTAATGATTTCTATGGGCCTCATCCTCAAGCCCCACCCACCCTTAATTATCTCTTTACTAACCCTGTCTTCAAATACACTCTTATTGGGAGTTTAGACTCCAGTGCTGGCAGGATAGCTCAACCGGGAAAGGTAGGGGCTGTGAAACCCTGAGAACCACAATCTGATGCCTGAAACCTACACAGCTGGACGTGGTGGTGACCATCTGTACACCCAGCTTTCTATAGCGGGATAGGAGGAGGGGACAGGAGGGATCCCTCAGAAGCCAGCGGGCCTGGTATGCACGCACGGAAACACAAATGAGAAACGTTGCTCAACCAAGTAGAACGTTAGAAAAGACTCACAAAAGTTGTCCTCTGGCCTTCAAGTGGCATATGTGTGCCTACACGCTCTCACACGCATACAAATAAATAAATAAAAAGTAGGGAGCAGAGCAATAGAACAGCCCACAACACAGTGCACCGAGTCCAGAGTTCCTAGCGGAAGTTTCCGCAGAAAACCCAACGGCATGCGTGTAGACGGCTGTATTAGAAGTGGGCAGATACCTGACGCAGCAGAGCAGAGGAGGCAGGTAAAAGGTCAGAGGCCAACAGGAGTTCTCAGATGGCATCAGGGTGGCTCTCTTGGTAATTATTGCTCGTATTTTCATGTTGCTGTAATACTGCTGTTAGGATGCAAATATCCTTGGGGAAGTTGATAAACCGATTCAAACTTGTTTCCTCCTTAGAGAACCAGTTAGTGAAAGCCAGAGTGAGCTTCATCAGCATCTTTTGGGGTGTATGTGTAGAAGACAACCAAAGAGGGGGCTCACAGAGAATGGAGAGTGCCAACAATCAGAGAAGGTGGCTAGAGGAAACCGGGAAACATATTCCAGACTGTCAGTCCGCTGTGTACCTCAGGATGGCCAAAACGCTGTGAGGCCTCTGCTGCAGATGGGTGCTGGCCTCTTTGGTGACACTGTTGTAGTGCCCGGTAAGATAGGAAAGAAGAATCTGTCTCCGGTGCCCCTTGCCCCTGACCCTACCATGAGATTCTCTCCTCTTAAAAAAAAAAATCTCCTAAGGCTCGCCTCTGCGATTGCAGCACCTGGGAGGCTGAGCCAGGAGTTTGAGGATAGCCTAGGCTACAAAGTGAGAGTTCCAGACCATCCTGGGCTATATAGTGAGGCTTTGCCTCAAAAACAAAACAAAACAACAAAAAGAAATCAAATGAAAGCGGTCATTCTCCTAGGCAGCATGGAATGAACTTGAGATCCTTGCTCTGTTTTGTTCTTTCCTTAGGCCCACTAGTTAGACCTGTTAGTCCTTTACTTAAAGGATGTGTCCTTGGCAGAAGAGACTGTTTATGTACACTATAGACTTGAAAATATCTCGAGGGGCCCTAAGCATGTGGACTATACCTTGACTTAGGAAAGATCGCTATGGAAGAGAGCGTGGTGTAACTGACACCCTCAAAGCAGAGTCCAGTGTTACCACCGGCACCAAATCTATTTATAAAGACTCCAATCCCCCAAGAACTACTGATGTGCCTAGTACCAGCCCTGCCTCCCAATGCTGAGTTCCATACTCCACCACCCCATCTTGCCCTACTTTTTCACACAGGGTCCTCTGGAGGTTAAAAGAGTTTATTTTGAAATGAGATGACAACTGGAAAAGGCTTTCATTTTCATATGGGAAAAATCCTCGTAAAGCGTTGCTTTCTCTCGGTGAGTGTTCCTCACAGCCGCCTGGAATGCTTTCTGCAGCCAAGTTCTAGTTGATCTTATAAATCTTTCCTTGATCTGGAATTTTCCCCTCTGCACATTTGTTCTGCTTAAACCTTTCGGCACATTTGTTAACTTGAGTGGCATCTGAAAAAAATCTCCACCCCATTAACTTGGAGTCATCCAATCTGCGGGATGCGCACGGTGCCTTTAATGGGGATGGCTTGGTTCCCTCCCAGATGTTCCTTTTCAGCAGACATCATTGTGTTTTAAAACTTTGGATAATTATAGCTCTGTAAACCTAGAGTACAGATTTGTTGGCTCCAGCCAGCCCCTGCCCCTTATGTAATGGCTTCATTGTTTAGTAATCGCCCTATTCACAGAGCGAAGGGATCTGTGTCAGCAAAGACATCTATTCAAAGCACCTTCCTGGTGCTGGATAGACAGGAGCAAAAGCAGTGAACCAAGTAAGCTAAAACATCCATTGGAGACTTGGCCACATATTTGACCAGGGATGGTTTTTCCGTCCCCTTCTTAAATCCAACCATCCTTCAGAAAATTCACCTTTTCTTGACAAATCTTCTTCCCAACAACATTTCCTTTGTGGGTGAAAACCCTGCTAAAGCGGGCAGCCCCAGTGGGTGGGGTGGGCCTGGTGTGGGATTTGGGGAAAGGCCTGGAACACCGCAGCTCCCCTGCAGAGTGGTCTATCTGTGCCCTCCTTCAAGGGAAGGAGAAACTCCCAGAAGCTAGAAAGTCCAAAACACTCTCTGGGCCCTATGAAGAATCAGCGGGACCCTCACTGTGTAAAGAGACTCTTGCATTGGGGACATGGTAAGGGAGCCCCTCTCCTCCACCCCTTCCACGCCCCATTTCCCAGAGACAGGGTTTTCTCTGTGTAGCCCTAGCTGTCCTGGACTCACTTTGTAGACCAGGCTGGCCTCGAACTCACAAAGATCCGGCGGCCTTTGCCTCCTGGAATACTAGGACTATAGATGTGCACCACTGCACCTGGCCACCACTGGACTTTATACCCCCGGTTTCCCAGATATTGAGATCCAAGTGTTGTTCAAAGCCAGACACCTCTGGCTCCCTCCCAAGCAGGCTCACAAGGGAGCATGAGCCATCTGAAGCACTTGCTAGCCTTCTGCTGCCGTTTCTGAGACTCCTTGGGAAATGTCCCAAGTAGACAAAGATTCTGAAGTGTGAGGAAAAACTGTCCAGCAGATACACACCGCTCTTCCACTTCCCAGAGTCTGGGGTGAGTGAAGGAAGAAACATGTGGCTTGAATAATGATAGTAAGCAGTTTAAGTATAGACCCCATCGGAGGCCTGCTCACTCCGGACCTGGAAAACGAAGACAGCATAGTGCGCCCTCCAGAATCATAGTGTTCAGCACTATCAGAAAAATGGCTGCCCAGCAACTCAAGGTGAGTGTATGCCTGTGTGTGTGTATGTGTGTGTGTGTGTGTGGTGTGAAATGCACATGTGTGCATACATGTATATATGCATATAAGTATTGAAGGGATAGTTTGGCGTAAATATTATTTTAAGGTAACCACAATTTAAAAATCTTTTCATAACTTATCTAACTCAAACAAAACCTTCCAAAGCTTTGCCCTGCCCAAAACTCCTCTCTGAAGAGTTTCCTACAAATTTAGGAAGGAGACACACTACAAATGCCCACTGCCATCAGGGAAAACCGAAGACTCACGCAGCCCTTCCTGTTGATGCCTTAAACTCATCTCCCTTTATATACATATCATTGTACTTACGAGTTACCCTTGCATAACTGCATCCATATAGTTACAGGAATCCGTGCTTTCTCCTTTAACCTAATATCAGTTTTAAGTCCACATCCATTCAAGGCTAGGTAGAAGATAAGCAGTTTTCTCAAAACACACACACGCACGCGCGCGCGCGCGCGCGCGCACACACACACACACACACACACACGCATGGGCGCACACACGCACATACATACACACATGCACGCACACACATGCATGCACGAGTGACACACACACATGCAAGCACATGTGACACATGCGCACGCGCGCACACACACACAGGTGGGGGGACTGACACTCCCTGTAAACACCCTCAAACTAGGAAATACTCTGGCTATAGCTATCACTGTACCCTTTTACCCCTCACCCACTGTACACAGCAGTGCATGTGCAATCGACACATTTCAGATGCCAATATTCTTAATTTTTAGATTTCTTTGATTCAAAGCCTGGCGGTCAGAGCGTGGCTATCACACAGAGCATGGCTATCACATAGAATTTATGAAGGCTAAAGACAAAGGCCAGGAGGCAGGGCCCTTGTCAATTTTGTGGCATAAGGGTGACAGGCTTCCACGTGTTGCTTCAGCTGGGAGTGCCTACATGTGTGGCGGGGGTGCGGTGGGGAGGGGGAGGCTTAGAAAGCCAGGCATTTATTATCACACAGTTCTAAAGGCTAGAAGCCCCAGCACAGGGAGTTGATGAGACCCTATTCCCTTTTAAGGCCCTAGGTAGAAATCTGTTTTAGGCCTCTCTGCTGCCTTCCAGTAGATCCTTTGCTCATGGTAACCAAACTCTAACCTTTCCTCATGTGTCTGTGTCCCCATTTCTCTTATTACAAGGATGCTCAAGTCAAACAGGATAATGAGCCCACCCAACACCTGGATGAAGTCACCTTGACTAATTATTAGACCTGTAGAAACTCTTCTAAACACTCATCTATTTTTATTAGCATGAGAATCTGTGTGCATGCGTGCACGCCATGGCATACATGTGGAAGGCAGAAGGCAACTTGCTGGAGTCAGGCTCCTCTCCCACCATGAAGTCCTGGTGGTCAGACTTAGGTAATCAGGTTTAGCAATATGCATGCTTACCTGCTGAGCCCGCCCACCAGCCCACAACTCTAATCTCTTAAGTCTTGTCTTGTTCTGGGGCACTTGGAGTCAGGAGTTAGAGGAATTTGTGTGGTGAATCTACCCTTTACATGCCCCAAATATGTTCTTTTACCTGTAAAATAGCTTCATACAATGCCAGCACCCTTGACAGTCTTAACTATTCCAGTATAAACTCTAACTCCCAAATCTGTACCATCTACATGAATGTGGGTGACACTGAAGAGCCGATCTACCCTTGGGTACCATTCTGACTAGCTACAAGCCCCTGGAACCTTGCCCATTAACCACTTCTAAGAATTCAGTGGTGGAAGAAACGGGGGAAGTAGAGGGGACAGTAGGGCCCAAACAAGTTCAAAACATCAATAGTTAAATTCTACCATATTTTAAGACTCTGTGGTGGTTTTTTGTTAATCATCAGCTTGACTGAATTAAATAACATCTAGAGAATTAATAAAGCACTCTTTTGTTTTTTAATATGTATTTTATGTATATGAGTGCTTCTGCATGTACACCTGCATGCCAGAAGAGGGCATCAGATCCTAGTATAGATGGTTATGAACCGCCATGTGATTGCTCAGAATTGAACTCAGGACCTCTGGAAGAGGCCGACAGCTCTTAACTGCTGAGCCATCTCTCCAGCCCCTAATGAGGTACTCTTTTGGGTTTTTAATGAGAGCATTTCCAGAGAGAACTAAAGAGAAAAGGATACTCACCCCAAATGTGAGCTGCACTTGGCCATGGCCTAGGGTCACACAGTGCATAAAGTGGAACAAGCATGCTAAGTACACACTCACCTTCACCTCTCTCTGCTTTCTGGCTGCGGACTCTGTGGCATCAGTCATCTTTCGTTCTGGCTTTTCTGTTGTGATGAACTATATCCGTTAAAACAGGCCCCACCTTCCTTGTGTTGCTTCTCGTCTGGTATTTGGTCACAGCAAGAAGAAAAGGCTTTGCTAATCACCATTTGTTGTCACTGTTCAGTGTTCTAAGCCCACTCGAATTCTGCAGGGTAAACGGCTTCATTCCCAGCTCACTGATATTAAATGCTGGTCAGAGACAAAACAGCATCTGCAGAACAGTACCTATACTGGTCTTAAACAAACAACTGGGCACAGCAGTTTCACCAAGTTAATACATAAATCATTAGACATACATACTTTATGAATCACTTGACATGCATACTTTATGAATCATTTGACATGCATACTTTAGGAAAGTTAATTGAAATTTGTCCAAGATGGAGGAAAATCAGGAAGAAACAACTGGAAGATAAGGTAAAGGTTTTTGGCTATACAGAAGGATAGCATTCAGGAGGGTGACTGACTGCATGGTGTTTTGGGTACGAGGAATGGGTAGGACTTAGGATTTTCAGTCAAGGTAGAGCCATGGAGGTTTTCTTGGTGTAGGACAAATGCTATACTGTGGGTTTGGCTTGTCTCTTGAGGGCTCATGCTAGATGCTTACATGTAACCTTTAAGAGTGGGGCTTATTATATATATAATATACATAATATATATAATATATATAATAGGTCATTGAAGATGATGCCTTTAGAAGGGATGAATGTGTAGTGCTTATGGGGCCCTGGTTATTATGAACAGGGTGATACTCATGACCACCGGCCCCTGAGTTGCTCTCACTTCTTACCTCAGCACATGGTCACTATTACACATATTTCTCCTGCCATGATACCATTTACCATATGGAGCCCTCTCCAGAAGCAAGGAGAAACTATCTGGAAACATGCTATTGAATCTCAGGAGCCATGAGCTGATTAACCTGCTTTTCTTTCTCTAGTACCCAGCCTCTGGTACTCTGTTAGAACCGAGTCATCATCAAAGGGACTCATGCCGGGAAGCAGATGAGCGAGCGAGATGCTCAGCTCATGTCCAAGGAGGGCCAGGAGGATCTTGAGACGCTGCTGACTAAGTCCTCTTCCTGCATGCCTCTTTAGTGTGTGGATACTTTTTAGGCCAGACATCAAGGAGACTTGCACACACAGGAAAGGCCCTAGACATGAGGTATGCATTTTCCTTTGCAAAGGAGTTCTCTTATAAAGGAAATTTCCATCTGAGAAGTTGTTCTCTCTGCACCAGGAAAGGGAGGGCTGTGGCGGCTATCACAGTGCGACACGCCTTACTGAGCAGTCCTCCTCACCTGCTGGCCCCACTCATCTTCCCACAGCTGGCTTCTCTCACCCGGAGACCTGATTCCACTTTAGATGGTCCATATTCTAGCCGCATTGGCATGTGGGGGGTAGGGGAAGGCGGGGAGTGGCTACTTGTCTCTGGGTATTTCCATGTGTTAGCACAATGCACATGTTAGTGAACTTCTGTTTGATTTCTCTTATTAACTTATGGCTTTTACAGGGCACCATCTGGAGAGCTAGGAAGGCAATGAGGAAAGGCGATAATTCTTGCCCTGAAAGACCCTGAAGATACCTGGCTGAGCTTGGGTGGGTCGGCTGGGAGAGAAAGCTATTCCAGGTCTGGTGAGGCAATAGTCAGCTTTGCCCTCTCTCCAGGATGTAAAGAGCCACTGCCAGGGTGTTTCCTCTGCACGAATCTTGCTAGAGCCTTCAGCAAAAAGGATTAAATCAAGACATCAACGGATCGCACCCAACTTTCGAAAAGCTCACCAGGCCAACGCAATTCCATACTAGGGAGAATGCTTTGGACCCATGGAGCATGAAAATCTTCCAAGTCACTGTGAAATTCAAGTCAGAGTGAAGTTCACAGACAGCAGGGGCATGGGTTGGAAAATAACAGGAATAGATCGCTGTTAGTCTGGGGTTTTATGTCAGCAACTGGGGTGAAACATGAGGTGGGAGTGGATGAGCTGGTCCGGCATGAAGTGCTTAGGCATGTCTTCTCAGTTTGGCCATACCCTCAAGTGCAGATTCCAGGCAAGGTGCTCACTTAGCAAGAGAGATAGTGAGACTGTCAAACTTCTAATGGCATCCCCGGCTTCTGCAAAAACAGAACTGTTGACAGGACAGGGGTCATTTGTGGCTTTTAGCCAAGAGGCTGGGGGAGCTGTTTACTCTTGGGTCCTCCTCCCTAAAGCTGACTAACAAGGTCTTATATCTTCTCTCCTCTTTACAGCCCTCCCGTGGCGGCCGGTAGTTTCCGGTCTCAGCCCCAGATCCCAGTCAGAACACAAAGTGGCAAAGTGGAGCTGCTCACTTCTGCCCTTAATTTATTCTGAAGAGCATAGAGAGGGAAAGGGAAGGAGAGCTAGGGAGAAGCTGGTGTCGGTGTGGTGTGGGTCTTGTTCCTGAACACAAAGCCTTGGCTGCTGCATGAGGGCGGCAGCAACCTTCCCACATACCCTCCTTGGCGTCGGTTGCTTGTCTATCTTTCTTGGGGTTTGTCCATCTTTCTGGATTCTGTTTTATCTGCACAGGAGGGAAGGAGACAGAGAGAGAGAGAGAGAGAGAGAGAGAGAGAGAGAGAGAGAGAGAGAGAGTAGCTGAGACTTCTCAGCCTGTTCAGCATCCACATCCTGAGCGTACTGTTTTCTCCCCTTGTCTGGCTAACTTGTACCTCGCTGCCCTGAGTCTCCTCCCTTTGAATGAGGCTTAGGACAGAACCAGACAGTAGCCTGAGCCTGGACCCTCCTACTGACAATCGAGGCCGCTCCAGACCATATGGTGCCGGTAGTGGTGATTTCCATTTCAAAACTGCACTTGACTGACTTGATTTAAGCAACTCTACTCTCCTCAGAAATGACGCTCTGCTGGTTACTCTTTGAAAGGCTTCAACCCACTCCCTGCAGGGACCTGTGAGCTTCATCACCCATTGTTTATTATTGTCACTCAATTAGTGCAGACAGCGGCCACAAATGACTTTCTACAGCAACTTCCTGCCGGCTGTGCACCAAGAGTACAATGCCAAAGATGCCTCTAATGCAAGCTAATAAAATAAAAATGTGCCTTTGTTGATTCCACTGTGACTCCACTCACCTCTTCTTCCCAGATCTCTTTTTAATCTAATTACATACAATATTTTTCGCTTTAGAAAAGGATATTAACCCGAGTCATTAACAACCCTATTCCCTGTTTGTCTGTGAGTAAGCCACCAAGCTTTCTCTGATGCAAATGCCACAGCAGTTTGTTTTCTGTGTATGAACTAGCATATATGTATTTTTTCCCCTCAAGGTCAAAATAGTACTACCTGTAGGCCTTTCCCTTCAAGCTTTTTATCCTCGGCTAAGAACTGCACAATCTGTCTTCTCTCACCCACCCCTGGAAAGCCAATCCTAACCACCGTGGAAGAGAAGTCATTCTGCTTATAGTAAGCACTGTGAAAATGCCATTATACGCAAATGTCTCATCTGTTTGACAAACATATGCTGCTGCACACACAGGCTCATGGCAGAGGCAAAGGCCTCTGGGGGAAAAATGGCAGAAATGGAACACGCTGAACTGTTCAACAGTCCCTGTTTTCCACCCACCTGTGAAGCGCGGTTGACTTGAACTGGCACTCGCCTTGGCCTTTGTATGGAAAGGTGCCGCTACCCAATTCAGACCTTCATTTATAAATGGAGAAGCTACAAAGAGCAAGAAGCAGAGTGATGGTGGCCAGGTAAGCTGTCATCATATGGCCAGAAAGTGGCTGTGTAACCAGCCTGTCAAGAGCAAAAAAAAAAAAAAAAAAAAAAAAAAAAAAAAATCTAAAGAAAGAAAGACTGATAAGCTGGCTACAGCGGGGAACACAACTTTAGTCCCAGTGCTTTGGGAGGCAGAGGCAGGTGGATTGCTGGGAGTTTGAAGCCATCTTGATCTAGTGAGCTGCAGGGCTGCTCTGAAAAACAAGAACAAAACCAAAGGAAAATGAGAAGAAAGAAAGAAAAAAAGAAAAAAAGAAAGAAAGAGAAAGGAAGGAAGAAGAAGGAAGGAAGAAACAAAGAAAGAAAGAAGAAAGGAAGCAAGCAAGGAAGGAAAGAAGAAAGACCCAACAAAACAGAAATAAAATTACTGCATACCTACTGAGACAAGGGCCCCTGAGGAACTGGAGTTTGTCCAGGAACCTCTGCTAGGGAAAAGGAAAGGCCAGTGTCCTGGTGTTATCCAGAGTATGAATTAGATTTCACATTCTGACGACATGAAAGACCACCTTGCAGGAGCGGGTGGAGCTGATGTGGGACCATATCAGACTGCTTAGCTCCACACGCCTTCTATTTAAACCTAAACCTCAAGTCAGAACCTCCAAATATGGGCTGCAGGGGCAAGGATGGGGCGTCACTAGACCTCTTTATCTGTCCATCTTCTCATGTGCCCCTGCTGAACGAGTCTCCTTTCTCTCTAACTTTCACTCCCGTGTGAGCTGCCAAGGACCATGCTTTGACCCTAAAAAGCATTGGTAACAACTGGAACCCAGGTGTGCAGCTCCGATTGAAATAGAATCTGAGTTATGTGGGTGTAAGGACCATCAGCCACCTCAGCTCAGCAGTTTAGGTGTAGGTGAGTTTCACCATCCATCATGACTGGCCTCTCCTTCCCACCTCTTCTCACACCCCCAAATACACACACACACACACACACACACACACACACACACACACATACACACACACACACACACACACACACACACACACACACACATGCACATGCAACACACATATAACATTTCTAAAACTGACATTTGCTTTGAAGATTGCCTTGAATCTCGGACAAACATAAAGAAGTATCTAGCAACCAGGTCCCCTTCCTCACTTTCCAGAGGCCCTGTCAAGTTTCTTCTAGTTTGAGCCACACCTAGGAAACACTCTTTCTCTGGGCCAGCTCCATTTTGTCCACTCTCTACGCTCTCCTCACAGAGAGAAGAAGGGATGTATGTTGATGTGCTGAGAGAAATTCCTCTTTTTACTCAAGAGCTGAAAAATTACATTAAAGTTGAAGACAGGGACAAAGTCAAGAAGAACCTCATGCATTGGAACCCAACTTTTGCATTCAACTGAGCTTCAGATGGACAATATTTTCAGTTCTGAATTAATAAAGTCGTCACAGCACAAAGAATCGGGTAGCTTTCACTTGGGTCTCAGAAAAATGCCTTTCCCACCTAGCTAATACCATCTGGCTAGGGCACACAACTAGACTTCTTTTTCCTATTTCTTTATTCCATACATTTCCTCCCCTAAATGTTCCTATTCTTGCCTCCTGGTGGTATGGGCCACTCTCCCAAAAAAATATGTCTTTGAGGTCCAGCTCTGTATCCGCCCCAATCTCCTACTTTCACAGAATGATGGTAAGTGCAGCAGGGGCAAGTGATAGCTAATGCCTGCCCAGCCCATTACAAGAAGGCAACTGTGGTAGCAATGAATTGCTACTTAGTTAAATGTAAGTTGCTTCCTAGGGTTCACTTGCTGTGTATACGTGTTTAAAATAAAAGACCTTTCCCCCAATGAATTATGCTGCCAACTCTGAAATTCTCTTTGACTTGTGACGGTTGGCCAGTTTCTCTTCCTACACTGCCTGGCATCAAAGGGTGAAATGTCTTCACCACCTGGAGGCTGTCTGCCAGTGTGGCCAGGTCACAGGCATGCTTGGTTTCCGCTGTGAACGTTTCAACGGTCCTGCGCTCTGGTTCCTAAGACCTTCTTCAGGAAACCACACAAGTGACCCTCAAAATGCCAGAATCTTCACCCGGAAAGTTAACCCCTCCCTCTCTCCTAACGCCAGCCTCCTACTGTCGAAAGCAGAAGGCAATCCGAGATCCTAATCTCATGATACAAAGTCTCTTTGGCATCCACAGTCAGCTGTCACCTGGGGTCACTGTGGCCTGTTTGTGGTGGAAAGTTCCAGGTAGCTTCAGTTGCTCTTGCAGCAGACCCAGAGAGTAAGCGCTGAAACATAACAGGAAGGTTGCTCATCTGAGCTGTGCTAAAAATACTTTGACGTTTGTTGTGTGTGGGTGACTATTTTTAGTCAGAGGAAATAGAGTTGACATAGACCTGGGGCCTCGACAATTGCTGACAGAACTAGCAGGTGTGCGCCTGGACAGAGCCATCACCTCAGTCTGTATCCTACACTCTTCCTACTTGTATCCATGTTACAGAGAAGACAAAACTTCTCTCTGTCTGCAGTGGGCCTCTCTCTTCCTCTCTAAGATTGCCAGGCAGTGAGAGGCGTTCCAGGTCTGAGAAGCCAACATCTAAGCTTCAGAGCCCAAGAAGCACTGGCCCCCTGCAATGGAACACAGTCTGTGCCTTCAGCCCTGTAGTGTTGGCTCAGCAGTGGCAAGCTGCTCAGTTGCTAACAAATGTCACCCAATTTACACCGTTGTGTCACAGGAGCAGGATTACTAGTTCCCTTTACTTCCTATGCTCCCTGAATCCTTGCCGCCTCTCCAAACTGAAGGACTAGCAGAAGTGGCAGACAGGCTGGTTCTTTGGCAGCTCATTCGTTGCAGGTTGAATAGCTGAGAGGTAGAGGAGAAACAGTGCTGAACTGAATACCCTCCTGGTATGGTCGCCATCTCCATATCATCAAGCAGGGCCATTTTTACTGGGGCAAGTTAAGATGAAGAGGCAAAACCCAGAGGGCCTCAGGTGGACCCTAACTGGTGGACCAATGGCAGAGGCCAAGGAATGGCAAATCAGGAGTGGCCACGCCTGTCCCTGTGTACCTGTGAACGTGGAGCGTCTCAGCAGAGCTCTCTCATGGATACTGTGGTAGACTGGCTGAGGGTTACTGCATCTTTCCTGGTCACACTTCCTGGCTGCCTTCTGGCTGTGTTTTCATGTGTCCCTTTCCCTCTTCCTCTGAAAGGACAGAGAGAGACATCTCTGTGGTCCCCTCCTCTTCTTGTGAGACCATCAGTCCTACCAGATTGGGGCTCCATCCTTGTGACCTTATTTAATTTGAATTTCACCCTAATGCCCTCCCCCATCTCCAAATTAGTCACACTAGAGACTGAGACTTCTGAATACAGATTTGAAAGAGAGGGGACACATCCAGGCTAGTGCAGTCAGGTGCTTCTACTTTAGTGTTGGGAGCCTGCCTCATTTTGGGGCACTCTAGTTCCAGACATTCCAAGTAACCCCCATGTCCATTCGCCAGAAGACTACACTCAGGTTTCTAGAACTATCCTGAAAGGACAGCGGTGAGTTAGGGCCCTTCCGTAAGTGATACTTATTAACCAATAAATGGCAGGCAGGAAGAGGCAGAGATGATCCGGTTTCCTCCATCTCTGTGCATGAGAGCAGCAGCTGTCCAAAGGAAACGTGGAGCTGGTCTAAGTCACACCCAGCTGTCCCCTCCCTGAGCCCTTCTGTGAGACTTACCGGACCCTAGCATTTTGCTTCTCTGTGCTTCCCAAAGTTCCTGAGGAGGGATTGCTTCTGGGAAGCCCAATAAAAAATAATGGCCAAGATAGAAGCTCCAAGACCCTGGACTGACCAGGCACCCCCTCAGCTCAGATGTCTTCTCTTGAATCTAAGGTTCAGGTTTCTCTTAGGTCACTTCCTAAAGATCCTTAGCAAATGAAAAGGCCTCGTTGTAGAATAGCATCCAGTAACTGTTTTCCCACTTTCTAGAATCTTCTTGACCATTCCAGCTGAAAGCCAGCACTGAGGTCCTAGGAAAAATTCTGTTTCATTTTCTTATTTTGGTGCAGCCAGAGAGCATCGCCAGCCAAAGCTTCCAGCCAGACCCCACACCACCACACACCACATGGTGTCCGCCTCCCTTCCTACTGGAGACAGCAAAGCTAATGGGGCCCCTTACAGAATTCACTGGTTTTGAAAAAAAACGTTTTAAAAAAATCGTGGATTCCTTTTGCCTTGTTTACCTTGTCTAATGATTCCTGGGAATCCTGATCACATATTCAGAATCAAGAAGGAAGAGTGTTGCAGGGACTTCGCTAGGTTCCTAAGGAGTGTGGTTCCAAGCTTTGTCATGGAAGAGAGGCCAGGAGGGGATGAAGACAAGATGGGAGAAGCCATGGGCAGCAACAGCCTTGTCCTTGTGGAAGTAGTGACAGGTTCGTGATTTAGAGGGAAGTGCTCTTAGGCGTTGCCTGTGCTCTTGACCCACAGGTCTAGGTGGCCTGGTGGCACCCATCATACTCACTGAGAGGTGAGGTTGGAGGAAGTGACATCCTCAGCTCCCACCTCAGCAACACCTCTGAGGGATGTAGCAGCGGAGGAGTGGGAAACAATGAGATTCTTAGCAATACTGGTATTTTAACTAAAATATGATATTTTAATTAACTTCCCATGATAAAAAGATGTTAAAACAAATTAAAATGACAGTATATTTCAGAAAGGCCAAGGGGAGGTCAGAGGACAGCGCTGGCAAACAAGTTGAAGAGTAAGGAACATCCCACCTATTGCCTCAGAGGAAACGAGCAATGCAAAAGCAGGCTGGAGAAAACTCCAGTGGCAGAGTTCAGTGCTGGCCTGGGCTCTGGGGTCCTGTGAACCTCTGTGAACACTGATAGAGGAGGCAAGGCTATGTGAGAGGTGGTAAGGTGAGTGGGGAGGGGGCTCGCTTGGCTTCTTTTCCCACCATCTCACACAGTACTCAGGACGCCATAGGTACTCAATGTATGCTTGGTAAGGATGACGGAGTTTACCAAAGCAACTTGCTTCTTTTTAGCTCTCTACTGAGGAGTGGAAGGAAAGAGGAGAAGCTTCTAGAAGTAAGAGAGGCAGGACTTTAAGGAAGATGAAACTATGTGGGGGATGGAATACTGGTCAGGTTAGAGGGGCTCTGTGTCTTTTTACCTCATAAAAACTGAAGTCTCAAAGGCTTTAGAGTAATATTCTCTTCTACCAAGGCTTAAACAACAACAACAACAACAACAACAACAACAACAACAACAGAGCATAAGGTGTAATTTAGTAGCCCATCCAGTCCATAGAGAATCAGAAGCCTGAACCAGCTGATAGAAATCTGAGCCGCTACACTCTTGAGTAAAACCACTTCCTCTAACACTTCACTGAAAATGGGGACAAGAAAGAAAGCCTCAGGGCCTCTTCTCTTGACTTGATAATCCTGAGATAACCTTCTTCCGGTGTCTGGAACTATCCCTCTTCTGAGGTGGTCACTAGTTTGGGTGACCTTTGACCTTTCAGGCTGAGTATACTAGAGCCAAGGGGATTTTGGAACCAGACTAAAGAGATTGTGAATAAAAGGCTATGGGCTTTTTTTTTCTTTCTTCTCAACATCTTTATAACTTTCATGTCTGCCTTGCTTTGGGGTTTAAAAAACACAAAGGGAAGACACGACAGTAAGCTTTTTCTTTTAACTTCAATGGAGTATTAAAAATCTTCTAAGTGGTGTATTGAATAGTACAGAAAAGTGCATGCAGCAAACACATATAGCCCTAGGATCTATCACAAAATGAAGGCCTCTTTGTAAGACCCAACGTGCCACTTGGGTCAAAGAATAGAACTTTGTCAACACCCAGGAAAACCAATGCATCATCTACCCTTCCAATTTACCACCCACTCCCTCCTTCCCAAAGATAACCACTGTCCTCACTCAAAAAACCTGATGTTAATTTTACTTGCATTTGGGCCGCATATACTACAGACAGACCTTGAGCATGAGTTTGGTCTATCTACTTTCAATTACAGCACACTTGGAAATTTCTAAATGTACTTGCATTCAAAAGGAATTCACATATTTTCATTGTTATTGTAGGGAAGTAGAAAAGCAGGGGATCTCCTTTCTCCTTCTTACAAAAGACCACAACCAACACTCCTATAATGAAAGACAATTGGCAAAAGGAAAGAATAACAAATGGATTTGCTCACAAGTTTATGTGGCACAGGAAACTTTCCATTGAAGTTCCAAAGGCCCAGAATGTGAGGACCACAGTTAAAATCTCCAGAAACCCACATAAATGCAGGGTGACCATGGAAAGCCACCTGTACTTCCAGATTCAAAAGGCAGAGACAGGAGATGCCCTGAGCAAACTGCTAGCATGAGTAGCCATATTGGCCAGCTATGAGTTGACTGGATGACTCTGCCTCAATAAAGAAGGCAAAGGAATGACAAAGGATGATTTTAGACTTTAATCTCAGGCTTCCACAGGCACACAACCCACATGCAAAAACATACACACAAATACATGCAACATACACACACACACACAGAAACACACACACACACGTGTATGTAAGTCTATTGTACTACAACTAACTTTGTGCACTCAGTAGATTGTCCTTTCTACTCTGATTTACAGGGGTCCAATGTAGAGTAGTAATGGCTAATACCTCTGTTGCCATTAAAACACCGAATCAAAGATCATAAAGATGTTCTCCTATGCCATCTTCTGGGATGGGGATTGACAACCTACAGTCTGTGATCCAAATCCATTTCACCACCTGTAGCTTTGAGTAAAAAAAAATGTTTTTATTAGGTACAACCCTGATTATTCACTTATAAGAATGTCTATTTCAACAGTGAGTCAATCTTATGGACCCGTAAATGTAAGATATCTAACATCTGACTCTTGAGAAAAAGCATGAAGACCTCTTCTAGAATATTTATTATTTTTCCTCACACATTTGGTGTCAATATTTGTAAACAGAGTATGCTGAAGTCAAGATAGATTTTTCTATATAGATCTCAAATTGAACCAGTTCCACTATTGAAAACATTGTCCTTTTTTTGCAGTACCATAATGTCGTAAGTCAAATCACATATACACATAGGCAGGGGCCTGTTTTTAGATTTTCATTTATTTCAGTGTTTCTAATTTATAATAATTTCTGTTTGCAATATGTTTATTTCAGTGCTGAGAGTGAGACCTGGGGCCTATGAATTTCAGCCAAACACTTCACTGCTGAGCAATTCCTCAGCTCCTGATGCATTTTTCATAAGGATTCATGGTAGCGTCTTTTCTTCTACAGTGTTGCTCTTGTACTCAAGACTTGGCTTAAGTTTAGAATAAGGTTGTCAATGTCCTCAAAACAGCTTAGTATAGGTTTCTATCTTATTGGCTAATGTGAATGGGTTTGACTTACGATGAGCCATCCCATTCATGCAACGACCCATCCAAGCAAGTGATACAGTTTTCACCATTCTCAGGTCTTTGGTTTCTCCCAACAGCATATATGTCTTCTGATTTTGATTATCATGTATATGTCTTGGTAAGTTTGTCTTTATGATATAATTATAATTTAGGTCATATATAGCTTTTGTGTATAGAGAGGAAACCTACTAACTAGTTAAGCACCAAATACTGTACCCTAGGGAACATATTGTGGACTCCTGAAACGATCACTTATGTTGCAAGAAATACAAGATCTGGAGGGTGAAAGAAAGTGACAGTGCTGATAACAGATTTAATCACACACACACACACACACACACACACACACACACACACACACACACACACACGAGCATGTTCTCAGAAGTGTATGTCTTGTGTTTTTGAATGCCTACTGATGTTGACATCCAAGCCCATGTGCTCTTAGGATTCTTTAACAGAACTGAAAAAAAAAATGCCAGTAGAAGCCAAGAGTCCTGCAATCTAAATGTCATGTTTCACAAACTAGCTGGGCACCATCAGTCAAGGCTCTGCTTCAGCCCTGCACATCTGTTTCTGCACCAGGAATGAGCTATCTCCAGTATCCAAGTCAGCGGTGTCCTGAGGATGACTGGGGGTCCTGCCTGTCAAGAGATTTCCTAAAAGAAAGCTGCCTCCCCATTGTTTTGTGAATGTTTTCACACCCTTTGATAAAAACCTAGGCTTTTAACACAAGTGTCTCTGAGAAAGGAGACCCATGTGACAAAGAAGCATGCATAATGGATACAAGAGGAAGGCACATGGATTGAAAGCTGAAGTCTAAAACAGAGTGGGCGTCAGGGGTGGAGTGGGGTTTCAGAAGTGGAGAAGGAGCAGGGGTAACACAGGAGGATACAGAAGTAAAATGAAGCTCACAGCATCCTGAGCTGCATCTATTAAGAAAATTTCACAGAAATGATGAGTCAGGGCTTTGCCTTTGGTATCTTTGGAGAAAGAGTTATAATCAACGGAAAAATAAGTCTGGTCAAGGATAGTCATTCTAGGTGGGCAGTGTAATGTAGCCACATCTACTGTTCAAGCAGCAAGCTCTTGCTTACCTAGCAAAATGCTCCTGCTAGGAGGACCTGTGGTCATCACTAATCTCTGGTGCCCAATCAGACTCTATTCCCAAAACAGCCAGGCATCTGGGTTGGGCCCATAGGAAGCATGTAGAATTAATATTTGTGCCCTCTGAGTTGAGGCTATGATGACACATCCTCACCTTCCTCATCCTCTAGTTCACATTCCAGGGATGGATCCCAAAGACTTCCCATTCCGAGGAGAAGAGCATGGCCACGCGGCACAAGGAGCGCTCTAGTATAAACCACCAGGGCCACTGAAATATGGAGGCTGTTACAGTAGCTAGTGTTGTCCTAGCCAGTACAACAGAATACTTGAGACTGGGGAAGTTAGAAATATACAACAACAAATACTATTTATTACCCTAAAACCTGTAAAGTCCAAGGACAAGGTCTCAGCAGGTTCATTTTTTGATGGAGGCTCTGGTCTCCGCTTCCAAGACACAGCATCCTCAAGAGGAAGGACCTTTATGCCTTCAATTGGTGAAGGTCAGAAGGGTGAAAGTGAACATGTTGTCTCCATATAGATGCTCAAGGGCGTCTAACTCAGCTCTGGAAGGGAGGAGCCATGGATTCTAGTCATCTGTTTAAGTGTCTTAAGGGCCTCCCTCCGCTGGTGATGTGGAAAGTCATGTTAGTGCTCAGAATAGTGCCTGATTTCGATCCCTAGCCTTTTGTCATCACATCTGTGTTCTCCTGATCACATGGTCAACCCCTGGGTTTTTGAGGAGACCCATCAAACTATGGCAGAACCTCAATTCTTACATTGATGCACTGAGGAAAGGCCCACCAAGAATTCCCACAGGAGACGGCTCTCAGTGAGCTATCAGTCCTGTTATATTGAGTTACTAAAATCTGGCATTAACCTACCAGGCTTCACTGGTGCATTGGTTTCTGAGTTAAGGGGAAAAGAATGAAAGTGCCATGTTCACATAGCAATGCTGTTGGGGTTAAAAAAAAAAAGGGACATGGAAAAGGAAGACAATCCAGGTTTTCCCAAACTTTCCTAAGTCATTGGAGAATGTTCTCAGGTCTTATAAAAATAGGGCACAAGCAATGTCTATACACAATATCTGGACCCAATGGATTTGCACTCTCCCAATTTGCATTCTAATTTCCCTGAATTGGCTCATGACGCATTCTTATGTGGGATTCAACATTCAACAGCAAGTAAGACTTTCCCTCTCTTGGCACTTCTCAGTCCTCCCTCTCCCCCACGCAGTCACATCCCTGCTGTCTTCTCCTTCCCACAAAAGCTCATTTTTGGCAAAAAATGTTTTTTTTAAAGCACACATCCTAATGAATTAAGTGTAGTCCCACGATCTCACTTGCTTTCTCCCACAGCCCCCTGACTCGCACGCTCTACCATCTATGGGAATTCTCCCTCACACCTCCAAAAAGGAAGGGTAAAACAACAACTAAAATCCTGCCTCTACACAGCAAAGCTGTGCACAGAGTGTGACAGTACTCCTGATTTTCCTTTGGCTTTTTTGTAATGCAAGATAGAAGATGATTCTCCCAACATTGCATGTCCTCTGGGAAACTGAAATAGTCAGTGCTGGTTTTCTTTTGGCAGCAAAAATGGTAGTGATCCTAAGTCGACACAGAACCTAAATCTCAAAAAAAAATCTTCACTCTTGGTGCTTCCTTAGCAGGAGCTTTGTGCCTTGGTCTCATACCCATCAGAAGCTGGGATAGCAAGAGCCTTGTGAGTCACAGCCTTATTTTATTGGTGGGGATACCAATACCCTCATTGATTCCCTCATTGATTTCTTGTCTCCTCTAAAATTCATATGGAAATTGGAGCTATGTCCCACCATTCACCTGGGGCTGCGAGCACATCCTCTTCCTGGATTATTACATCAGCCACTTGGAAGTGGGAAAACCTTTCCCTGTCAACGAAATGACAGGGAATAGAATAATCAGAATCAGAATAATGCCAGCATCTGTCCTCTAGCACCGCACCACTAAATCCATGCACCCAAGATCACCCACCATTTTCCCTATTCTTTGGTATCCCCTGCCCCCACACACACCGCAGGCAGATGACACTTGAACAAGACCTGAGGTTACCCAGACAAAGGGCATGTACAATGACTTTTAAGAGTGTGATTCAGTAAGAGCAAGTAAATAAACAGAGGGATTGAATCTATTGTGATAAGAGCTGTGCACTGTAGGGTTTTTGCTCTTGCTGTGCACTCGTTTCAGAAGCATTTCTCTGGGAGAAAATAACAGCAGTGGCAGCGGTGGCAACCGCAGCCGTCAACTGAGTCACCAAGTGAGGAGGCACCGACAGCTTTGCCTCTCAAACAAGGAACATCTTACTCAATCTTCCTCCTACTCACCATCACCGCCTGTAGGTTTGGAACCAAGAAAGGCTTCGGAAGCTAAAGATAACACGATAATAGGATGGTAAAGCAAAAAGCAGCCTCCTGGGCCCCCTCCAGGGGGTAGTTCGTAGGAAGACGTCATGCCTGGGCGCCGCACTTCAGCGCACGGCTCCGAGTCATAGCACTTCGCAGGGCTTACCAGAGCTGCTATCCAGAGAACTCAGAAATTGCTTTTGGCAGAGGAATCAAAGTAGGCATTTCCAACTCCTTTCTTGCTGTCTCTTTTTTCTTGTTGCCAAAACATACGGTTCTTGGTTTTTATGGGAAACTTTCCTTCCACGGAATAACTTGAGACTGTGTGATAAAAATTAAATGGTAGAGGACAGCTGAGAATCGGCAGGGGTAAGAGCTAGTCCTGCGCTTGCTGCTATTAACTATAATCCTTGGGCAGGGCTTTTTTTTTTTTTTTTTTTTTGCCTCTAGTCTTTAGTTTTTCAACCCCTGAAATAAGAAGAGTAGACTAAAGGATCCCTGAGGCCTCCAACTATTCTGTGACTTTGTGCACTGGAAGTATTGTTATTTAGCTTTAGAAAATACTTATTGAGACCATAGTTACATTGAAGTGGTCACTTCCACCGTTGTGAGAAAAGAGGTGACTGGCTCAGCTTTCTTCCAAAGAGCAGACCAGCTCTGGAGCGTCGCAGCTAAGCAGCTAGAGTTCTACAGGGCACGTGTGATGGCGGAGCTGTACCACAGATGGGTGCTTTACCCTCCAGATCCACTCTTGACCAGATCCCTCTGAATCACGACATGCTGCTCCAAAGGCACCATGTTGGTCTGTTGCTTTATTTTGAGCTGAAGGAGCTTGAGCAACAGTAGGCACACATAAGGCTCTTTCTATCTAAAGTAGTGAGTCAACTTCTGGTAAGAAAGATGCCCTCCCTGTAGGAAGAGGACACTGTGCCTATCTCTAGAAACAAGCATCTGATGCCCAGAGGAATCCTTGCAAATAAGACTAGGACATGGCCCATTATCTTCCTTAGTGAGTTTCCTCCATCTATGTCCTAGTTGCTTATCCACAATATCATGTCAGAGCTCAAAGACCTTTTGCTTTTGTGCTGTCATATCTCTGCAGCTGACTTCCTTTTGTTGAGATGGTATGTACTTCATCAACCCTATTCACTCCTTTGCCTCTTCTTTTGTTGTCTGTAAAGACTCCTGTGCCTGTTTAGAGAGAGAGAGAGAGACAAAGACAGAGACAGACACACAGAGACAGAGAGAGACAGAGACAGAGACAGAGACACAGAGACAGAGAGTCAGAGACAGAGACAGAGACAGAGACAGAGTACATCATCAAATAAAAATCTGCATGCTTGTCGCATTAATTTATCTTTAAGTCAGCTGAAGTCTCAGGCCCAGTCAGGGATCTCATTATTTCTTTCGCTGGCAGAATAACTCAATCAAATCTCACTGCTCATCACCAAACTCATCTACTCTGTCCTTTACCTCCTTTTTTTTCTGTCCTAGGTCTAGCAACAGCCCTGCTGGGTCTCTGGCCTCAAGTTCCTATGTCAGTTCCTCCTGTGTACCCGATAAACTCATTTCCCAACTTCACAAGTAGGCCCTGTAGATGAACTGCCTGCATATTTAGACTGAGGAGAAGGTGCCGTCTATTTTCTGTGTCCCAATGAGGCATGGATCTCACTTTTGAGTTATATGTGTGTGAAGGTGATAAGAGGAACAGTTAGATCAGGGGAGCAGGAAAAAAATGTCCAGAGGAAATCAGAAATAAGTCTTGACTATGTCTTGTATGTAGCTAGCTCATGGAGGGCCAGAAGGGCAAATGCTTTTAAGGAGTCAGCCAGAAGCGCAGAGACATGGAAGATGCAAGTAAATATTCAAGGAGACTGGAAAGAGGGACTGTGGGAAATGGGGTGGGATGATGAGGCTGGGGAGGAGCCATGTAGGAGATCATAAATGATCTATGTGCAAATGAGCTTGGTTCCCACTTTCAAGCCAAAGGAAATCACTGACAGGTACTCAATTGAAGAGCCAAAGCACCAGGGATGTCTTTCCAAGCATCATGTTGGTATTTAGTGTTGAAGAAAACAGAATCGGAGGCCAGGAGGCTGGTTGACAAGTTCTTTAAATGGCCAAGGCAAGGGCAACTTGGGATTTGGTGTAGGTGATGTGGAAGGAGGTGGAGGTTATGAGAACTGGAAGAGTAGATGGAATTTGATGAAGACCCAGGGCCTAGAAGACAAGCCTAGATGATAACCAGGCTTTTGGCTTTGGCAAATTGGTAATTGGTGAAGTCATTCACTACCAGGAGAAACCATAAAGGATACCCAAATTCAGTTATTCTTCCATAATGGAGATCCCTCATGGATGCTCTCTGATCATTGGCCTTTTGCCAACAGTCAACAGCATGTTGATTTCCTTTGTTGGACTCTGGCATTACTACGTGTGGGGATAATATCAGTACTGTCTTCCTTTTTGAGAAGTAGCAAATGGATCCATAGGAAGTTCAGGCCCAGAATAAACAGTCAATGAAATTTATTTCCCAAGCCAATGGCCACATTCAGTCACTATTGTAGATATATAACTTGTTTGCTCATTTAGCAAATCCCTTTTGAGCTTGTGACTTATGTCTACTATTGGTTATCTCTTATGTGGACAACTAACAACCAGATGTGTGAAAAGGCTGATTTTATTTTAATTATTTCTTTTCCTTTCTTCGTATTTTCCTCCATTTCTCTTTCCTGCCCCCTACACCCTTCTTTTCCCTGTATGTGAATAACTTGCATCTCTAAGAAGAAAAAGTTAAAAAGCTAGATTTTAAAGCATGAAAAACTTGCCTGAATTATCGATTCACGGCTTTATAACACACCCAGGATAGTAAGGACATTTATAGATTTCATGAGCTGTTTAATATCTATTTGTGGAGCAAGCGCCATGCATAATCATCATGGACTCATTATGTTTCTTTGGCTGCCCAATGAGTCATAATGAGCCTCTGAAAATGTAAAATAATGGGTTAGAACTAGAAGGAATGAAATAACATTCAGAGTCAGATATAAAATAATATTACATGCTGTCTGTAAGAGCAATCAAGGCATGGAAGGGATAGAGGGCCGGTTATTGCAGGCACACATGTGCACGCCTGTGTGCATATGCAGCGTGTAAAGAATTCACTACGAAATGAAGGGTAAGGATCCTCAAAAGCGACGGGCTACGGATGGACTTTCCATTAAGATTCAAGCGAGTGGAGGTGGAGAGTTCAAATTATGGGGAAGACATAGAAAAGTCAGTGGAGACCCCTCTGAGAAGATGGAGCCCTAGGCTAAAAAGATGAAAAGAACTTTATGTCCCAGCAGTTAAAATGAAGAGGAAGAGATCATTTCTAAACCGAGCATTAGCCGTAGCTTCATTTCTCCCTATTACCCTCTGCAGCCTGAAAGGAAGCCAGGACAAAAGAACTCTGTGAGAACATCTTGAAGAATACCTTCTGTGATTGGAACTATATTTAGAAGAAAAGATATGAATGCAATTTTCTCTTTGCATTTTTTCAAGTTTAGGTCTTTCTTCCTAATTGGCTCCAAGATCATTTGCCCTGTGGGTGTGTCATATCTCATTCAAAGAGGAAGCTTAAAATCAGGTAACGGTCTTGGAAGGAAACTTTTTTCCTGCCCCCCATTTGAACTATTTTATGCCCTCCTCTGCCTATGTAGTGAGTTTGTATAATTTTATATTCCCTTGCTGCTGTATTGGATTTCTCACTTACCCATTACAGGGCTTAGCCATCTAATGTAGTTTCTACTTCTCTGCTTCTTCCTAGTTCCTCAAGATGATGATCAGAAGGTCTGCCTTAAACAACTGCCTCCCAGTGACCACCTTCCCATAAAGAGCTAGATGCAACCTGCATGAGTCACCCCACTGACCCCCATGCTCTGCATGCATGCACAGATGTGCCACAGTGGCCTCTGTTCAGCTATAGCGTGACTCCATAGACCATGAAATGTTAATTAGACCTCCACATGACAAGATGCCACTGGCTCCCACAAAACCTTTAGGCCAAAGGTCTCTTTTTCTCTCTGGTGCCCCCCCTCCAACTTCCAATGATTGAATACACGTGTTCCTGACAGCCACGCACTTACTTCCCACTGGCCCTGCATAATATGTTTCCCTTCTCTTTCTGAGATCTGTGTGTAATATACCACTTCTGTTATTTTTCTCCCCATTTTTATTATGTTTCTTTTTTAACATATACATTTATATTATTACACATAAATAAAATAAACTACCTACAGCATGATAAGCTGTATTTTGCTGAGTCACTTCCTCTTTGTCTCACCTGATTAATACATCTAAGTCTGTTACAGTTATTTTTACCTGATTGTATTTATTCCAGCTATCACATAAATAACTGAGACTCTTTTATATTTGTTTATAAGGTTTCACAACACAATCTTGAGCATTTTAAGTCTGTTCTTAATCCCTTATGTCATCCTGACTCCATTTTTGCCAAAATCCCCAAGTTACTTGCTCTTTCTTTCTTTGTTCCAGCTGAATCTTCTTCATCTCTCCTGCACTTCTGTCTGTATCTGAGTCCCTTACTTCCTCATCTAACTCCTCCTCCCTTACCTGGCAGGAAGTCCAACCCTATTCTCTCCCCTGCTCAGTGATTGGCTATAAGCTGCTTTATTGGCATGCAAGGGAACAACTCGGGGGCAAAGTTTATACAACATTGAAACAGGAGATTCTCAGAACATGGCTTACAAGTAAATATGGAGGATACAGAAATCAGCATTTGAATTACATATAACCTTATGTTTACACAAGTGTAATGTCTTTCTTGATCAGGGCTTTCCTAGAGGGTAATTATAATGACAGCAGTACATCTGACATAAGGTGTTTTCTAGGATAAATACATGTTCTATGAGAGGGACATGTAGTTATAGACATGGGCATTAGGTTGCCTAGCTGGATGAAGACGTTTCCCATAAAATTACATTGTAAACATCTTATGTTGTTTTTCCCATCACTGTGGCAAAATACCTGATAGAAGCAACTTAAAGGAGAAGAGATATAAGTTTGGCTCACAGTTGAGAAAGCACAGTCCATAAAGAAGGTAAAGGGATGGTGGCTAGGGTGGCTTTACTTGCAGTGGCCAGAGGTTGGCTTTACCTGTGGTAGTCATAGCGTAGCGCGTAACTACTTCCAAGAGTCACCAGGATGAAGCATGGCAGCCTTGTTAAAGGGATGGAGTGGGATTTCAGAGGCCATCTTGTGATTCTGTCTGATTATGTTAGCTTTGTTAGCTCCCATCTGGATGCAAGCAGCACAAGAGCATATACACAAACAGGCAATGGCCTTCTATTCCTAGATATAAGTGTTTTGACCCACAACTTGCAGCAATCTGTCAAGAAAAACAAACACTGGTATCTGCAATAAATGTCTAGGACTCCAGCCTGCTCTAAGTCGGGCTTTAAGAAAGTCTGTGTTAATAATTGCCACTAATATCAATCAAGGAATCTAAACAATAGCTTGTGCAACAACTGGCACAGAATGAGGACGATTTGATTAATAACAAACTGCCCCTCAATTGTTGATCTTGCTTCCTACTTGGCTCCAATGAGAAAAAAACAAATATGTACCTCACAATGGTTTGAATGTGGGAGTTTAGGCTGTAGTGTGCAGCTGTGTTGAGCCTTGGGCCTTTCACAGGTGAGTAGGTGATGCAGACCCCGCCTTTGTGAGTTGTTTAATGAAGCATTGTTTTAAAAATGAGTCTGGCCCTCTCTTACCTTCTTCCCAGTTCACCCTCTTGACTTGTGTCATGGAAGGATGCATTTTTAAAAAAGGTCTCATGGCACCTTGATTTTGCAATTTCCAACCACCATCACTGCAAGAAACAAATGCATTTATAAGTTACCTAGTCTGTGGTAGTCCGCTACTGTGAAACTAAATACATAAACATATACTTTGAAGTAATCTAGCCAGCCACCCCACAGGTAACCAAAAGAACTCATCAGGGCAGATTTCCAGTTTTTACATGATGATGTCTTGCCCTCCTTCCTCCCATCTACCTTTGAGTTCCTGCAGAAGATGAGTAAGAGTGACCATGGACTTCTTTGTCAGAGCAGATTTAGAATACATGCCCGTGCTTTTTACTTAGCTGCTCTCTGTAGTGGTTGGTTTTCATTATCAACTTGACGGGATTTACAGTCAATTTGAGAAAGCATCCAGGGGTATCAAAGAGTAAGGTTTAATGGGCCAGGGGAGACCTACTCTGACTGTAGATGGTACCATTTCCTGGGCTGGGGTCCTAGAGCAAACCAGATAGGAAAAAAACAATGAGCTGCATGGCTCTCTCCTTCCTCACTTTGAAGGCAGTATAAGCAGATGTCTCAGATTCTCTCAGCCATTACTTCCCCACCGTGAGGGACTGTCCCTACAAACTCTAAGCATAAGCGTACACAAGACACTTCTACACGCAGGCACCATCTTAGGGAGGGAAGAAGGAAAGAGTGAAAAATCGGACTGATTGAGAGATGCTACTTAATCAAGCTGGGTATTCACTGAAGGAGCAGTTAAACTCCCACCTCGCTAGCATTATTGTTACTCCCCCCACCCCCCAATCTGTGCACCAAAGAATCAGATCCTGTTAGAAGCATAATGTTAAGACCAAGATTTCTCTAGGCACTGGGGTTGTAATTAAGTGAAGTTTGCGGCCCCATCAGAACTGATCTAACTCACTTCTTTGTTAAGCAACTCTGGGGTAGAGCTTGGTTTCCTGGCTTCCAGGACATGGGGACATAGAGTCCTCAAAGTAGCCTATCATGACCACTAAGTCCCTATCAGAGCTCACTCTAAGCCCCTTATTTGCTGTGCCTATCACTCCTGTACCACTGTGGCATCAGTTTGCCCAATCTCAACCTGTTCCCAGTCATATAAGACCCACCTAAAATCACTCAATCCAACCTCAAATGAATCCTCTTGTGAATTATCTCTTCTGAGATGCCACTGTACCCTATTAAACAGGCCACTGATCTCCCTTATTGTAACAGGTTTTACACACTTAATTTTGCCTAACTAACATTGTTTTTTTTTTCCTGGCAGACTTTTTGGGTGTTCCATTGGCAATGCCCAAAATCCATTAAAATTAATTGATCTGGCTATGAGCTGTTAAGATAATATACCTACAGGCAACAACTTAGGCATGTGATTACAGGAGGTAAATGGGTTCTTTCTCAACAACTGTGGTTATAATTCAGGAAACCAAAGGTTAGAAGTTATACACAAGAGAAGCTGTAAACATCCATGCAAGGAGCAAACACAGGGGTGATTTTTATACATGGAGTCAATCACATCACTTGTATTTTCAAGTAATCCTTGCACACATTACAGGCACACACAGGCGCATACATACATAGACCATTTAAGTTTAACCAGTTGTATTAAAAGACTATATTAAATAGCTACATAAATTTACACATTAATATAGTGAATAACAAGGAGCATGCATATTATAGCTCTCTCTCTCTCTTTCTCTCTCTCTCTCTCTCTCTCTCTCTCTCTCTCTCTCTCTCTCTCTCTCTCATCTTTTGCATTAAACGAACCCAGTATTTAAAGAGAATGTGGGAGGCATGGAAGAGGAAGATGCAGAAAATCAGGAAGAAGAGGAGACTCCTCTGCTTTTCAAAACACATGAATAGAAGGGTCCATGGATTAAGGAAGACTCCAGAAAAGAGCTTACACCCAGAGCTCCTGAAGTTTAATGTGTTCTGAGATGCCAGTGGGCTCCCATTCCAGGCCCTTTCCATGGCTCTGGCACCCCAGCTGCCAAAGGAGACCTAAAGTCATCTGTGCCTGTCCACATAAGTATTTAGATTGTACCTGGGGGAGCCAGGAATTAATTCCTGTACTACCAATGTCTATAAACCCAATCCGTGTCATCCTCTTCCCCTAGTTCTTTGGGTACTTTGGGGAGCCATCCTGTGGCAACTTGGAGTGTGCAAGGTTCCCAAATTTTCTGCTGGATGAGTGTCGGTTGAGTCTTGGAAGCAGCTGGGCATCTCAGCTCTAACCCAGCCAAGTCCTCTTCTCTTAGCCACTAGCTTTGATGGTTCTCCTGGGATTCTGGGCTGTCACCGGTTTCTATAAGTCACCTGGAAAAACCTCAGCCAGTGCAACAGGCAGTGTCTCTAGCTTCCTCTCTACCAGTGTACCCATCTTTGAGTACCCATCTTTGTGGTGGTTTAAAGGAGAATGGCTCCCCATAGGCTCATTTGTTTGGCTACTTGGTCCCCAGTTGGTGAAATTGTTTGGGAAGGATTAGGAAGTGTGATGTGCTAATGGTGGTATGTCATTTAGGGGTGGACTTTGAGGTTTAAGAGTTCATGCTATTACCAGTTTGCTCTCTCCCTCTCCCTCCCCACCCCCCTCTCGGCCTCATGGTTATTGTCTTTAAGATGTAACTCTTAGCTCCTGCTCCAGCATCATGCCAGTCTTCCTGCAGCCATGCTCCCTGCCATGACGGTCATGGACTCACCCTCTGAAAGCCATGAGCTCAATAAACTCTTTCTTTCTTTTTTTTTAAGTTGCCTTAGTAATGGTGTCTTAACACAGCAGTAGAAAAGTAACTAAGACACAGGCTTTCCAGCATGACCAAGTGGAGAGAAATTTGGCTTCTTTGGCAGAATACAACATCCTGGCTCTGTTTTTTGTTTGTTTGTTTGTTGTTTTTGTTTTTGTTTCCCCTCAGTGCTGCTGTTGACCAGACCAGAATATTATCTTTGTTCTCCTCACTTCTCTTTGTATAAAGCCTCTATTTCTCCAAATAACACCACCATGGTATGGGGTAGGAAGGCTGACGTTTTTATAAGGTGATGAACACTTAAAAGTATGAAAATATTTTAAATAAAATAAAATATTGTAGTGATTTTGTGTAAATACCTAGAGCTGAAACAGTTTGTGGGAACTATAGGAAAGGAATGCTTGGCTCTAATAAGTGTTTTTTTTAAGGCATTAGTCATATTAAAATGAACTAATCTGCTTATGAAACTGCTACATTTTGGAACAGATCATTTACACGTGTTCTCTTCGTGAAAGCTGATCAAACTTATGACTTGTTCTTTTGAATGTCTGCTATTTTTCAGTAAGAAGCTTACAGAATGAACAGATGGGCAAGCCCATCTCCTCATGTTGTATGTCTTCTCGTTGGATCTGTGGAAATAGAAGCCCAGTGGCATCTTTTATGAGCAATCAGAGGTGACTCAGGACAGAAGGCAAAGGAGGTTGAAAGCAGTTTCTTACACGTTATGGTTCTGATTCTTCCTAAGGAAAGAAATTAGCATGGTGTGGGACCCCTGACCTCAAAAAAATCAACCCTCAAGCAACTGCAGCGGTAAGCAAGAAAGACAGTCAGGAAGTGACAGCAGGGTGCTTGGGAAGGTGGCCAGGGGCCACTGGAGAGAACTGGGAGAAGAGGCACAAGGGAAACTTTCTGAAGACTGCTCGGACCTACCTCATCCTCTCCACTTCTGAAGGCGGTCCTTAACTCTCCCCTCAGAAATCAACTGCAGTGTTTGTGTTGGTACCCCTTCATTTGTGGTATTGGGGTGAATGCAGAGCTAAATGCACTGGTAGAAGGTACAGTTGATGAAAGCAGAGTTTGTGTGGGCAGTTGCCTTCTGTGTCTCACTGCTCACTCACCCACAGTCCCCAGGCTGATGACAGTGCCGCCCCCAGTGCTCCCTCACTGGGAGGTTTAAAGTTAGAGCTAACCAGAGAATTCCCTGTGGCCTGATGGACAGGGTCTGGTGTAGCTGAGCTCCCTTCCTGAGGCCCATGGCTCTTTCTTAAACTTGCTCAGGTGTACTTACATAACAACACATGGGGGGGGGCAGGGGGGAGGTCTAGCAGCTATTCTTAGGGCTCTGTTGGCCCATGTGAATAGAACCAGGGCCCTCAAGGGTTCTCCTGCTAAAAATGCACACAGGCCGTCCCATGCTGACTACCTGAACCAGAGAATGACTTGTCACTACGATGAGGCTTCTTTCATTCTGAAAAATGAGAAATAGATAACTTTGCCCATATGCGAAAAACATCAGTGTCCTATGCAAGCCTAAAATGCATCTGTAGATCACCAAATATGGCCTGTTGATGCTAGCAAAAGGAACGGCAAAACGTGTACATACATACACGCACTCATATATGTGTATGTACGTTGGGGACTTGCTAAAAATATTGGTTAAATAAATACATAAACCAGAAACACAGTTGTTTACTATCACAATCATCCAGACATTGAATGTGTTAGTATGGGCAGTGTAGTGTAATAGATTTGTTTACAAGAGCATCATCACAAGTAATACATGGCTGTTATGATGCCATATCTATGTCACCAGATGATTGGAGTTTTCGGCTCCATCAGTTTAATGAACCCACTCTTGCACATACAGTCTATCGTTATGTGGTACATAGCTGTCTCAGAAGAGCTGGGATTTAAACTGAGTGTAGGTGAAGACATAAAGGAATCATCAATATAAACCACAGTGAAGAGATTCTGAAGAAAAATGAAATAATAAGAAATCCATATGGACTCTACTATCTACTCTCCTAGGGGCTCCACGCTAGCTACTCATTTGCTGCCTACACAGCGTGAGATGAGTACTATTACTATGCTTATTTCATAGATGAGACAATCAAGGCAGGTGATGCTGATGAATTTACCTGCAATGATGGGCAGAGCATGGGTCTGAGACTAGGAGTCTAATCCCAGAGACCAGCACTTAACCACTGTGCTGACTTCCGGGGTACATTGGTAATCTCAATGGAAGGGGCAGAGTGCTAAAATGGTCACAACAAGCTAGGGGTGGAGTGCAGGATGGAGGGACTGTTATTGAAAGTGTGGGCAATGTTTAAAGTGATAGAAAATATAAATGGAAAGCAAAGAGCTTTAGAGAATAGTGTAGAAAAGTCAACATTCAGGTTCTGAGACACCAGAATGAGAGGGGTGGGGAAAGGGAGATTTTTGTTGACGAGACACGACCAGAAACCAAAGAATGGTCTTGGCCACCTTGTAACCTAACAAGGGACGGGTGCATTCTAAACTGACACGGGTGGGTTTCAGCACCTGCCATACCAACCTTTCTCACGCTGGCACTTACGGAATTCGTCAGGGGAGCCTTGCATTTTGAAGTCACCCTCCCTGCTGGCCTCAGCCTCAGGAGGCTTCTCTGTCCAAATAGGCATGTGCTAGCAGCTGGGGTGCATGTGTGAAAGAGTATTGGAACCGAGAAAAAAAAGAAGAAGAAGGAGGAGGAGGAGGAGGAACAGGAAGGCAAGAGGAAGAGGAAGAGGGAGGAAAACTGGCCTCCTTACCAGGACAACGTAGCTAAATGGGGACATTGAGGAGGTCAGAGGAAACACATGCTTCTAGATCTAGAGGAGATTAGAGAACCTAAGTCCAGGTTGCTACCTCTTCCTGTAAGGCACCTTTTATTGGAACACAGACACGCCCACATACTCACCTGCTGCCCATGCCTGCTTTTGCTCCATGGCACAGGCAAGCAACCACACCAGGGACTCACAGAATACAGATTTTATGTACTGGTTGGCACTTTACAGAAAACATTGTCTGACTCCTGACCTGGATGAAACCTATCAGGACATTTTACCCCATGTTTCACCCTGTCACACTCACGCATGGCTTTTCCTGTCTCCTGTCCTCTATCCCATTTCCATCCATCACTGGTCTCAGTAATCAGAAATCATCTCCCACATGTGGGCTGCCAATGAGATTCTCAGCTTCTGAGTTTGCCCCCAGAGTGATCAGAAAGGCCATCTCACATGCCTGCATCCTCAGAGGTGCCATCTCTTATAAAATGAAGTAGAACTTGGCCTTTATGTTGGGCCGATAGAGTGATGGCACCATAAGCCACACACCATGGATTTGTACCCCTGCCTCCTCACACGGCTTCCGTAAGTTGCTGCATTTGCGTAAAGCACACATAGAGGGTGTTACCAGGAATGAAAGGAAAACATAAACAGCATCTATAGCTGGGGCTGGAGTAAAGCCAAGGGCCATCTTCAGGGCAACTGGTGGCCCACCGTGCAGTCTAATCCTTGGCTTCATCCTCACGTGCCTTCTTTGGACAACACTGTACACTGAGGCATAAGGAGGTGGGCCCCTCTCGCAGAGGTCGATGACTTGGTTGGGGTGTTTTGCTTTGCTGGCATGCCTTTGTTCCTCTCAGGCTAGCTGAGGACACAAATCACTCATGCTTATTTGCAAAGCCCACATGTGAGATAAAGGCCAGACAGCTTGACTCAGAGCAGAAGGAGGGAGTGAAGAGAGCAAAATGTGGAGGTCAGGGATGCCTGGCCAGACTGAGCCATCATCACATTAGGTCACTGTTTATATAAGAGAGTTAAAATTAAACAAAGGACCCTTTTCGAGGCTTTCTGACCTTGGACATGGTGCTGTGCTTCATTCCTGGAAGGTCGTGCAGTATACATCACAGAGTGTATTACGTCACGCCCATGGGAGAAACCAGAGAGTATTCCTGGGCTTGAGTTTGAGGCTCTACCACGTGCTGCAAATGGGAAGCATTCTTCTTCTCTCTGGCTTGCTCTTGTTAGCATCTCTCCAGTGTTTTGGGTTTTGGGTTGGTTTGTTTGTTTTTATCTTTTTAATTTTCACATTCGTATTTTGGAAGCAGCCTTATCTCTTGAGAATTACCCCCAATATGGGGTTCTGTGTTTCCATTTGACCAACAGCATAAAGCTTAGAGCTTTCTATACTATAAAGCCTTACTGTTCCTCCTCCAGCAAACTCCTACCTCACATTCCCACAGAGACTGCATGGTTATGTAAAACCGTGCTTCCGAAGGGGGCGGGGTGACGCATGCTCAAAGAGGTTCCTGGGACTTGCCGGAAGTCACAGAGCAAGGAAGCTGCTAAGAGAACACAAAGCTTGCCTGCCATTCCCGTGAGTTTCCCATCACACCACAGCTGCCCTACTGATCTTCCCCATCTGCCACTGAATTTTCACCAGGAGTGCAGAGACCCATCATAACATGCCGCTGCATACCACATTTAAGCGGCAGTTCCTATGGCTGTTCCAGGGAGGCAAGGACCGTGTCTTGTTCCTCAATCTTAGGTGTCCAGTGTGGAGCTCGGTGCTCACCCTACAATTGACACTGTAAATTCAGTAAACTCACATTGGAAGGTTCCTCTGTCTGTTAATCGGCTCTCTGTTTGGCTTATTCTCCCTTGTAGCCTTAAAGTTGTTTGAAGGACCAGGTAGTGATTTTTCTTTAATATGGGGCCAAGCCAGTGCCCTCAGCCTTTGCCTCCAAGGGGTTGATATGGAAATAAAATACTGAGTATGAGATGAGCCCACCGGTCCCACTAAGCATCATTCTTTCTATGGCTTCGGCTTCCCTACTGTCAAAATATAGCCTTTCATGCTTCAGCGTGGTTGACTCCGTTGTTGACATTCCGTCTCCCTCAGCAGTCCCATCTGGCAGTCAGATTCGATATCTGTGTTTTTAAATAAGCCAGCAAATACTCATCCCGCCTGCTCCAAATTAGTTCTTTCTTCCATGTCTTTTCTGTCTCCTGGCCCGGTGCCAGTCTCCCCTTCCTTCAGAACTAGGAAGCACCGCTTCAGAGTCATACGTCCTCACCTTGTTAGCACTTCTCTTGTGGGACCGATTCTCTTGGGGTGGCTCCCACACATGCCACAGTTTCTTCCTCATCATCGGCAAGTTGTTAATGTCAGGGGAGTCGGGGTAGGGACGTGGACCTCCGGAGGTGGGGGTGGGGTAGGCTACCTTGTCACATGGGTGCTCTGTTCTGGTGATCGAAGGAAGCAGTTTCTTGGCCACCTGTTCGGGGTGTGACTTAGGGAAGCCAGCATGGATTGCGTCAATCTTGCAAAGGTCTGTTTTGGAAAGTTTTAAGTAAGAAAAGCTTGCCTTGTTTTGCTCACCTCCCTAGTTACTTTTTTGTTTGTTTGTTTTCAAAGCTTGAGTTTCACAAAGATACTTGAGATTAAACCATCCCTGAGTCAAGGCTCTATAGGAGTCAGCAACCAGCAGCAGAATTCCCTCTGAGGTCACCTGTTCTGGACCACTCTCTCAGTCATCCCCCATTTGCCTATACTGCCCTTCACATCACTCCCCATTTTGTGCTGTTACTATTTGCTTGCCTCTGCCTCCCTCCTGTCTCCTCTGACTAACAGAGCCTGGGATCGCCACAGAGGACCAATAAAAGGCTGTTGAGAGGATAAATAAATAGGATTATTTTTTTCTTGACAGCATGCTTTCTTGGATGTTTGTTGTTTGTTGGTTGGTTGTTTTCTCTCAGATTTCAACAAAAGTATCGTCCAGGTACATCAAAAGCAGAAATGACTCTGTAGGTGACTGTTGTTTTCAGAGTTTAAAAGCCGCTGTTTTTCATTCTTCTGGACTCAGTTATCTAGTGCTTGGTAACAAGTCCCTGCCATTACTAAGGACTCTGGTTAGCAGGGCTCAGGGGGCCTTTCTCCAGCACTCAGGGCAAAGCTGAGATCCCCTGCAGGAGCGAAGTCTCTGGAGGAGGAGCCGGAGGATGACCTTCAGTTCTTTACCATTTTTCTCCACGTGTCTCCTCACAATCCAAAACCTTTGTGTCTTCCAAGAGAGACATGCTGGAGGACAAGCCTCAGTCCACAGGTGCTGCCAGAGGTGCTGCAGTGACAAAATCAAGTCTCATGGCCAAGCCCAGGGGCAGTGAAGAAGGACCCACACAAGCACATCTCACATTCTCCCATGCCCACTGTCCTTGCTAAACATATCTTTGTCTCCTATTCGGACTAGATGTCCTTACCTTGACTTGTTGAACAACATGAGTGGCCAGATGCCAAGTGCCCTGGTGTGATAGAAGATAGAATCCTTACTTCAAGAGGCGTATATTTGATGCAGTAGTAAAAAGGCCAAGAAGCCACTGGCCAGTGCAGTTCTGTGCATGTCGCATACATATGAGCTGCTGTCGTGTCTGATCAAGCACAGATTGTTTCGTGGTCTGTGGAGAGAAGTCAGTTGTTTACAGATGCCAAATCTACGTGGAGGACTCTGTCCGTTCTCAGAAGACAAAGTGCCCTGAGGATAAAACATAGATCCAGCCCCCATGAGGGGGCTGACTGTTTGTCATGATTATCAGAAGTTACATGGCAACTTTGTTCTCTTTTAGCTTCCTTTTAACTCACCTAGGTGATCATCCAAAACTGTCCCCAAAGTAGGTGACAGGTGGCATCCGATTAAACAGTGTTCCTTATAATGCAGGTCTCCTACAGCCCACACTGGTGTCAAACTCTGAATGTAGCTGAAGATAACTTTGAGTTCTTGATCCTCCTCCTCCTCCTCCTCCTCCTCCTCTTCCTCCTCCTCCTCCCCTGAGCAGGATTGCAGGCATGCACTACCACCACCTTGGTTTATGTGGTACCGGGTATCAAAGCCATGACCTCAAGCATGCTAGACAAGTACAACTGAGCTACATCCCCAGCCCCTAAAGGGTGTCTTATAAGCAGCAGCTGCAATACAGAAGTCAGGCTGATTTTCAGGCTCTGCCTATATTCACTGATGAAGGACTTCAGGATAGGGGCGGTGGTCTGTGCCTTAGCAGGCTCCAGTGATGCTGAGGTAGTGGACTTACTTCTGAGAGTCACTACATAAGGCTGGGTTTTTCCTAAGGTGACTCAGATAAAGTAGGAACACACTGAGCATCCCTTACATAAAATGCATGGACCAGACTGTTTCAGATTTGAGATTTTTGTAAGAATTTTGGAATATTTACAGACTCATAATGAGGTATCTTGGGGATGAGACACACGTCTAACACAAACTTCATTTATGTTTCATGCATACCTTAGCCCCATAGCCTGAAGGTAATTGTATTAGATGTTTTCAGTGCACCTGTAGTTGGAATGCCATATGTCATATGGGGCCAGCTGTGGAATTTTCCACTCACGAGGCTGGTGTCAGCACTGAGTGTGGTTTTTGGATATGGGAAAGTGGTATATTTTAAATTTTGAGATTGGAGAACGTTCAGTCAGTAGTTCTGAGCAGGCAGCACTGCTGTTCACGTGCCTGCCTTCTGATCAATATTGCAGCATCCACCCTAGCAAGCAAGCAAGGTAAAACAAAATGGGACGCCTTTGTAAACTTCTTCAAAGGAAAGAAAATTCTCCAGCAAGTGTCCATAGCTTAGACTTGGTTTGTTGTATGTACTCATTTAGGCATGCTGATTTCTTTTCTAGAGAAATCATATTGTTTTTTCTGGACTCCCAGTTTCAAATAACCACAAGAAGAGTATGGTAGTAAAGGATTTACTTCCATGTGTTTTAATTTTAAATTTTTTTCTACCCTATCTCAGGCAGGAATGGCAGATGAGATATAGGAAAATTGAACCAGAAAGAAAGTGATCACACGTATTTAAAAGAAATTTTGTTCTCAGACTCCAGATCAGTATAATAAAGATATTTCTTCTTTTTGGAATATCAAGTCATCTGGCTAAAGGCCCAACTGATGCATTTTCTACTTTATTGACCAAATTTAAAAACTGGTTTCTCTATCTTACGGGTACAAATATTTTCCAGTGAAATCTTTGGGGTTAACAGTGTTGGTGTGGGTGTTTGACCACTGAAAGGCTCCTGGCCAATCCCTTTATATCTACATAAAAGTATTTTAGAAGTATGGATTAAATCTTATATGGCTGTCTCTCTGATTCAATGATAACATATATTCAAATTTGTACCAATGAAATAATATTATGTACAAAATTCTATGCTCATTTTCTCATAGTTCATGATATGAAAGAACTACAGACAACCCAAATATTCAATAACACAGGGTTATTTTTAAATAATGTACTCACATGTAAATAGCTAAATAATATATAGATTTTCAAGCTACAGTTCATAAAAATCATAGAAGAAATGTATTTGCTTACCATACACATCGTTAGAAAAAAGTTTCAAAAAGCTAGGTACAGTGTCTCACATGCATGAGGATAGCTATTAAAATGGAAACAAATATCAATAAAGCTGTGGGGGAAATGGAAATGTTATGTGCTGCTGAAAATGTTAAACAGTGCAGCGTCTATGGAAAACAGATTGGTTCTTTCTCAAAAATATAGCCGTAGACTATGGCATAGAATATGGTCCTAGCATTTAGCTCCTAGCTACATCCCCAAGGAACCAAAAGTGGGTACACAAACAGATGTTTTCGCACCATTGTTCAGGGTAGCAATAGTCTCAGTAGCCTCGGTAGACAATCTATGTCTCCTGCCTGATGAATAGACAGACAAAATGTGAGCTATATACACAGTGGAATATTATTCAGGTCCAAAGATCAGCATCATTCTGGTTCAATTATAGCATGGCTGAATCTGGAAAAGATTGTATTACAGCTAATTATAGAAGGATGGATTGGTATAGATTCCATTTTGATGGTTGGTTCACAAAGACAGGAAGGGAAACAGCAATTATTAATATTTGGTGGGGAGGAAAAGGGGCAGGTAATGCTTAATGAGAACAAAGTTATCATCTGGGTTGATAAAAAATATTCTGGAAATAGTGGTGCTGGATCTGTGACATTGTGAATATACTTAATGCCACTAGATTATATACTAAAATGGTAAAATTTGTTTAGCATTATGAATAATATCATTTATGTATATTTAACAAACAATAAGAGGAAAATTAAATCTATAATATGGTTTTTTTTTTTACAAGATTTGATAGTCTTTTGTAGGCAACATCACTGGCTTAATACATTTGGCCTTTCACATCCATGGTGAATTAAACTGTTGATTGGCAAGTTCTAATAAGTTCTGAAAAGCGAGATGTAAAGGTTATATTTTTCCTGTTTTCATTTCCCACAATAATGTAGTAGAACAATTATTAATATAGTAGTCACATTACATTGGGCATTATGAGTAATCTAAAGCTGATTGAAGTCTGCAGGAGATGAGTGTGGGTTAAATGTATATAATATGCCATCTTATATAAAGGACTTGTGCATCCATGGGTGTTGGTTTCTATATGGGAATCCCGGAACCAACCTCCCATAGACACTGAAGGATAAGTGTAATTATCTGTAGGATAAAAAGAAATACAACTAGATTGCATGTACTCACAGACTCAGTGTGATTTAAATCCAGAAACTGAAATGCTAGCCTCTTGGGAATTAGGACAGTGTATTCATTCCAGAATGGAAAAGAGTATGCGCTCTGTTCACAGCCAGCACCTTGGGTGGCGAAATTACCATGATTTTCATGATTCTGTGTTTTTCTATATGTATTCAATTTTTTCTATATACAGTACTATTTTTATGATGGTATTTGTTCCTGAACTGAAAGGTATATGCTTCCTCTAGAATAACTTTTGTAATCTAAGTAGTTACAGTTTAGCCTGTGGCATACACTTCCACCCTGAGAGATACCCGTTCTACAGTCCTCCAGGGGAGGGGACCTGCCATCACTAAACTGTTTTCTTTTCTCCTGCTTCATCCAACTCCTCTGCACCCAGTGTCCACATCAATATTTATATGCTCCCTCATTCATTCTTTGGCCCATCTTCCACAGTTAGAATCTGACAAAAGTTGTCACTGATATCAATCTTTATTAAGTTTACCTCTGAGAGCTCAGAAAATGGAGGTTCTGGGCAAGGAATAGGGGTAAATGCTGCAAGAAAGCCAACCAAGGAAAAGTGTTTCTTTTTTTAAAAAAAAAAAGTCAATGTTATTCCTAAACTTTATCAGTGCTTATACTTTTCTGCCATGCTTTTGCTTTTTTACGAAAGGAAAATCTACAGTTCAGTTAGGGAGCAGCCATCCCTCTGGTGGGGCGAGACAGGCAAAGGCCATCCTCACTGTGAGGCATGAGGTGTGCAGAGCCAGCCCTGCCCTTGGCTGCCTCTAACAGAGAAAGAGTCTGTAGAACAATGTCATAAGGCTTGGAGGGTGGGGGATGTGTGTGTGTGTGGGGGGGTGTCTTCCTCTGTATCTTTGAAACCCCAACAAACAAAGAAGACTGCACAAGGTGTTAAAATTAGTGTTTGAGGTTGCGTGGTTTGCAGAGAGCAAGGCTCCAGAAGCACCCTGCCCACCGCATGCTCTCTCCATCACTTGGTAGCTGTGTGATGCTTGGCAGGCCCCTTCACTGGGTGTGCATCCATTTCCTCACAGTCACACGAGACAAACAGCACTCTCATCTCACACTGTTGCCATGTATTAGTAAGCTATGCAAATGGTGTGCGTTAAATAAGTCACCACACTTCAAGTACTAAGTATAGGGCCCCCAGCATGGAATCCACCCAACAACAACAACACGGAACAGATCCCTACAGCAACCCTGCTTTCTACTGCTCTTTTTACCTTCAGCCAGAGATCTGTGTTGAGGACAGTAAGATATCACAGATTACCCAAGGAAAAAAGAGGTCCCTAAGCTGGTCTTCATGTTGTAGTTTATTAGTGCTGATTGACAGTCTCAAATAATGAGAATGCCAGGGACCAATATCAACGCAATGCCTTGCCTACTGTGGAGCTGAGGGAGATAGATTAGGCAGCTGAGACAGAGCTAAAAACAATAATAAGATTAAAATTCAGCTACTGTCTCAGGTCAGAGTCATGCTATGAGCAGAAGAATGTGAAATTAGTAGTTGGGTCATTTTTAGCCATTTGTTAATCATGAAAATTAATTCCATAAGCAAATTAGCTTTGGTGCTTTGTACTGGATGAGTAAGCACACTCAAGAACTCAGGACTGAGGTGACCATACAGACGATCACCATCACGTCAGGATAGTACCTTCTCGTCGGCAGCACCAGCTTTGCTAGCAGTTGAGTGATTTAAATAAATAAATTTACATCTGATTGTTATCCCATGGTCTGTCACCAATATCACCTTGCTTTATTATAACTTTAAAATACTATCATCCAATATTTTAGTTTAACTTTTAGAAATCCAAGGTTATCTTGGCTGAATTTTAACCTTTTGCATTTCCATACCAGCATTAAAATCAAATAAAAAAATTTTTTTTACATATAGAAATTTAGGAGAATGAAGGATGTCTTTACCAACATCTCACGGTTGAGTCAATGAGCATGGTATGTACCTTTATTTATTTAGATATCTGGAAAGCATAGAGGTCTTTTTAATAAATCATTTCTGGGGCCAGTAAAACAGGGAAAGCTGCTTGCTGCCAAGCCTATGAGAGGAATTATGCAATTCGCTCAAGCCCCACCCCTAATCAAAGATCAAGTCCATGGCTCCATGCGTGCAAAGCAAGTAATTCCACCACTGAGCCACCCCTACAGGCATCTCATTCCTTGTATAGTAAGTACCCTTGTTAGCTTTTGTATCAACGTCATGGCAACCTTGTAAAATGAGACAGAAGAAAAACATTTCTTCACATTGTTCACTGGAGAAGCTGTTATTTCTTTCAGGTTAAAGTGTCCTAGACCTGGAATTAACCTTCAAAGTTAGGACTTTTATTTTGAAGTTTTAAAACAGACACATATTATTCATGTTTCCCTCTGTGTTTAAGCTGCAATTCTTGAGAAACTTTCTACTTCTAAATTTTCACATTTGTCAGCCTAAAGACCTTTTCCATGTCTGTTGAAACTTGATGACATCTCATTTTACATTTTTTATATCGAAAAATTTTGCCTTCTTTTTTAGTTTTAGCTCAGACCTGTCAGGGTTTGCTAACCTGTCCATCGTTTTTAAAAACCAACATCTTATTTTGTTGAGTTTTTCCATTATTGGTTTTCTTCCACTGATTTTTTTCTATTATTTTGTAGTTAAATTTATCATTATTCTTTTACCTTAATTCCTTTTAGGTGGTTAAAACACATACTTAATTCATTTCAACTTTTTAAGGAGTTTGTATATTTGCATTTAAAACCACCAATTTCTACCTTCACATTATTCTAATTCCATGTCACAAGCATTATTCTAATTACATGCCAGTTTTCTTTGGTTCAAAATATTCTTAAATTTCCATGATTTTCTGACCTTTAATTATATAGAAATTCATTGACGATTTTCAAACATTTAAAGTTTTCTAGTTTTCATTTTGTTAACTATTTCTATTGTGGCCAGAAAACACATTCTGTCTGGTAATATTTCTGTCCTTGGGGATACACTGAGATGTGTTCAGCACTTACTTGGTTTTAGTAAACTCTTCCTCAAGGACTTAAGACAATGGTACAATCTGCACTATGGGTGCAGTTTTTATTTTATTTTTAATTAATTAATTAATTAATTTTTATTAATATATTCAGATTACATCTAAATTATTATCCCCTTGCTTGTCTCCTCCTGTTCCTCCCTCCGTCCCTCTTTCACCCTATTCCCCTTCCCTAGGTCTGTGACAGAAGGGGACCTCCTTCCCCACCATACGGTCACAGCCCATCAAGTTCTCATCTTGGTAACCTTCCCATTCTTTCTCTGAGTGCTAGCAGACCTCCCCACCAAGGAGAAGTGGTCAAATATAGGGCACCAGAGTTCATGTCAGAGTCAGTCCCCACTTTCCACACAATTGTGGATAATGTCCTATCCCTTGGCTAGATCTGAGTAGGGGTTCAATATTTACTGCATGTATTGCCCTTGGTTGGTGCAATAGTTTGAGTAGACTCTCCTGGGTACAGAAACACCTGTCATGATGTTCTTCTTGTAGGTTTCAATACAGGCTAACCAGACTGAATCCGTGAGCATCAATGTTCACAAGTAACGTGCCATTTAATGATAGTTTGTCAATTTTGAGCCACGTACACAGTAATACACTCTATGATACCCACACAGGATGACATCACCTAATGATGCATTTCTCAGAATACATCTGCCATCTTCTTGTGCCAGAGGCAGCGCCTCTGCTATGTTCCTGCTGCTGTGACCAGAACATCCCACCTAAGTCACATAAGGGAAGAGGGGTTTACTTGGACTCCTAGTTTTAGAGGGGTTTTGCTTGTCCTGGGGGGGGGGGGCACCAGAGCAGCTCCTGGTGGTGATGATGGGTGGCTGACTGCATGACAGTGCACCAGGAGGCAGAGAAAGAACAACCAGAACCGGCAGCCAGGTTGGACCTCAGAGATTTACTCTGATCTACAATTGCTGGTAAAGCCCCTCGGAAAAGCTCTTAAATGGTTACCTGAGCCAGCTGGGAAACAAGTGCTTAACTCACAAAGCCATGGGGAATATTTCATATTGAAAACATAATAGCCACTGTTCTCTTAGTCTTTCTTTCTCTCTCTCTTTTTTTAAAATTATAACTCTTTATATTTATTCACCAAGAACAAGTACAAAAATTCATTTAAATGTACGTAAATACATGTATTTCTTTCTAGCATACTAACCAATGGTCGAATTCTAATATGCAGATGACCATTTTTACAATCTAATGTTTATTATTATTATCATTATTATTTCTTCTATCTCTTTGAGATTAAATATAATTACATCATTTTCCTTCCCTTTTCTCCCTCCAAAACCTCCCGTATAGACTCCCTTGGTCTCTTTCACATTGCTGGCCTCTTTTTAAAGAATTAACTGTTGTTACCTACATACATGTGTATGTGTATATGTTACATACATATATATATGTATATCTATATCTCTATTCCCAAATACATAAATATTACCTAACCAGTCCGTATAATGCTGCCTATTTGTATGTTTTCAGGGCTGGCCATTTGAGATAGGATTAGCAGTTGGTGGGTCTCCCTTGGGGAAGCCTATTTCTTTGACTCTTGGTGTTCCTTGGTTGTCTGTAGTTCTGTGAGCAGGGTTGAGGCTTTTGCTTACCCGTGTCATCATGTCTCTTGTTGCTCTTTTTCAGAAACACGTTAGAGCAGCCATATTGGTGAGGCTTTATGGATGTAGCCTCTGACATCCCTAGGAGACACAGTTTCAAAGTAAATTCCATATTCTCTGGCTCTAATGATCTTTCCGCCCCCTCTTCAGCAATGATCCTTGAGCCTGAGATGCAGGAGCAGTGGTGTACGTGTATCCACGGAGACTGGCGCTCACTTGGCTATGTTCTGATGGGTTGTGTTTCTCTGTAATGATCTTCATCTGCTGCAAAGAGACTTTTCCTTGACGAGGGCTACGCTATTTGGCTGGACCCTAAAGAGTATGTTCTTTTATTATTTATTTATTTTTATTGAAAAATGAAATCATTCATATTACAGCTCATTTGCTATCCCATCCCATGCACTCTTTTATTATTTAAACCACTACTCCTCTCTGCCCTTCTCAGCTAGCTTTCTCAAATTCACGCATGGGTCTGTACTCTGTTGTGCACTCATGGGGGACCTTTGCAGATGTCCACAGCCTGAAGGTGTCTCTACACAGAAAGCTGGAGTGCTCATCAGACGTCAGACTCCCCCTTGACAGTTCTCAAGGACCGTTGTGTCTTCTCGCCTGGTGAGCAGTTGTGCATATTGCTATTTTGTATAATTTGTATGCCCTGCTGTTCCTTCGAGAATGAGGGCTAATCTAGGTCCTTATATTCTGTATTGAGCTGAGACAGAACTTGGCATGCCAAGGTTTAAATTTATACTTGGCTATGGAACTCCTTGGGGGTGCATATTTTGGGAAACTCTAGGTTAAAGGAGTAAATCCACAGCAATTACAGAGTCTGATAGGCACTAGACATCTGATAATTTTTGAACTCAGAAATTAAATTTACTTATTAAAATTCACCTCCCTTTGAGAGGCAAACCCCTTAAATCATCATTAACATCCATTAATTCTGATGAGTCTATCTGAAGACTGAGTTTCTGTTTATTTCTTTGTCTAACAGAGAACAAAAAGAATGGAAGAGGTGAAACTGTGGCATCAAAAATTCAAGATAAGGATAGAGTAAAGAGACAGGCCAAAGTTCCAGAGAGGACCGGCCCCCATCCCCCCTTCCCCACTTTAGCACTATCTTTTATACAGGTAAGGTGAATTTGCAGATGTTAGATAATTTACTAACTTATAAAGTTTTAGAGTAGAAAAATTGGGATCAACACCTGATTCTAAATTAGACAATGTTCTTCAAAGCACCTGTTGTGGATGCGATGAACGGGAGGGGCGTTTTTTGTTGTTGTTGTTGTTGTTGTTGTTGTTGTTGTTTTGTTTTTTGTTTTGTTTTGTTTTGTTTTCAATTCTCACCTTGGAGCAAGGGTGTGGAACGAGGCATCCGGATCTTGGGCTCATCTTGGAAGGATGCAGAATCCATGGGCTTGCCGCTTGAGTTTGTGCAACACATTGTCACAAGCACGTGGAGGGGTGGGGGGCATGGAGAACTAGAAAGAAGGACAAACAGAGTACTAGGGGACAGAAATTTAAGGATGAAGATAAGATTGGACTGAGTGACACAGATGGGAAATCTAAACAGCCAGTGCAGCCCGACCAGAGTATCGCTTGGTGTGGCAGCCGTTCCCGATCCATGTGGAATACATTTCAAACCTTCCACAGGAAGCCACGGACGGACAGCTTTGCTATGTACATACACAACCATGATCAACTTCAACTCACAAATTACTCACAATAAGAGTAACAGCTGAAGACAAAAAAAAGTGTAGCAATATTTTTATTATAAACATTATTTACAAGTTGAGAATGATTTATTTCTGATCATAATACTTTATTGTTTTTTAATACTTTTTGTTTCAGGGCATGATTGAACAGAGGTTACTAAAACCACAGGTAAAGCTGGGGGCAGGACTAGTGTGTGTTTTCCTCACTCCATCTCTTTCTTCCTTCCTTTCTCCCTTGCTCTTAGAATCCCCTCAAGCCCTGGCTTCACAAAACCCATGAAGCCACTGGCTTCTATCATTTCATCTAATTGGACTTTGTAGACTGGCTGGCTTTGGTCTAGAAATTCAGTCCTGACATATCAATTCCATGACACTCTACTTCAAAGAGCACAGTGTCTCAACATGGCCAAATAGCATCACCCCTAAGCATCCCCTACAAGGCTGCTGTGCTCTGGCTTTGGCCTCAGCCTTCACAACATAAGGTACAAAAAAATATTTTGCCTTTGCCCCAGTCCTACACTCAAACCACATCCTACCTTTAGGAAGCAGTTCTACCAGGGAGTTTTCCTCTTCTGTGAGGGAGCTGTTTTGCTTGTTTGTTTGTTTCAGGTGAGCATCAATAGACTCTTGTTTAACATACAGAGCTTGACTGCCTACAAGGCCACAGTGACACCAATGGATGATTAGAAAAGACACTGTCCATATTTCACTATGGAATGTGAGCTATCCCTCTGGCCATGTTGAACTGCAGATTTATGATGACTTTTTCTTGGTTCAGGTGGGGATCTACCAGTACTGAATTCTAGTTTAGGTGACCACTGTAAAACAGCCCATAGTGCATGCAAGGACCCAATACCTATTGGTAGAGGAAAACCTTGGAAGAAACATCGAAGACTAGAAGAACAAATGAATCTGAGATGGTGACTGATCATGCAGTTTCCCAATTTTGCTGGTGTCATACTCTCAAGTCAAAACAACCACCACCAAAGTTAAGAGCAAGCAGACACCCTTTGACCACGTGATATGAGGCAGGCATTTTGCCTGAACTTACATGGCATTTAATCTTCTACAGAAAAGATGCTAATACTCTCATTGTACTACATTGTACTTGTTGAAGAGACTGAGATCCCCTATGGTTGTGCTATTAACCAGGTCAGGCGGGCATAGATGGAGCTTGGCCTCTCCCCCTGCCTGCTTCACAGAAATCCATACTGCTTAGCACCTGGTCCTCTCTTCAAGCTCAGCGCACAGAGCTGCAGGTAATTCACCCTAAAAACTTTAAAAGGAGAAGCCAGCTGGAAAGATGGCTCAGTGTTTAAGAGCACACCCTGCTCTTGCAGAGGACTAGAGTTCAGTGATGGCTCAGTCAATAAAAGTGCTTCCTGCATAAGTGTGAGGAGCTGAGCTGGCTTTCCCGTACCACAGTGGAAGCCGGTGGGGTGACATGTGCCTGTAATCCAGCACTGGGAAGGCAGAGACAGAGACTGTGCAGCCAGCTGACTGGCTCATCCAGGTGAGCAGACAAGGCCAGTGAGGTCTAGATGCAGTTCAGTGAGACCCTGTCTCAGAAAATAAGGTGGAGGGCTACTGAGAAAGACATCTGACATCAGTCTCTGGCCTCTACATAGCATGTGCTCACCCCCACACACCCTCACACAAACATGTGCACACACACACACACACACACACACACACACACACACACACATGAGCTATGTTAATAGATTTTTGAAAACCATGGCTAGAGATGTAGCTGATTGGTAGTGTGGTTATGTAGCACATGCAAGACCTTGGGTTGATTCCCAGATACACACACAAATACACACACACACACACACACACACACACACACACACCACCACCACCACCACCACCACCACCACCACCAAAGAAAACAATAGCAACAGCTTACACTACCTACTCTCAAGTACCACAGCACCTTCTGTGCCTGCCACAGCAGCACAAAATAATGAGGGAGTGTAGAATTTATTTATACATGTGGAATGAGTTTGGGCATAATGATCATGACAATATGCATTTTCAAGAGGCAGGGAATCAGGCAGACCACAGCAGAAGCTAAATACAATGGGCAATTTCAAAATAAATAGAAAACCTGGGCTCTTAACTTCAAGAGCCCAAGCTAAGCAGAGATGCCACAAAAACACATGTCAAATGGTCTTTAATAAAACGCCCCCAAACAAATCCCTGCTGTGCAAATAGGCACTCTAATATGAATGATAACCATCAGTGCCGTCATTTGTCGATGTCGGCTATGTGCAGGCACGTAGGCACTTTCTACATGCAGCACATTTAACCTTTACTTCCTGAAGAGGACAGCATACCAGAAAGGCTAAGGGACTTGCCCACACAGCTAACAAATGTCAGACACAAGGCTCAAGGCCAAGGCAATTTGATTCCTTCATCTTTGTTGTCCCCAGACCTTTCTGGGGACACACAGAGCAGTAGATTCTTAGCTACTAAATGGGTTTGGAAATGTATAATCTGGGACAGGGACAAATGTGGAATCAGTTTGGATGCTAGATTGGCAAAGCGGAGAGGGCGCATCCAATGATCTCAATAAATTAATGAGATAACATAGAAGGCAAAAGGGAAGAAAGAGCAATAAATTTAAAATAATGTTTTTTAAAAAAAGGTGGGAAAGGACGAAGGCATACTGACCCCTGTTTCAACTTCCCTGATTCCTTCCTCATCAAGTCATTTAGAGAGACAGTAACAGGCAGGCAAAGGCACCTAATTGTAGAGTTTACAAACCACTAAATCAAAAGAGACTGTGAAATTCCCGCCCGGGGAAGCTAGCGGTGAGATTAAGTGGATTAGCCTGGTGTGCAGGAATCCGGGGAATGCCCACAGCGCGTGCTGCCCTTGTGGATTATTCAGCAGCAACCCTGTCGTCTTCCATCTCCTAAAAACAGATGGGCATGTGCCCTTCTGGAGAGCAGCAAGAAAAAGCACCGTGTGGTGGGTTGCCTTGCCTGTACCGTGTGGGCCATGGTGTTGCATCGCAGTGTTTGTGGAGGTGACAAATAGTGGCATTTTATGAAGAATTTGCATGGGGGGACATTTTAAAAATTAAGAAATAACCTTGTTGATCGCACCCATGTTTCCAATCCCAGAGACCAGTTCACAATTGATTAAGCAAACAGATAATAATAATGATAATAATGACCACAATAATAGTAATAATAACAACAACAATAATATTGATGATAGTAACAGGAGCTGGCATGGGGGAGGGGTGATAGCGTCAATCCTTGCAAGGGTCCAAGGACAGCTCTTAAATTTCAGAGGCAATTGCTACCTGCCCACGGTGAGGCAGACAGAGTTTTCTAAGCCCCTGTCCTCCGGGAGCCAACCAGCACCAGCAGCAACCTGCGGCGTTACACTCGCCAGCCACACGGATTGCTAGTCTTCAGAAATCCACACCCAAAGTCCCAAATCCCAGAACACTGAATAGACACATGTACAGACCGTGACCTGCCAGAGATAACAGTTTACATCAGCAGTCTATAATAAGTAATTAATATTGCCCCAGGAGAGACAAAGCTGGTGACGTGGTATTTCTCCCTTGGCTCTAAACGGGATGCCAGTAAACCTACTTTGAACAGCTAATGTGTTCACAGTATGTGGGAATTAACTACACACTATAATAAGTACCACTGAATGTCCCATCTCCATGCAGATGGAGGGTAACTATTACCCCAAGTGCAGCAATAACAGTAAGGAGCGATGGGGGAAAGAACACAATTTTTTAATTGTACCCCTAAAATGTTGTAAGTTAAAATAACATTAGAGGGGTTTTGTTGTTGTTGTATTGTTTTTTTTTTTATCAGCAATTAAATCTTTTCATGTCTGTTTTCCAAGATTGCAGCTGGGAAAAAAGAGGGCCTAAGAGCCATACGGTGCTAGCCTTGCTAATAACGCTCTGTGAAAAATCTCATTAATTCAGTCTGGCTCTTCAGATCAGCCGCTAAATCCTTGTATTGTCACTCATCCTCTGGCCTTTTCAGGATTTCCATAGCCCAACTAGCAGTATCTCCATGGAAACCAAGCAGTCCTGCTTTGCACATCCCGGAACTTTTTGTTCCTGACAAAGCTTGACAAATCACATGCAGCGCGGAGAGTTTAACACAGCGAACTAAATCCTGACCCACACTTAGAAACGATAAACCGGAGCACACCGGCTTTATTAGAAATGATTTCCTTACAAGATACTTAACCAAGCCGCTGAAACACTGAACCAGGCAAGTTTCAAGAACAGGGTGCTGGGGGGTGGGGTGGGGGGATGGCAGCAAATAAATAAATAGATACAGATGGGTTCGTTCGAACCCCAGGAGTGTCTGTGGTGAGCTCAGTTTCTGACTTCAAGGGAAAGCTACCAGATGTGAAGAGAGAGATGCTGCCTCTCAATGGCCTTTGGTTTCTGCTCCCCCTTAAAAAAGAGAACTTCTGCGGCCATCCCTTCATTCTCTGGCTCTCTTGGAGCCTGGGCGTCTCAGATCTCTAGCCGATTCCTCCTCTGATCAGTCTGGCTGCAGAGAGTTCACACTGTAGCTCTGAGCATCCTTTCTCTTCTCCAGCCTTCCTTCTTCTTTTCCTACAGTGTCCCACTGAGGAACACTGTTCCCAGAAGAAGGGGGTGTCGAAAGGAAGACAGGTGCACACCTGCAGCGAAGCAGCTGGAGTAGACACGGACCCTGCAGGAACCAGATGCAAAGTTCCTACTTTCAAACACCACCACCACCACCACCCCCCTTCTCGGGGTGATATCTTAGGTAAATAGATTTCCTTAGCTTGGGTCAGAAAGGTCCCACAAGGAGGCCTCCTGAGAGGGAGACCAGAGATCAGAAAACACCAAGGGAAGATGCAGGAAGCTGAGGGCACTACCATCATTAGCCTCATGTCCCTGCGACACAGCAGGCCAGCCACGGTGACGCGTTGTGTTGTCAGGTTTTCAAATGTCACATTTCTCTGACTCCTCAGACAGTCTTTGAGCATCTGTCCAGACACTGGGTGTGCATCAGTGTGATAAGGGTAGTCCCTGACTCAAGTGTGCTTTCTTGCTCTTACACGCCTGGGACCTAGTGACATTTTAACCTACAAGTAAAACCCACTCATACCTTTTGCCTTCTGTTTGTCTATTGTTCCTTGACCCCCAACATGTCCCCTGCAACTCACTCATGGGCATGCGCTCTCTCTTTCTTTTCCCTCTCCATCCCTCTGTCCTCCCCCTCCCTCCTCTATCCCTAGCTCCCCTCCCATTTGGTCCCTTATGCATGTTTGGCTTCTTCCGCATTTGTGTATATAACGGATTTCTTAATGTTACCTGCCTCTTTAGATATAATTTCCACAGTTGTGCTAAAGTGATTCTTGAAGAAGCCACAAAAGGGACTTCAGCCACCATTGACAAGATAGGTGTGTAACAGGAGGACCAGGGACAGCAGAAACAGGTCTGAAAATCAGCTTGATTTTGTGTGTCACTTTGATGCCACTTGGAGTCATACTGGGGGTTCCAAATGTCCGAGGCAGGTCTCCCTTGAGACCAGTTGTGTTTTAGGCTCGCCAATGTGCTTGTAGCATGGGCTATGCTTTGGTTTAACAAACCAGGCAAGGCTAGACTGACTTCCCAGTCGGCGGTAACATCTGAACCCCCGTTACCCAAGAACTCACACCCAATGCCATTAGGTGTTTACAGCAGTAATGGGTCCTGGGTATCTTGTACATGGATATAAATATTTATTGTGTACCTGACTGGTACACGATAAGAGCCCATATTCCCTCAGATTTTTTCAAAGCAATAGGAAATGGAGCCTAGTCCCATTTCAGCCCTCAGTGAAGGCTACTGCAGAGTTTGCTTTTGGAAGTTGAGCAATCCACACAAGAGTGAAGTTGGGGGGATAGCAATCAAACTTGCTGTGTCTACTTAATGTTGCATATGTATATATATGGACACACATGTCCATATGAACACACACAGACATATATATGATTTCAGAACTGACCACTTGGCGTTGGATAACCAATTAGGGAGCTGATCCTCAGGGGATGACTACTTCTAATTTCAACATCTTTTAGTTGTATATAATTCTTTGTTTAGGAATAGGGGCTCCCATATCTGACTGCTATTCAACTATTCATTGTTGTCTCTCATCCTGTCATCAATACTAAATGATTTAAGCCAGAATATGCCATTAATTACAAAAGTAGTCACTCCTCCAACTTAACTGAATCACTCTGTTTGCCCCTCCCTAAGAATAACAAAATACTTTATCCGTGTGTGTGTGTGTGTGTGTGTGTGTGTGTGTGTGTGTGTGTGCTATATATGTTTTAATGGAAGTGCACATATGCCATGACATGCATGTAGCAGTCGAAAGACAACTTTTGGCAATCAGTTTTCTTTCTACCATGACCTACAAGGATCTAACAGCTCACAACATCAGGTTTGCATAATAAATGCCTTTCCCTGCAGAGCCATTTCATTGGCCCACAACATACATTGATTAGAATCATTTTATAGATGACCAAGCAGGCATAGAGAGGTTAAGTGTCTCTCATCAAGTAATAACTAAGTCAATGACAGATCTAGGCCCAAACTCAAACAGCAGGATTCCAGAAGTTTCCATCAGCCAGTAACCTCATCCCACTAATCATTCCAGGCAAGTTGAAAACCATTCCATGGAACTTTCATTCTGGGCAGACATTTTCTTCCTTAACGTCCATAGTCAGCTACCAGGCAAGCCTGGTATTGTTACTTTTCCTTCTTAACCATTCTTTCCTGATGACTTTTAAAGAAGAGTCTGAGAGGATCTGAGACACAGAGTGAGACCGTGGTAAAGGCCTTTCCCTCCCTGAGTCCTAGGCGGTATTCTTGTCCATTCTCAGAAACCCAGGCTTAGAAATGATGTCCTGCTATCTATGCAAGGCTGCCTGTGAGTTCAGCTTGGCCCTGCTCTGGGTACAGACTCTACTGAGATGGATGGAGGGGCATTGCCAAGGCTATAGGGACCTAAAATTACACCTCCCAGCTGTGTTTTGGATTTGCAAGCACATGCATGTCTATTCCATTCTTGAGTGTGCTGGGTATTGAAATATACATGAAGCCTGTCCTTTGAAGTATAGAGAGAGCAAAAAATTATTGAACCTTTTCTTTTATTTATTTCTTCTCTTCTGAGGATCCCACTTTTTATAGCCCAGGGAATGAGATCACCTGTTTGCTTCTTTTTCCTTTGGCCATTGCCTCTGAAGAGTCTGTCAACGCTCACCTACAAGAAACCGAGGTGCCCTCTCACGAGACTCAACACTGAGCATGGCATTTTTTCCTCTCTGTTGAGGTTCTCAGCTGAGAGAATGGAGCATTAATATCACCAACAAAGTCCTTACCAGCAGGATCCAGCCCAGAGATCAGGCCTAATCACATCCACCCCTGCTGGAATCACCAAAGATGCTAAAGTATCCCAATGGTGCCAAACAGACCTGAGACCCTTCTCTTTTACTACTGAGATCACATAAACTCCTGAACTTGTTCACCAGACACCATGGAAAGGAGAGGGAAGTGAGGTAGAAACAGTTCAGAGAGTGTAATAGTCACCTACTGCTGAGTAACAAACTACCCTAACCTTCTGTGGCTTTAAAAGGCTATACATATTTATTATTGCATACAGTTTCTATGAGTCAGAAATTTTAAAAGTCACAGTGAAAGTTATTTGGAGGCATTGCCACACTAACAGATCTACCTTGAAGATGCTGTACTTGGTTCCTAAGCCGATACTAACTGTTGACAAGGAGCCTATATTTCTTGATCTGCTAGTGTCTTTGTGACATGACAGCTATCTTCCTCTAGGGAAAGCAAAAGGCTTCAGGTGTTTCATCCCCAGAAGCTCCACACCATGACTTTGTTATATACTATAGTCATCAGACTCAACCTTGATGTAAAGTACAAGGACACATACATTGGAAGGCAAGGGTGGGTGGGGCCATCGTGAAGGCTAGTTACCATAAGGAGGCATTAACTTTTGAACTGGCTGAAAAATCACTAGGAACGTGACTGTGACTGATTTAACCAGAAAAGACTGCCAAACTCCTGGATATGCCCTAAGTTCATGTAAAGACTTTTCTACTCAATTTGTGTGTGTGTGTGTGTGTGTGTGTGTGTGTGTGTGTGTGTATGTGTGTGTGTATGTGTGTGTGTGTGTGTGTGTGTGTACCTATAGAGGATAGAAGAGGCCATTAGATCTCCACTCAACACGGGCACTAAGAACTGAACTCTGCAAGAACTGTGCGAGCCCTTAACACTGAGCCATCTTTTCAGCTCTCCTCCCGCATTGTACAATCGTCGTTTAGATTACTTGCAACACCTAATACAATTGTAAATGTGTTATAAATAGTTATTACACTGTATGTTTAAGGAATGACAGCAAGCAAAAAAAAAGTCTGCAAATGTTTAGAAGAGAGTCTTTTTTTTTTTTTCACATTAAATACCTTTGATAGCAGCTAAGCCTGCAGCTGTGGGATCCACAAGTGCAGAGCACACTGTGTAGGTCCCTGTTCGGGTCTTCAGCTTAGGGCTTGATTGCTCTTCTTAAACATAGATGAAGCATCTGATCTGTCCCTCAAGACACTTATATACTGTGAATAAGAAGTAGGGGAAAAAATAAGAGGAAAGGTGTCTTTTCATAAAGACACATCCTCGGAGCATGACACCTTTTGGTCGGGTGACAGGCAGACAGTGCAGGTCCTCTGATGTTCACAGCTTCAAGCACCCGCACGATGAAAATCATCAGCTCCTCTCACTAGGAGGCCGAGGATCCCTCACACTAGTCCTGCCCCTAACCAGAGAAAGTCTGCCATGAAAGGAGGAGAGGTCAACCACGCCTGTGAAGTGTCCTCCTGCCGCTCCCCCCACCCCGCAACTAACAGCCCTACCCCAGGGCTTGCTGGAGAAAAGAGAACTCTCCGTAGGACGGAAGACCCATGGATGAATTTTCCTTGAAGTTGGACTCTCTTGACACATCAGCACTGAGGTTGCCAGGACAACCGAAGCCTTGGTATTAACTGGAGAAGGGACTGGGGCTGGGAAATGGGAAACATAGAAACTTCTTCCTGCCATTTCCAGAAAAGTTCTAGCTGTGATTTGGGGAAACAAATCAGGTAGTGTTCCATCACTTTGGGGAGGTGGGTGCACAGTAAAGAAGGGAAAAGGCTCTGTTCTGCTAGCTTTCAGGTTGGGCAGGGACAGGTGGCTCACCTTGTGCAGTGGGCAAGGGATTCCTAATACTTATTATTTCAAAACTTTTGGCTTTGTACACCAGTTACCATGATATTCCATGGCAGTGGCATGTCCAAGTAGACCCTCGGTAAATTCTGTTCAGTGGTGGAGGAAGGAAATTATACAGCGTCTTTTAAAAAGTAGCATTATTGTTGCTTGACCATAAGGAATCCAGCGTGGGCAGAGTGAGAGGTAAAAATAAAGTGTCCCATTTAGTATTCCTTTGCCACCTAGTTGTACCTAATTAATGAATACTGTGTTTTGGGGCTTTGGTGAACGGAACCCCCTCCTTTATTCTCCTTTTTTTTTTCGTTCATGTGACCACCATTGGATGATACCAAGACTATTGCTGTGGACACTCTTCTAGAAAAGCGTCTAAAGGGAGGCAGGACCCAGAGTTCCCCATTTACAGATGATTTCCCAGTGGTATGCCCTTGATCTCCAAGCCCAGTACTCAGGAGCCCTTGACAAAAAAAGCCTTTTACATTATTCTGAACCAGGACAGCTGCCTCAGTTTCCCTACCTATAAAGTAGATATAATGTGACACATCTCATTATGCTATAAAAATGTAATGAAACTATATCCAAAATTTCTGGCACAGTACACTTTGTTGAAGGTGGAAAAATGCAACTTCTATCTGTACCCAACCTTGTAATAATAGGGAAATGTTATTTGTTTCACAAAGTTATGAAGATTCAATGAAAACATATGAAAGTGTCAAATTCAGTACCTGATATATCTAGGCTTTAATGGGATGAGCGTGAGAAATTTACTACTATTATTTGTTTCTCCTTCTGTAATTTCAGAAAGGAATAAGGAACATAAATATTTTTCTGCTCTCATCTCTAAACATCACCCTTCTCCACCCTTCCCCTCACTTACTCATCTTTGCAAATCTTAATGGATCTTAGTGATCATTGGTTCTGATGGAGTTAGCACATTTTACTGGGTTCCAAGGGCTGGGCTTAAAATGACTGAGTCCTAGGCTTCTTTTTACACCTGCCCCGACCTCTCTCATGTGTGTGTACACTCTTGTATGTGTGAGTTCAGTGTATGTACATTATTATATGTGAGTACAATGTATGTGTGTGTATATTCTTCCATGTTTGAGTAAAGTGTATATGTATGTACATTCTTATATGTGTGGACAGTGTGTGTGTGTGTGTGTGTGTGTGTGTACATTCACATATGTGTGATGACAATGTGTCTATGTGTGTGTGTACATTCGTATATGTGTGATGACAATGTGTGTGTGTGTGTGTGTGTGTGTGTGTGTGTGTGTGCGCGCACGCGCGCGCATTCTTATATGTGTGAGGACAGCCATTGGCTTGCCAAGGTTGAAAGACAATGTCAAGCATCTGTTCTTTTTTTTTTAAAGAGCTGTTTATTTATTATGTATACAATGTCCTGCCTGCGTGCCAGGAGAAGGCACCAGATCTCATCATAGATGGTTGTGAGCCATCATGTGGTTGCTGGGAATTGAACTCAGGACCTTTGGAAGAGCAGCCAGTACTCTTAATCTCTGAGCCATCTCTCCAGACCCCAAGCATCTGTTCTTGCCTTCTACCTTGTTTAAAGTAGGATTCTTAGACACCAAGTTGGCTGAGCTGTGAGCCTTTGGAATTCTGTCTCTGTCTCCCATCTCACTGTAAGAGTGTTAGTGTTATACACATGTACTACCCTGTTGATAGTGGGATCTGGAGAGCCAAACTCAGGTCCTCACACAAGCAATTTACCCACTGAGCTGTCTCCCCATCCAGACACTCAGACTTTGGTTGGTTAAGTTATAGGACTTCATCACTGTGTGCTTCAAAAGGCGGGAGAATAGGAGCAGAAGTGAGGGCAGCCAAGGGGTAGCCAAGAAAAGAGCCTTGCTCTAGGCAACACCTGGGAGAAGTCAATACTCCCAACGGCCCTTGCTAATTGTTGCCTAAGAGAGCTGCCCATTAATGCTTCATGGCCCAGGGAGCCTTGGTTCGGGTCTTTGTGGCCTCATAACATCTCTCAGCCAATGTAAAAGCACGGTGTGGCACTACATACGAAGAATAGTGAGGTTGGTGGTCCCTGTAGGGCAAGAAGCAAGGTTGGAGATTCCTTCCTTTCCCTCTTATTCCCTTTCTACCCAGCCCTGGAATCCCAAGACCATAAGAACATATTGTCTAGTATTCCCTAATGCGCCACAATAGAATGTGCGTAATACGAGAGATTTGACAATTCTGGTTGCTGTCAGAGAACAGACATCAGGGTGGCGATTCTTCGCCCTGCTCAGATCTCCTTAGACACAGTACACTGGCTCCTCAGTGGATCCTAGCATTGCCTCTGTTCCAGGCCTTCTCTGGGAGACATTGCTGTTTGCTGGGCTCAGATTTCACAGCTCTGCCTCTCCCAGTTCCTGATGCTCCACCCTCCTCTCTTCAACAAACCTCTCCTTGCCCTGAGAAAGGCACGGATTTCATTAGGACGATGCTGGGGAACCCCTCTCAAGTGTGGCTTGAGCTGTAGACCATCTGTTTGAAGCTATAGCCTGAGTTCTAAGGCTGGGTTTTGTGCCAAATCCCAAGGAAGAGATAAATGAAAACAAGCAGAGGAAAAAAGGGGGCGTGGACGGCCTTGACCGATTTGAACACCTGATGGATGCCTGCATGGCTTGCGCTTTAATACGGAATGCTGCATCCCCTGTTTGCTTTTGCACTTACGGAATGCTTCTGCTCATAGCCTTTATGTTTTCAAGTAAAAAAAAAAAAATCAAAGGGGATAGCCATTGTGAAGAACACAAAGATTACTGCAGAGCCGGCCGGTTTATAAGCCAGCAAAATGAAGTTCCCGTCCCTACCCACAAAACAAAACGCTTGAAGCAGAAAGGGGTGCTAGCTTCCACAGAGAGGTAATGTCCTTCCGTCTGCCTTTGAGCTCTTGCTGAGCTCTCGGGACTGCAGCCGCATTTAGAGGATTCTTTGAAGCGTCCGTGGCTCTGTTATTAGATTTGTCTGGAGCTTGTTGAAAAGTATTTATTAGAAGCCTTCTTGATCCTTCTGCCGTCTGATATGTCATAACTTTTATGACATAGAAATAACCAGAGCGAAGAAGTAGAGGCAAGACGGAGGTTATTTACCAGTCTTTCCCACAGACTGCTGGTCATTTAGGCTAGGAGGAGCATGCTGGATAATTTATGAAAACGGAACTAGTCTGTGGGAGTGAAATAAAGCCCCATGCTATCCAAGACAGCCATAATGAACAAAATAAATTCCATCTTTATGCAGATGTGCCACGAGGGCTGTCAGAGTGTCAAGGAAAATTTACTCCCTGTCTCAGATGCTCAAGACAAACAATTGTAGGAGATGAAAAACAGCGCGGGAGGAGGAGGTAGACCCTGGCTGCCTGGCATCCTTAAGAACTTTCACTCTACAGTGTTGCTGTGCACTTGAACCCCACAGTAGTGTCCCCTGAGACTTATTCTCCCCCCCCCCCCGTTATGATAGACAGGGGGATTTAATGCTGAAACTTAGTTTATTCTTATTATTCTTATATTTTGACCAAGAAACATTTACTGAGCCCTAGCGAACGAGGAAAGGAAATCAATTTGGGCTGTCATGAGCGACAGGGTCCATGTGGCTTCAAGGCAAACTAAACTAAAACATGGAGTGCATAGCAATACCGTATGATTCTTCCATCCTTAGCAGCACCCCTCTCTCTAAGGAGACCCCCCAAAGTTATTCTCTCTGGTGTCTGCAGTAATAAGGGCTGTCTGCGCCTTTGCCAGCCACGCCAGGCACTGCCACAAGTCTCAGGTTCCTGGCATAACCCTGGGGAGTAGTCTCCCTTCAGCCAAGTCTGCCAAGATGATGCCACGGAGTTGTGCATGCTGGTCTCTACAGTGCATGCTATTACTTGCTTTGGCCCTGCTCCTTACTGTACCCCACCCCAGCAGTGATTGTATTTGATTAAAGTACTTCACTTATGGGAGGTGTTCTTCACTAGGATCTGCTTTTGTGCGATGGCTTCACTACAACTGCCGATCTGTTTTGCCAAAGGAACCTGTTATGGATATGTGTGCAATGGCCATTTGCCCTGTGGATTTCTCCTCTGAGGGTCCATTATCCAGATTTTCTAACATCTGGACATCTGGACAGGACCTGACTTAAGCTTCAAATAGTACATGTTGGCACCTTTACTTGCCTTTCCCCTTAACACACACACACACACACACACACACACACACACACACACACACATACACACACACACACACACACACACACATACACACACACATACACACACACCAAACAACAACAAAACCCCACCTCCATTAAAAGGCAGAAGTAAGTAAATATTAATTTCACTATATAATATTTCAGAAGACATCAAGGGAGATAATGGGCTGGCTATTCCTCTTGTGGATTTTCAGAAAATTATACCAAGCAGTAAGTAGAGAGATGCAAGCCATCATTGTAGGAAGCATATTATTTCTAATGCAACCCTCCCCAACAAATGAACCAACTCAGGCTGCTACAAGGATGAGCTAAATGTTTTCTCTCTCAGCTCTTTCGTTTTTGGTTAGAAGCAGAAGGACTCCAACTCCCAGCAGCTACATCCAGCCAGGGCTTCTCCCTTTGCCTCGGTGCGAATCTGTTCTGAAATCATAAAGGAAAATATAAAAGCAGGATGGCGAGAGTAAAGGAGCCTCACCACAGACTCCACGACGATTATGCATTCTACCCAGGGCACACTTAACTCTCTAATTGCTAATTGTAATTTAAATGAAAACATGTGTTTCTTGTTAAATTCATCAACTCCCTTCCTAAGTGCTACCGAGGAGAACTGTGATTAAGGCTGAACGCTCACCTAGGGGTTCCGACACCCACAGGGCTCAGGCAGTCATTGAGGTGTCTTCAGAAAATGGAGGCCTAGATGGGTGAGTGTGCTGCCTTCTAAACCCAGCAACTGGAGGGGCTTGGAGGAAAGAATAGGGGAGGAGTCTCGGCAGGTCACATGCTGCACTGTCCCCTCAGAGATTCAGGCCGGCCCCGCCCTATTTGGAATCCATCCCTTTGCCTGCTGAGGATACTCTGTGGACCTATAAGAACCTACAGATTGGAACTACCACACAACAAAGAGCTGGTTCCCCTCTGGTCCATCCCTGACAGGTACTGAATAAAGGGATGCTTATAAAGACCCCATTGTGATACAAAGGATTCTAGAACATAACAGAGGACCAGAAAACACCTGTCCAATACCTGATAAGTACAAATTTCGTATAAAGAATTGGGGGGAAAGCCTAGAATATCAACTCAACTTTTACAGGGAAAATCCCACCCTGAGTAAAAAGACAAAATCCGGGGTAGAGAGTAGGGCTATTGTTTTCCTTTAGATGTGGTGATTAGACCCTATGCCGGACTAATAGCAATCAAAAGGCTTTTTTTTTTCTTTTTACAAATTAATTTTTAAATTTGATTTTATTGAGCTAACAAGAAGATATGTGGATAGCTTATCAATACACATGAAAAAAATCTGTAAGGTCGGAGTTTGTCTTAGGATGTGCTCTTGAGAGCTAGAGAATCAATAAGAGACACTCATGGAAAAGAGGGGTAGTAGAGAAAGAGAGAGAGGGGGGGGGAGGGAGGGAGGGAGAGAGGGGAAGGGAGAGAGAGAGAGGGAGGGAGGGAGATTTACAAGGCTTAGTCTTGTAATAACCAGCTAAAAGAGAAACCAATGCTCTCCCTAAAAGACAAGCAATGAGAGTGAATGCTCCTCCTTGAATGCTTTTTGTTATATTCAGGCCTTCTGTGGATTGTTTGAAGCCCACCCATATGATGGACAACCTGACATATCCAGTCTATTGATTTACATATTAGCTTCATCCAGAAATAGTCACACAAACATATTCAGAGTCACCAAGTATCTGGGGCCCTCTGTGGCCTAGTCAAGGTGATAAGTTAAATCAGTTAGCACAAAGTCTAAACTTTATCTCCAGTACAATTGCTGATCTCTTCCCCAATCATGCTTACAGACACATCCGCAAATAAAGTGTATCAGACATACAGTTAACATCCAAGTCAAGTGACAAAATGCTATTGCAATTGTTTCTTAAATGAGATTTTAATCCCATTTATCTGCATTGCTGGAAAACATACTGTTTAGTCCACGTTGTCTCCATTTTCACTTGCCAGCAGGAACTCAACTCGCTGACAGTATTTCCCACTGGCTATTTAGAACCTGCTGTATCTGGTATTCTGTCCATTTTTAACACACTGTGTTTTCTTCTTTCTCTGTTGTTGTTGATAAGCCTTGCTAGAGATTTGTCTGTTTTCTTGGTCTTTCCAAAGAACCTCCTTTAGGCTTTATTGCTCATCTTTGTTGTCTTGTGTTTCCTATTTCACTGGCTTCCATTTTGGCTTCCATGTTCTTATTCTCTCTCTCTCTCTCTCTCCCTCTCTCTCTCTCTCTCTCTCTCTCTTTCTCTCTCTCTCCTTTTGGCTTCCCCTTTTCACCTTTTTGTCAGTGTTTTCAGGTGTATGCTCAGGACATTCATTTTTAGCCTTTCATCTTCCAGGATGGACGCATTTTATGCTTTGACATTAATATGACTTCACTTTTACTGTGCTGCTCACAAATTTTAATACTTAGATTTTTTTTTTGTCACCATGCAATAGCAAGTTTGTTTGTTTGTTTTAATTTCCAGTTTGGTTTCTTTTTTTCCTCTTTCTTTCTTTTTTTTGGGGGGTGGGGCGAGGGGCTTATAAGTCTGAGAAATTTTCTTTTAATGGTATTTTAAATGCAATATTTTTATTAATTCTTTGAGAATTCCATACATGCCCACAATGCATTCTGATAACACTTCCTCTGCTCTCCTCCCCCAAACTCCTCCTAGATCCCATGTCCATCCGCCTTTCAACCCCCCCCAACCTTCGTAACCCATCTTACCCCCTCCCACCCTCCTCCAACCCCTCCCACCCCTCCCAACCTCCTCCAACCTCTCCCATCCCCTTCCATCCCCCTCCCCCAATCTCCTGTGCTTTTGGATTGCTTGTTTTAATAACCCACCGGGTCCAGTTTGTGCTGCTTATATACTCATGGGCATGGAGCCAACCCCTGGAGCACGACCAACCTACCCTTAACAACGCTGACTCTCCCTGAGCAGAAGCCGTCACCTTGTCAGCAGCTCCTCAGCTAGGAGCAGGAGCTTTGCGCTTCTCCACTTGTTCCAGAATGTTGACTGGCTTGGTCATGTACAGGCTGTGAGTTCATGTGGGCAGTGGTCCTATTCTTTCCAGAAGACACGTTTTAGCCTCATTTTTCCCCAATCTCTGGCTCTTAAGACCTTTCTTCTCCTTCATCCATGATGGTCCTGGGCCTTGGGGTATAGATTTTATATAGACGTTTCATTTGTGGCTGAGGACCCCACAGACACTTATTCTCTGCACTTTGATCAGTTCTAAGTTTCTGAGCAAACCATCATCCACTACACAAATAAATTCTTCTGATGAGGTCTAAGAGCTGCACTAATCTGAGACCTATATTTAGAGGGCAATAGTAGGAGATTTACCCCTGGGTCCTAAGAACTCCCCAGCCATAGGTTCTTGACCATGTTTACAGTACCAGCATTTGTTCCCTCCTGTGGATCAGGCCTTAATTCCCATCACAAAGTGGTTGGTTACTCCCATGACATCCGTGCCACTATTGCACCCATGGGTGTATCTTGCCATGCTAGTCATTACTGTAGCTCACAGGGTTCACAGCTGGGTAAGGCTGTTGATGACTTTTATCCCTCAGTAACCTGCACAGCATCTCCTCATTCCTTGCAGCATGGAGGAAACTTCTCAATCAGTAACAACTTGATTTTCCCATTTCCTGTGACCAAAGTGTGTGCTGTCTTCAGTAGTAGGATCTTGTCATGAAGTTCTGGTAGGCAACCTAAAGAAATGGCTATAGCCTGTATTGTTTGGTTAGTTCTATAATCTGACCAATAACTGAAGGAGAGGTATTCTGTATCTGGAAATGGACTGTTTATTTGGCAACTTTTGGCTTCTGGGAGGAGCATTATCCTTGTGTAGGTTAACTCCAACTAAACTTTTATGCACACATATATAAAATATATATGATGCTTATGAAATGGTAGGTTTTCATAAGGCTTTTCCAAACAACCTTAGTGTTAGTTATCCTACTCCCTCCTCTGCCCAGCGCTCCTGTTCTTCTCCCCCACATGTCCCCTCTCTGTTCCCCCTTCATGTCACCTGGGCTCTACTATCCCCTGTCTCTTAAGGTCTTCCTTCTTCCTCCCCTCCAACCTTTCCTTTATAGCTTCCTGGCTTCTACAGATACTTTAAGGTAAACACATAAATCCACAGATTCAATGTGAGGATCCACGTATGGGTGAGAACATGCGACATTGTCTATCTGGGTCTGGGTTACTTCACTCAGCTCACTTAGTTATCTCCAAATTTCATATTTCTTTACAGCTGACTAAAATGATAGTCCTGTAAATGTGGTTTTTTTTTTCATTTGTAAATTTTGTGACACCACTTTTCTCTGTCTTCTGTTTCTCCAATACTGATCTTAAGAAAGTGCCTCACTCTATTTTGTGCTGTTAAGACAGAATGTCCAAGGCTAGGTGATATATAAAGAGAAGAGATTTATTTATTGCAGTTCCAGGGTCTAGGAAGGTCAAGGTGGAAGGAGTCCAGAGCTGTCAAGGGTTTTGCTGCATCAGCATCCCATTGCAGAAGGCAGAAGGGCAAGTGAGCATGAAGGAGAGAGAGGAGAATGAGGCCAGACTCTTGCTTTGATCAAGATCCCACTCCTACAATAACTACCACACTCCTGTGAGGTGACCTTGATCCACTCAGCACAGCAGAACTCTACCACATAGTAATCCCTGAAATGTCTCACCTCTAATATTGGGGATTAAGTTTATAACACATATTTCAGGGACACCTTAAAACTATCGCACTCAGTGTCACAGTCTTAGAAGAAAGTGGAAGTCCTCTGGGTCTTCTTCCTGGTTTCCTCTGACAAAGGGAACATCACCTTCCTGTCTACCTATAGCCTCGGCCTCCATGCCTTAAGTTGTCAAGGTGAAATAGTTGTGCCAATCAAAAGCTAAATGGATTTCAAATGTTATTGGCCTCATGCTCCTACCTCTTAGCCTGTATTTCCTTTTTAATTATTCAATCATCTCTTTTCTGCCCCACTTCCTAAGTTGGGTCATACACTCCATGAAGACAAGGACATTTCCACCACATTGTCCACTAGAGCCTCAAAACCTGGAGCAGTTGTGCCTGACACATAGTAGGAGCACAGACCACAAACACATACCTTTTATTATGATATATTGCTATGATTGATTTTATAGTTGTTGTTAATCTTTTACTGTATCCACTGTATGTAATTTTTTCCTGATTATGTAGATATAGGGGAAACACATAAAATATGGTGGGTTCCATGCCATCCATAATTTGAGGTATCCACTAGAGTCTGGCACATAGTCACTGGGACCAAAGAGGTACCACTGTACTCAAAAATAAAAATGGGATCAGCACAATGGCCGAGTGGGTAAAGGTTCTTGCTGCCATGCCAGACAACCAGAGTTCAATCCCTAGAACTGACATGGTGGACAGAGATAAGTGACTCCCAAAAATTGTCCTTTGACATTCCCAAGTACACCATGGCATACTTATATGCACACACACACACACACACACACACACACACACACACACACACACACACAAATAAATAACTAAGAAGGATAAAACTGCTGATGCATGCCTCAATGAACTTACAGAAAATCACCCTGAGTGAGAAAAGTCGATCCACAAAGCTCCCGCATTCTGAGTTGATTTTTATAACCTTGTTGAAGGAACAGATTTATAACAATGGAGATCAGGCCTGTGGCTGCCAGGTCGACATCAGGGCTAGGAGTGAGAAGTAAGTGGGTGGACTAATCAAAGCCATCATGAAGGACCCTTGTGAAGATGAGAACCTTCTCTGTTTTGGCTTCATGGCTAATAGCTATCCTGGGTGGGATTTTGTACTATAGTTTTTAAAGATGTTTCTAGTTGAGAACACTGGGTAAAATTTACACAGGACCTATGCTTTCTTACAATTGCTTGTGTAATTACAATGATCTCAATGGAAAAAAAATGTAATTCAGCCTTGTACTTTGTCATCCTCTTGTGTCTCAAAGTAAGCCATTAGTAAGCCTTACTGGCAATGATAAAACAAAACTTCAGAATGCCTTGTACATAAGAATAAGCCATCCTCACTGCCATCATCATTCAAAATGTATAATTCTCACTTAAAATATTGCAGTGCCCTACTGACTGGGGTAGGCCATTGCTCCCCCTCCTGCTTAATTTCCCATACAGAATCAATCATGATTGGATAGCATCATTCCTCCCTGCAAAACCCTCCCGACCTCCCATCATATTCAATTTTAACAGAACAATTTTTTAAGTGGTCTCATCTGACTTTGGAATTCATTTCAACCACCCTGTCTCTGTCCTCTGCTACCCAGCCTGCTCTTCTTTAGCCGCACTGGTTTCTTGCTGTTCTTGAAGACCCCAAGACTATATATATTTTTCCCTCCCTTAAGATTTTTACATTTGTTGTGTTGGTCTTTCAGTGACACCAAATATTTCTCAGATAGACACAAAACATATGATTTTTTCACACCCAACAAATATCTGTTGAAATGTTGCCTTGCTACTCTTTATTAGTAAAGATAGGAATCCTGTCTCCCAGAAACTCTCATCTGACTTAATCTGTTGTGTTCTTCCTCATACCACTTAGCCACTCTTTGTAATATCAGATGTTTATTTATTGTCTGCCTTCTCCTGGTGCATAATTTCAGTGGGGGGGGGGGGTAAAGAGGTCTTTCACTGTAATATTTCCAACATTTAGAGGTGTTCTTACAACAGAACTCATGTTTAGCAGTCATTGTGTGTGTCTGTATGTGTGTATGTATGTATGTATGTATGTATGTGTGTGTGTGTGTGTATGTATGTATGTATGTATGTATGTATGTGTGTATGTGTGTATGTATGTATGTATGTATGTGTGGTAGGGCTGACGACAGCAAGATCTGGTAGGAAGTATCTATAATAGCCAAGTGACTACATTGCCCAGTCTCAAAGGGAAAGTTTAGCTCCTGTGAAAATTTGTCCAGGGGAACCTTGGATTTGGGGTCAGCCCACACACAAAAAGTTGAGGATAAGACACTACACAGAAGCAAAAGGATGCGTGAAATCCACTTAATGAGGGTCCCCAAAGCTTTTAGAAAAGCTTTCAGAAGCAAGTTACTTACAGAAGATGAAGAATCAGGTCATCCTTGGGTTCCTCCACGGCAATGCTGGAAGCTGTGAAAGGGCTAAAGCAATAAACTCATAAGAACAGCGAGGAATTCTCCAACTGAAACTTCTGTTCCCACAGGAAGATCAGTCAAATGTGAAGGTTAAATGAAGGCATCTTCAAGTGTGCAAGGCCTTGCACATCTACTGCCTTGACGGGCTCTTCTACCACACAGTAGTCCTCCTTTCCCATAAACCCATGGTGTCCAGGAATGGAGAATCTCTTGCAGAGAACAGTGAAAGACATGGTAAGAGTTTATTAGAGCAGCAGGGGAAAGAGCATCTCCAAGAACCCCCAAGGACCTTTGTTGGGATATATGATAGCAGTGCTATTGAAGGAACATAGATGGGACAAATAGAGAAATAAGGTGATACATCACTCCCGGAAAGACTTGTGAAAGAAAAAAAAATACAACCATAAAGAGGGACGTATTGCTACTGTGAGTAAAACTTCCATAGTTATAATATAAACATCTAATCATGATTTAACCGGGTGTTTTCATATAGTTCTGTGAGGAGGACATGTGAAAGAGATATGTATAGCTGTACATGGAGGTGGATGTCTATGAAATTTTCTGTGCAAGAGTTCCTATGTGTGTTTCATACAGAAAATTAACAGATAGTAGCAAGATTAGAAAAAAAGCAATAAATAATAAGAATGTTCTTGGAAAGTAGAAGTAAATACAGGAACTGATACTAAAATAATGTAGGTGGTTACCCCAGAATTATAGAATTCAGACATATGGAGGGCAAATAAAAGAGATTTTTCTCTGTATAGATTTTGTAGTACTATCTGAATGACTAAATTGTGTGTGTGTGTGTGTGTGTGTGTGTGTGTGTGTGTGTGTGTATCTGATAAAGTTACAACGTAATCTATTTAGTTAAATTTTGAATAACCTTGTTTTCTTTTCTTTTTTTTAATTAAAATACAATCACATCACTCCCCCTTCCCTTTCTTCCCTCCAACCCCTCTGCAATTCATAGTCTCTTTCTCTTTAATTATTATTGATATATATGCATAGATATATAAATACAACCTGCTGAGTCCAACTAGTGTTGCGTGTATATATATACTTTCAGGACTGAGCACGAGGTATTGGATATCAATTAAGGACTCATCCCTGGGGAGGACAAATTCTTCCTTTCTCAGCTGTCATTAGTTGCCTGCAGTCCTTTGTCTAGAGTTGGGTCCCTGTGAGAATTCCCCCTTCCACATTAGCATGTCTATTGGTACTGTCATTGTTCAGGTCTTATATTGCAGATGTAGCTTCCTAGTCATTTCTAAGAGACACCCTTTCATAGCAGACTTCCTGAACCTCTGGCTCTTACCATCTTTCTTGCCTGTCTTCCATGATTTTTCCTGAGCCTTTGGTACCAGAGTTGTATTATAGATGTGTCCACGGGGCCTGAGTACCCAACAGTCTTTCTCTGTCTTTTGACCAGTTGTGGTTTTCTGTAATGGTCTCTGTCTGCTGCAAAGAGAAGCGTTTTTGACAGGGTGAGAGCCACCTATGGGGGTAAGGATAAATGTTTAGAATGAAGCTAAGAATCATGCCTGTTTACTAAAGCGGCATTGGTAGGTTCTCCTATAAGGCTTATAGCCTCACTAGCCCCAGGTACCAGGTATGATTTCCTTCCTGTTGAGCAAGCCTTCAACCCAATTAGACAGCTATTACTTACCGCCAGGATATGAGATGGTCAAGTGTTCTTTGTGAAACAATCAACAGACTTTCAAGGTGGTGAGAGCAATCACAGGAGCCCATGAATCTCTGCCCAGATTGCAAATCTCAGAATCCCCTTGGATGTATGCGATGGTGAAAACTTTGTCTGGACTGGAGGTAGACCCTTGTTGACCTATCCGTACATTAGAAATGATGGTCTGTCTACTGGGGACGGAGAAGCATGCATGTGCTCCCCTTCCACTTACTTGTTCACAGTGATGGGCTGTGACTGTAGCAGAAGTGACAGCTGAGCAAATACCGCGTTGTGTGACCCAGCAGCTGCACTTGAACTGGTCAGTAGTTAGGACCAACTGCCTAGCCTCATGGGCTGATGATACCCAACACAGTCATTGACCTCTTTTCTTCTTGTGCTCCAGAAAGCATCTGAGGGCTATGAGACTTTTAGCAAGGATGCTGTGACCCTCGTGCAGTCCGACTCTAGTTTTAAGCTACTTAGAAGCCAGTTCTGAATATATATCCCACCTTCTTCTAATTAGCTCTTCACCAGTCTTCCCTTTTCTGGAACACTCTCAGAAAGGATTCTATTTCTCCTTTGGTTTATAGGAATTAAGCACGCACGTCATTCATGTTTGCTGGAGCCCAACGTCTAAAGACAGTGTGGTTCTCCCTAACACATACAGGACACAACTCCTTTCTCAGAGTCCCTTCACAGTGCTACGCTGTCTAACTACCTTGCTCTCTCTGTCAGGGATCCCACTGATCACCAGGGCCCATGCTCCATTACTCCTGCTGCAGGGACATCTAGGTGTAAAATGTGTGAAATCTGCTTCCTTGGGAAGACAAACTGTGGAAGGATCTTTTTGATAATTTGTGATATCTCATGCTATGCAGGATGTGTTCATTCTATGAGCTCCGTCAGCTAAATGCACTGTAAGGTTTGGCGCTTGTCAAATAACACACCGCCACACCTGAGGAAGCAGCCTTGACAAATGGCTGGAGGTAAACAATACAAAGCCTAGCAGTTTGAAAGGAAGACAGTGGGAGGAGAGGCCGGCCATTGATGTTCTTGGCCCAGGCTGAGCTGAAGTTTCCTTCTTCTTAAATAAAAGACGAGGATATGATCTGTATGGACCCTGTAAGATTTCATATTCTCTGTCATTTTTTTTGAAAAGTTATTTTTAAGCTCACAAAGGTATTGTGGGACCCTTATAAAAGTTTCAAACAAGGTAGAATTTTCAAGTGAAAAGTGATTGTTTTTCTTTATCCTTCCCTAGGGCTCTCCCCTCCCTGAGTCTTTTGAATTCCTGTGCACTACATGTGTGCTTTCATGCATGTAGGAATACATAGAGGTTTGGCTTGTGTGAAAACTATATATATAGATATAGATATAGATATAGATATAGATATAGATATAGATATAGATATAGATATAGATATAGATATAGATATAGATATATAGATAGATATATAGATAGATAGATATAGATATGGATATAGATATGGATATAGATATGATATAAGTATTTAAATATATATATATTACACAGACTGTTTACAGCTTTACTGAATGTTATATTACTGGTAGCTTTATATGTCATGAAAGCAGAAGATACTACTATGGAATGAGGAAGGAGAGCAGCAAGAGGACGAAAAGAGTAGGATAAAGTATAGCACCACACACACACACATACAAACACACACAAATACACATACACACACACAAGCACACATGTAAAACTGCCATAATGAAACTCATTTCTTTGTATATTAACTAAAAACTCAACAAAAATTAAAGCAACAGAATCCCCACCAGAATTTTTCCTAACATCCTTTCACTCCAGGACAACTACAGTTTTATCCTCCTAATGAGCTACACAATAGTGTATGAATATAAGTAGCCTGTGAAGTTACCATTATTCCTCCACTGAAGGCCACTTAAAGCTCTCCTTACTTTTTCTTCTATATGAAGTGTTGCCATAAGCATCCTTGTACATTTATCTTTGACTGTGTACTTAAGTATTTTTGTCAGATATCCCTAGAAAAATTTCTGGACCCAAGAATGTTAACGTACTGTTTTAAAGGATTTTACCAGCTAACTCCTCAAAATAATTTTTTTGACATGAAATGTTTGTATGTATTTATAGGATATGGTACAATGGAAGATCTAATGCATGCATGCAATATATAATGATCAAAGCTGTGCTATTAACACCTCTAACTCCTTAAACTATAATCATTTCTATATATTGGTAACTATACTCTTCCAGTTATTTTAAAAATACATTGTGGACTATAGTTCGCCTTTACTACGCTATAAGGCACAAGAACCAATTCTCCTCCAATCACGCCTTGGTGACCCTAACATACCCTCTCCTATCCCTGGGGGAACAGTAGAGTGATTGACACGTCCAGCTCCTGAAACACAATCAGCATGGTACTTAGTACCAGCTGGGAGTTGTCCAGTTTAATGACTTGGATGAAATTTGGCTCTTTATAACCCTCAAATCCATGCTACCCCCTTCCCATCAAAAGGAAATTTATCTTCTAAAATAAGGAACAAAAAAAGGTATATGGAGGCTCGATGGTCAATTTATCACTGGCAATGAGATTCAAATTGCAGGTTTCTAGCAGCTCTCAGTCTTCCTCACATGCAGACCCAGAGTAGGTGTGTGTGTGTGTGTGTGTGTGTGTGTTGGAGGTGGAGGTTGTAGTGCAATGTGCTTTAAGATATAGAATCTTACCGTTAATATTTTATCAAATAAGGATGTTCTTGCAAGTTCTGTTTTCAGTATAATTAGTTCCACTACTGGGTACACCAAACACTCACAATGTGAGATAAAAACAACTGACACACAAAACAAAAAACAAAACAAAACAAAACAAAAACAAAAACAAACAAACAAAAAAACCCAACTGACACTATCACATCATCCCCAGTGTCATTTGTCATTGATTCGTCTCTGTGACGTCACATGTCACTGTCTCTGTCACTTTACACAACCGAGGAGACTGTCCCCTCTACTTTTGCTTCTTGTGTTATCTGATACCTTGTCACAGTCTCGGATGTGACTCTTGTTAAAGATTTCATTGGAAAGCCTCCAAAAATAAAGGACCTGTTAGGGAAGCTGGCTCGGCACACTGTCATGCACCCAGGAGGGGCTCATTCTGTGCTTCATGAGATGAATGGCCTGAAAGCCAAGGGTAGAACTGACAGACGGAGGCTGAACACGGGATTAAAAATCCTTAAACCAATGCACTTTGAGTTTATGCATATGCTTACCCATTGCATTTTAATGTTTGTTTGTTTGTTTGTTTGTGGAAACAAAAAATTGCAGCTAAACTGACAACAATTCCACCTCTCACTTGGGATGTGAGAGGGTCAGTTCTAAAGGACCATGAGTTTTTCCTTGCTGTGTGACATGTGCTTTGTGGCTCGTTTGTGTGGTAGGAGCCGGGATCATCGAAGAGCAGAGTGACAGTGAGGATGGTCATGGTCACAGAACAGACAAGAAGCGTTTGTGGGTCCCGTTCCTGGGTAAGGAAGGAGAGGACAACACACCAGGATTCAATTTCTATTCCGGATTCTTAGTCACCACTGTCTCTCTATGCAGGACACAGCCAGTATGCATGGGGAAAGAGGGCATTGCTTTGCCAGAACTACATGCAACTCGGGTAATTCTAAGCAGTCTAGAGCTCCTGGGTACAAAATGCATCATGGTAAGTTTTGCTAACTGAAGCACACTTACACAGGAAGACCACACCTGATAGGATGATTACCCAGGACTTGCTCACACAAGAACCATTTTGTCTGCTCTGGCTGGTCACCTCTCAGTAAAAATGCTTCTTTGCATGCCCTGTTCTAGTCTCTCATTATCGTCAGCTTGTATGTGAGTCACAGAGACCCAGGGAAATTAAGGAAATGCATAAAGTCCTATGGCTTAAAAGGGCAAAAATCAAGTTTGAAATTAACCGCTGTGAAAGAGAGCCCGATTCTTTAGCCATTCTACTCCCCCGTCTTCCAGTAGGAGCAAAGTTCAAGGTGTGGCCAAGGCCATGGAAGAGGAGGGTAGGTCAGGCACTGGAGCTTATGGCCATCATAAGCCCCTCACTCAACGAGCGGAAGAGGACTCGAAGGTGGAAGTAGAGACCGATGCTGCCTGGAACAGCTTGACATAGACAGGCTTAGTGTGTCAAGTCCAATGTCAGACCTGATGCTACAGTAGGCATGAGACAAGCATACTTGCCTCGACTTAATACGTGTGTGATTTGTGCTCTGCGTAGCAGTTGGAAACAGAGCGCTTTACTTGGCTCCTTGGGAGCCACCAAGCTCTCTGCGTGGAGCTGTACCCCAAGGCAATGCTGCACACGTGTCTCTGTTGACAACACTTGCCAGTGAGTCACTAATAAGTAAGGGAAGCGGACCTGAGGTGTCCGTGGTCGATGGCTCGGCTATCCGAGCACCACTTCTCTTAGGAGAGAAACCAGCACATTTATAGGACTAATGCTTTCTGTTTTCGTTCTGGAATGCTGCAGTTTTACAAGAAGGCAAAAGCCTCTCAGAAAGAGGGGAAATGTGCAAAGGTTCAGGGAAAGGGATGAACTGCAGGGTGGCATGTGAAGAGTTGGGAGGGGTTTGGGTGGTGGCTGGGTTCTAAAAGAACCTTGGCTGGGAGCTGGGGCCTCTCCACTCATAAGTATGAGGGAAGTAGATTTGGGGGATTCGATCTCCACTAAATTTGTAGTGTCCACATACTAAAATCTCACCTATCCAATTATACATACGAGCCACAAGGAACGTCCCAACCCTGTTTTACCCATAATAAAATGAAAGTGCATCAATACAACTGGAAAAGATCTTTCCCTAGAAGGTTCCTGTCCTCTGAAGAGCTGATGTCTCCTCACAGTTTTCCAGTCTCTGAGGTGACGTGATTCAGCCGCCAAGAATGGATCTGCTTCTAGGTAGACCCATTAAGGCATGCTGTTACGAGCTGAATTTCGTGCTCCTCAAACTCACGTGTCAGAGTTATCACACTCAGTCCTTCAGATGAGGGCCATGTGCGGAGAGACTTTGTTTACTTGGTGTGCACAGCAATGGGCCGAATTATGTTTTCACACATGTACATTATTGTATTTTGCTCATGTTCATCCAATCCATGATCAAGTTAAAATAATGTCATTTGAAGGAACATTAATCCCTTATCCCCTCAACATGACAGATGTCCTTAGGAAGAACACAGACACACACACAGACACACACACACACACACACACACACACACACACACACACACACACACACACACTGGAAGCCATGTGAAAATACAGGGAAAGAACAGTCATCTAGAAGAAACCAACACAGAGGATGCCTTCATCTAACACTGCATCCAGAGCTGTAAGAGAACAAATGCTTGCTGTGGAAGGCACCCAGACTGTGGTGTCTACCATGGCAACTGAAGCCGTGGAATCTGCTTGCCATTCCCAGCCACACCACAGCAGGACTTCCCACTGGACCCATCTTACTAAGCACCCACACACACAACCCAAGAGGCTTCCACTCACTCTCACTTGAGGTAGCCAAGGAAGGCAGTGAGCTGCCTCCTCCTAGCCTTCACAGGAGAACAGGAAGATTCAAGAAGGAGAGTTCTCAGAATAGATGGAGCATCCCTTGAGGACAGGGCTGGGCAGATACTGCACCATGTGTGCTTTGGTTAGTTTGAAGGGCATGAGAAGAGAAGGAAGAGGGATCAGGTCCCTGCAAAGGCCAGCCTGTACTGTTAACATAGCTCCCCTCAAACACTGGCAGGTGACATTTGGTGAAGGGACGGACAGCAGATTTTTTTAAGCTCTTGGCCCAGTTCCTCCATGCCCCATAGATATGGGAGTCTTGGAAGGACACAGGCCTACTTTGGAGACCACCACTTTTAAATCTTTTCCACTGCTCTTATTTTCCTTCTCACCAGGGTCTAGAAAGCCTCCCTGGCTGTGAATAATATTTACCTCTGTGTGTGTGTGTGTTCTACCTGATTATGCATACTGTGTGATAGCCACCACAATCAATGCTAGATGCCTTTCTCTGTTGTTCTCCATCTAATTTTTTTGAGACTGTCTCTCACTGAACCTGGAGCTTCCTGATTTGGCTAGACCAGTTGACCAGTAAATCCCAAGAACCCTCCTCTCTTTGTCTCCAGAGCTGAGATTGCAACACGTGCCACACAAACCAGTTTTATGTGAGTGTGGGGAATCCAAATTCAGGCCTTCATGCAAACACTTTGCCCTCGAAGCCATCCCCAGAGATGGTGGATATTACTTATTATTATTAATTTGTATCAGGTTGCATTAATTTGGACAGGCCTCAGAAGGAGCTCGCATCAGCACAAAACTGAAGGCAGCCGATGTGTTGGAATTAATTGGGCCAGGAGGCTGCGGTCCCCTGGCTTCCAGGGCCGGTCTTTGTGGATTTTTCTCTTGCTCTCTCCCAGCAAGTGCTGGGGCTGAGGGATGTCTCGGGCCTTACTCTGCATGCATTTGAAAACAGCAGATGAAAGCTGCTGCTGGAACCAGCCTAATTGGAGAGAACTGAGTTTAGAGGTGTGGGCTATATCTAATAAGTAAGTTGGGAGAGGAGCAGTGTGCAGAAGAGGGGGTGGAGCAGGGCTCTTTTTTTTTTTCTTTTTATAAAAATGTGGGCCTCCCCACAGTCTTTCCTTGTCAGCTGCTGCCTTACAGATGGACCCTTTAATTGAATTTCCCTACAAGCCTGGAGGAGGGAGTCATTTCAGGTCCAGGAGCAATTGAAGTGAATCCGATGGTTTGGGTTTCTTTTCATCAGTAGCTGAGGGCCAGGTGGGCAGTTGTCAGTCTTGGCATTTTTAATCTTCTTCCTGGTCCCTCTTTTATTTATTTATTTTTTTCGTTCACCTGAAGGTTTGTCCTCCTCTGGAAGTCCTGACCCAGGGTTATCTCACGATATCCTGCTCTTATTCCCAAGGGCAAGCTTAGAAATAAATTGGAAAGACGGGATTTTATTTAACTCCATTGCATTCATTGAGCTTTTATTGAGCATCTGATATATGTGGAGGCCTGGGCGCCTCAGAGAAGGAGGAAAAGGGGAAGCTTATTGGCTGCCTCTGGAGAACTTAAGCCTAACCGCGAAGAACATTCTTCTTTCCTATCTCTCTCAAGAATTTCATACGCGAGTACAACATATTCACATCATATCTACCTCTCCTTCTCCTGCAACTCCTCCCATGGGACCCCCCCACTCCCTCTCAATCCGTGGCCTCTTTTTTAAACGTGGTTACATGGATATACATGTGAAGACAGGAATGCAGCCTGCTGAGTCTGTTTAGTGTTGCCCATATGTCTATTTGGTTTAGGGTTGACCACTTGGAATTGCACAATCTATTAGGGCTCCTCTTGGGGAAGACTGGTTCTCCCTCTGTCAACAGCCGTGAATTGCCTGTAGCTCTTCATCTCGGGGTGGGGCCCTGTGAAATTTCCGTTCACATTGGCATGCCAACTGGTGTTGTTATTGTGCAGGTCTTTTTTGGGCAGCCATAGTTTTGAGAGTTGATGGAGACAGTTTCCATGTCATATATAGAGACACTATATTGTACCAGATGTCCTGGTCCTCTGGCTTTGATCATCTCTTGCTATCTCTGTTTATCCTCTGAGCCTTAGATGTGCAAGTTGTGTTGCACAAGCATAACGTGAGGCTGGGCACCCATAATCCTTTGTTCTCTGCATTTTGACAAGTTGTGGCTTTCAGTAGTGGTCTCCATCTACTACCAAAAGAAGCAGGGAGGGATGAGAGCGACACTTCTCTGTGAGTGTAAGGATAAGTAGTTAGGATGCAGTCAGAAATGGTACTGGTTTGGGAATTTGCAAGTGGTAGGTTCTCCCCTAGGGTCCATGCCTTTGGCAGCCACATTTAGTTGATTGGGTTTACAATGCCAGGCATGGATTCCCTCCTATTGAGCAGGCCATATGCCCACTTATATAGCTGTTAGTTGCCCCCAAGATGTAAGTGCTACCATGGCAAAATATCCCCAAGGAATAAAACTCTTAAAAATAATAGCAGAAAACAGACAGCAAAACAATAAAGAAGAGTAACCAAAGGGCAACAGGGGCAGGATAAAGTCCTAAATTCAGTATCAAAGACTAAAATGTAAACATAAGAATGCACACCATAAGAATCCCCTTGGAGACTACTCCTTCATTGCTGGTGGGAATACAAACTTGCCCAGCCACTTTGGAAATCTATCTAGTGCTATCTCAGAAAACTGGGAATAGGGCTTCCTCAAGACCCAGCTATTCCACTCCTTGGAATATACCCAGAAGATGCTCCAGCACACAACAAGGACATATGCTCAACCATGTTCATAGTGGCTTTATTCAAAATAGCCAGAACCTGAAAACAGCCTAAGTGTCCCTCAGTAGAAGAATGGATAAAGAAACTGCGGTTCATTTACACTATGGAATACTACTCAGCTATTAAAAACAAGGAAATCCCAAAATTTGTGGACAAATTGATGGAACTAGAAATGATCATACTGAGTGAGTTAACCCAGAAGCAGAAAGACTCACATGGTATCTACTCACTTATATTGGTCACTAGTCCAAGAGGCATGTCCCATGAAAGTCTTCACTTATCAGGAGATTGGGATAGATGTGAGGACATCCTATTCAGACTCTAGGTGAGAGAAATATGAAAGAATGGGGAAATAGAAGGATCCAGAGGGTCCTAGAAACCTACGAGAACATCATGATGGGTGGATCTGGGCCCAGGGGTCCTGCTCAAACTACTGCACTAACCAAGGATAATACATGCAGGTCTTTGGAAACCACACTCCATGTCCAGCCCTGTCTTAGTGCTCTTGTTTTCTCGAGGTGAGTCTGGAGTATGGTTTTTTTTTTTTTTTTTTTTTTTTTTTTTTTTGAGGAGTGGTTGCTTGTATGTTTTAGAGATGGAGTCTCACTGTGTGTCCCAGGTTGGTCTGTTTCCATCTGTGACTCTCCTGCTGCAGCCTCCAAGGATGGGATTTCGTGTGCACACTACCATGCCTACCTCTGGTGTATGGAATTCCTAAGAACTCTAATTTCTTCCTTACAAAGTACCCAGCTTTGTTTCTTATCATCGACTGTAGCCATTTCTCAGGGTTTGGGGTTCTCTTTTGTTTGAATAAAGGTAATTTCAGGCCAATGACTATCATAATAACTTTAATGTATTTACCCAGAAAATAAATGTGTGTGTGGGTTGGTGGGTAGGGGAAGGGAGGGGTCTAATAAATAAGGACACTAATAAAACTGGAACTAGATAATAAGGTTGACTCAAAAACGAAAAATGAATGCCAAAAGCTAGGTCTGCCTCCCATGTCTGTACCCAGCCCTTGTCAAGGCTGCCTCAGAACTTTTCCCCACTCAAGGCTTGGAGTGTGGACTCCACAAACATTTTTCCAAAGATCAGCCCATGCCACCCACTGCTAGCCACACATCTTGCCTCCTCTATTTGAAAAACAAAAACAAACCCTCTTCAATGCACGTATTGATTCATAAGTAATGAGGGCCTTTGTGCTGGTGGGCACAGCCAGCGGGCCACATCTGGCCTGAGCTTGGTACTCAGAGACTTCTGCAGTCATAGGGAAGAGGAAGATATTGTGTTCCCACTGCTTCCCCAGGGAGGGCCCCAGCATCACCTGCCAAGGGATTCCAGGTCAGTCTTCAGGTGGGAAGGCTTGCACACTGAATGCTGAATGGTGAGGAATTCGTTGATCGTAGCATAGCACTGTGCTACAAATGTCATGGTTTTGCTGAAATGATGATTCATTGTAGGCCATCTCATTCTGAGCACTCTGTGCCAGACAATTCTTTCTCACAGGGAGCTTTCCTATGCACTAGTAGGATGCTAAGCAATATTCTGGCTTCTACTCACTAGATGACAGAAATCATCTCCAGATATTGCTAATCTACCTCTGAGTGGCTAACTGCCCCGGGTGAGGATCACTCACTGTTTCTGAGTTTGATTTGTTATGCCTCCATATTGACCCTGTGGGGCCACTGGCCTCTAGTTCAGGGTGGCACTAAGTCTAAAGGCAGTCTTTGACTGAGGTCATTCCAGGCTATGCTGCCCCATCACTTGAAGTTCTGGGTGACAGGATTGACCCTCCATAAGCCAGTACATCTGAATATGAGCCCAACTAATGAAGGACAAAAGCAGAGGCCAACTCCCTGGGTCTTGTGTTTCCTGGGTTGATTTGCTTGGAAACAGGGCAGTGGGCATAAACCTCAGGAGGAAACCTTTCAAGCCTTGCCTGGTCATCAATTAGATATGTAGTCCCCCAAAGTGACATCAACTCTCTAAGATTCAGTGTTATCTGTAAAATCTATGACATAGGATCTGGGGAGAATTAGACAGGGTGTTAAATCAGGTCCTACCCAACTGTTGGGCACTAGTAGGTTTGCTCCATCCACACCATTTTGGTCTTAACCTTTACACAAGCATAGGTTTTTTATCTGAAATAAAACCGGAGAGCGCCAAGCAATGAAATTCTACTAAGCAGAATAAGTGATTGTATTTCCTTATGAACTTGGCATAAGCCAACCCCTTTGTGAATCTCCAAGTAGTGCACACACCTGTGAGATCTGGGTAGTTTTTTTGCGTCACAGTGGGGCCAGGTGTCTGTCCTCAATGAGCTTGCCAGCAGGAGCTTTTTCAAAGGCCAGCTTGTCTGTCAGGTGTACAGGTGTGCCTGGGCTCAGCTTACAGCCTGGAGTCAAGGTCATGGTTGCCTGGGTGGAGGAGCTTCCCCCTCCCCCTTCTAGGGACCGGTGCTCTTTATCAACCTACATTACAGCCTGCTACACCAAGAGCCTGCAGAGGCCAGTGAATAGGTTTCTCACCCCACTTATACCAAAGAGCCATGAACTGGAGCTCCTGTTCAAAGGATCCTGGTGCTCAATTCCCATCGAGAATCAGGCTGGGAAGAATCCTGACAAAGATTTGGGTCACCAGGCAGAGAAAACCAGGGAGACAGATACAGCTGCCCTGTGAGGGCCTCATGCCTTTAGAGAGTAAAAGCAAATGAGCAACAGCCAGGTGATTCAGCCACAGCTAGGCGATTCTGGGGCTGGCAATCTTGTTTGGGATTGCCTCTGTTCCTCACTCCTTTTCCAAACCTGCATCTTCCCGACTCTCTCGAAGATGGGTTTGGGGGGTGGGGCAGTCAGAATGGGATAAATGTGGATGTCCTTCCAATCTGAAAAGCTCTCTGATGATTGAAATGGGAAGAAGCAGCTTTTGGGCAAAACGGAGCCTGAGGGTAATTCAGATTTCATGTATTCACATCCCTGTTCTCCGTCAGAGTCATCTGGGTCCTAGAATAATAACTGCCAAATGTTCAGCATGCAGCAGGTTACTTCTGGTGTGGCTAAGGAGGGACAATTATCAGAGGAAACACAGAGAGCCTGAGGAGACATGCTGCCGCTCCCCTGTACCACTGGACTAAGGCATTTGAGCTCTCCAACGGAAGAAACTCAGTCAGCAGCCTGCTGAGACCCCACTGGGCTGGAGGCAAGGGGAGAGCTGTGCAAAGTTTGTGAAAATTGCATGAGTTAGGCACAAACTCAACTGGGCTAATGAGGGCTGGTGTTAACACAACCCTCTGACGACATCACGCTTATACTGCAGACTAATGCTTTGAGCCAAATTTGTAAACAAAAGTGTGTGTGTGTGTGTGTGTGTGTGTGTGTGTGTGTGTGTGTGTGTGTATGTGTGTGAAAAAAATGATGGCACCACCAGGAACCCATTTGAATGTCACCTAATAGTTAAGACGGGACACTCTAGAGCCAGGTCAGGGTTCAAATCCTACCTAATTCATTTTCTAGCTAAGGGACGATACTTATTCTGTGCCTCGGTTTCTACATCTGTACAGTAAGGAACAAAATGGTACCTTGTTTTAGTTCCTCAGCATCATGAGTTAGCACTAGAAGGCAGAGTTCTGAAATCAAAGAGTCGGGAGGATACCCCTTCTCTCTCTTGAGGCCTTAAGCCTGTACTGTGTCCAGGATCTCATGAGACTTAATCATCAGACCAAGGCAGACTGGATTTCTCGCCCTTCAAGAATCGGCAAAGACTGAAATGACTATCTATAATCCTAGTATTTGGAAGACTGATCAGGAGTTCAAGGTCATCCTGGGCTATGTAGTAAAAGTATGCTTTAAATTTTTTTTTAAATATAAAATGTTTTCAGATAGATATACCCAGAATCAGCCATTTACAGACAAAATTGGAATGTGCCTACTACACATATAATCTCTGTTATCAATTCTGTAAAGGAGGTCTTACTGTATTACAGGTTGGACCATGGGGCAAAGAAAGTCTAGGATTACACAGTTGAAAGGCAGCACAGGGTTCCAGAACAAGGCTAGCCCTTGGCTATCTGCCTTTCAGCTCTAGAGACTGTGGTTTCATGTGTGCTGTTTCCTGTGTACTTTAGGATGCTAAAGTGATGTTTAATAGTTAAACATTTAGCAATGCTGCAGTAAGCTCCCTTTAGCTATATATGCACCTCCTGAAGGAGGGTTCTTACGGGAGAATCACTGTGTTAGAGTGGGCATGTCATTAAGGCTTTGGCACATCGTGTCAAATTGCAGCGATGAGGGAAGGAATTCTCAGGAAATGAAAATGTGATCATCCGAGGCATGAGATGGAAAGGAAATGGATGCTGGAAAGTAGCAAACACTCCAGATGAATGGAACGCACAGTGCTTGAGGGCAAGGGCCTGAAGAGCCACCTCTCAAGTGGCCAGCTCCAAGCTTAGGAGCAATCAGAAGGCCAGGTGAGGGATTGCCTAGTGACACTCAACCCCCAGCATGCGCTTTTGAACATGGGAGAGAAGTGATCAAATTCTGCCTAAAATAATTTCTTCAAGGAAAATGTCCTGTTTCTCATGATTTGGCACCATACCTACTTCAGCGCCAGTAGACAGGGGAGGGGAAGGGCTCCTACCTCACTTTGTTTTTACATGATGCATTCTTGAAATTACCTACCTTAATATATAGGGAATAATATAAAGAATAATATATTAGAAGTTATTACATATTTATTATATTCATGTTCTAGAAATATATAATAAACAATAAAATTATGTTTGTAACATAGTTTCTAATAGTGCAACGAAGAATGCAAATGAATGCAATTTTGTCTGGAGTCACCCACTTCTTGCACGCTTTTTCATATTTCTACTCAGTGTTTATGCAAATGCCAAGGTATAATAACAATGGTGTGTTGTCTGTATTAAAATTTCATATAAGAGCTGGGGGTAGTGGCACATGCCTGTAATCCCAGCACTCTGGGAGCCAGAGGCAGGCAGATCTCTGTGAGTTAGAGGCCTACCTGGTCTACAAAGGGAGTCTAAGTCTAGGACAGCCAAGGCTACACAGTGAAATCCTATCTCAAAAAACAAAACAAAATTTCATATAAGTACAATTATATGTGCATTCCACTGCAATTTGGTTCTTGTTTCACTGTCTTTTTCTTTAAAAAAGAAATACAGTATTGGTACCTGCAATATCGATTTCTTCACTACCATCTCATCTTCCAAGTTTGAAGTTCACTCATTTTCTCCTCCCTCTTTTTTGTCAGTTTGCTTTTAAAATGTTGCTGTTGTAAACAATGCCATGGTGCTGTCTTGACGTTATCCTCCATCTATGCTGTGTTCAGGCCAAGAGCAGCAGCCTTCTCAACGGAAATGCCTTCTCTGAGTCACGGAAGGCTGATAACCGAGTAACCGTGTTTGCGAGCTGCCCATTCCAGATGCAGAAATGAAAGGATCATGTGCTTTGAGGAATGGTTGCCTTGGGATGGGAAAGCTGAATTCCTTTTTTTTAAATGTAGAAAAAGACTTTGTGATATATTTTAGAAACTGGATTGCTGTGCACAATTTCTCTTTTACCTGGAGGTGCCAAAAAAGCTGTAGCAAGCGTGGACTTACTGTGACAGAACCCACAGCTCCATAGACCTGTGAGCCAATGGGATTGGGGGGCGGCAAATACTCAGATTGGAGAGATGCTTGCTGCTCAGAAATGAGTAAAGCAGCTTTAGGATGTTGAACTAAGATGGTGCTTTTTCTGTAGTGCCCAGCATGGAATTTCTTGTTTTATATTTTCATATACTACAACATTTGGGTTTCTCTTTCCGAATTTCCTGTCTAATCCTTGCTCCATCCAATTTATCTCTATTTGATCATTTGTCTTTCTCTTGTCAGTTAGTTGGTAGACATTCTTGACTTATTGTCGCCTTCCTTTTCCTGAGAACTGTATAGAAATGCTTGTTCAGCCCCAGAGAGGAAGAGCAACAAGAAACCAGAGAGACGATTTCTTTGGGTCCGCAGGTGTGTGTGTGTGAGGAGTGGCTTACAGGGCTAGGAATGGGTCAGGCAGCTGCATCAGAGGACCGTTCCTCACACCAGCTCTTGGAAGCTGCCTTAGTGCTTCCTGTGTGGGCAGCTACATTATTAAAGGACCTCCTCTTGTCCAACAGTTGCGGAGCCTGGTTAATCTTGACTGTTTCCTAGCCTTCTGGATCTTTCTTGGGAGGCTCCTGAGCTTCGTGACCCAGCCTCCCCTCCACCAAACATCATTTCAGTCCCTAGGAAACAGCTAGTTAGTGTACACTCTGATGCTGATCTGAATCCTTAATGACTAGCAGCACAGGGGGCTGCCTGATGGCTCAGGGAGCAACAGTGCTTGTCACCAAGTCTGGCCACCTGAGTTTCATACCTGGAACCAACAGGAGGAGAGAAACAAGTTCCAAATAGGTTGTCATCTGACCTGCACATGCACACCGTGGCACACGTGTGCTGCGGCCCCTGACAGTGAAATAAACAAATAGTAACTGTGACAAAGAGTATGGATAATCTTTGAAAATCCCCTTAGTATAAATTTTAAGATGTGCTGAGTCCTACTAGGTTAAGGTCAGTGTAGAAGAGGTGGGGGGGGGGGAGAAGAGAGGGAGAAGCTGGGGAAGGAGGGGGTGGGAGAGAGGGTTTTCCTGAGGGGCAGTTACATCCATTCGATAGATAGGCACCGAGTATCTCCCGTGAGTTAGACTGTGGGAGAAGGTGTGCAAACAGAGAAGTAACAGAGATGCTTGTGTACTCTTCAGAGAGTTGCCACTTCTAGAGGAGACGGCCATTTAAGTTCACTTTATGGCCTCATAAGTGCCATCGTAGCTAGCCACGTGTGACTTTTAATGGAATGGTAGAGTAAAGGAGAGTAAGGATGGCTGCTGCCCTGAGCCTCAGATTCCACGCAAGGCAGGCCCCAGAGTGACAGCCCAGGAGGTAGTCTCCCGTGCTGCCTCCCTGTGCTAAGGCACCTGGCAGAACCAAGCCCTTATTAAAACCACATTCTGTGCCCCTTGTCCCTTCACACCTCGCTGAGCAAGGCGGCTTTCTGCTCCCGTCCCATCAACTGCTCCCCGCAACTGTCTAGAAAGACTGTCACACTGCACTTGTCCGGAGCTGCAGGGTAGCCAGCCATGACAGCTGGTGATTCGAAGGACCCGTGCATCTGCTGCTGTCTCCCTGCCAGGCCTCCATGAAGAATGTGGGGGCCTGTGTGTACAGGGATGATACTACTGATCCTCCAACCGTGGTCTCCAAGCGCCGCGTTGCTTTTTTAAGTGGCTAGGGATTGCTTTTCCGCTGGCCTACATACACACTGATGCCTACTTTTTCCTGGGACCCAGGGAGCACATTTACACTTGGTTTATAACTACAAGGAGCCCTGGAGTCCTTGTCAAGAGAAGAGTGTTTTGGTGGCATTTCTGTCACATACTAGCTGGGTGGCCGTGGGGAAGTCATTAGGCCTACATCTCTTTCCTCTTATGTAAAAGAGGAAAACAATGCCTGTCCTGACTCCCAGAGACATATGTATAACATTACTTTTGAAGTTGATTCGGGAACTCTCGAGCATCAGGCAAATAGAAAAGATTGTAATCATTTGCCAAGACAGAGCTGCACTGTACTGGTACAGAAGGCACGGTGGAAAGGGGACCATTAATTGCATCCTGTGGTTTCTTGGTCCACACAGCTGGGGCCCAACACAAATGGGCACAGACCTTTGTTCGCAGACAGCTGAGGCATTCAGGCCTAATAAGAGGAAATGTAAGAAAAACAACCAAGAATTCTCCTCAGATTTCTAGAGCCATGGACTGCAAAATCAGATGATCAGGATGGGTTCAACCACAGAGACCCGAGGCAGGGATGTGAGGCATAGAACTTAGCTCTGTGGAACATGTGATCTCACTCACTTTGAAACCACAGATGGATAGGAAGTAGTATATGATGAGCCCATGAAAGCACGTCACGCTAGACAAGGTGGAAGAACAAAGAAAGTTCTGTTTACCATGGGCCAGGAGAAAGGCCATAATGTCATGTGCTCATGAGAGTGCGCGCCCAGCGATGTGGAGTCCTCCAGACAATCCAGGAAATGGAGGCCTAAAAAGATGAGATGGTTTCCTGAAAGTCACACAGCCAATTTCTGACTGAGATGACACACTAGTCTAAGATGATTCTTCCTAACCCAAGTGTGATCCCAGAATCCACCTGAGTTAAAAAACAAAAAACAAAAAACAACAACAAAAAACCCACAGTGCAATTATCATGCTGTCTAGCCTATTTTTGACCCATTAAGATGCTTTGTTAAAAAAAATTTTTTTTAAGCCACCATTTTCCCTTTTACTTTCTGAAAGCAGAGATCTGAGAACGACGGTATAGATTTCTGTCACGTAACAATGTGAGAAGTAATGGAGTAAGATTGTATGTCACAGATGAAAATGCTGTATTTACGCCTCATTGTAATCCATTCATTGCTTTATGGATCCGGAGTCCCCTTGGGACTGCCACAAATCCACGTAATGTCCCTGAGTTTAGGATTTGGCATTCGGATCTCTGATTTAGCTGTCAGATATGTAAAATCACATGTCGCCAGACAACTCCCCAGGGATTCCACAGCTGTGCACGATGCAGAGCACAAGTTATTCACATGGCCAACACTAATTTACGCTCTCACGCTGGCCCCCTAGAGCTGCCCTTCTACTGCCATGACTAATTTTAGTGTGGCTCACAGGGCTCGGCTGGGGTGAATCAAGTAGCGTTTTCTTCTTGTGGATTTTTTCCTAGTTTTCTGGGGGTGAATTTCAAGGGATTCACCTGGGAGCTGGGGTTGTAGCTCAGTGGTAGAACAGCTTTCCTGGCTTTCAGAGAGAGTGAGAACTTGGATCTACTCCCAGATACACACACACACACACACACACACACACACACACACACACACACATGCACTCACACTCTTTAGGGAAATAACAATTACCTGAAGCATTGCACAATTCTAACCAACAGCTTCACCCTCTGAGCTTCTCAGACACCTCCACAGCGGCCATAATCTAAGGATACCACTCACCATGCAAATGAAGAGTAGATGCCTTTATCCCTGGACTATGTATCCACGACAACATCCTCTCTTACAGTCACATGAGCTCTGCCTGCAGGTGCTGAGGGGTTAGAAATGAATAACAGTTTTTTTTTTAACAGAAAAGTGAGTTGGCACATCAGCAGTCATTTCCCTCAATGCCAGTGTGCACTGAGAGAAAATCCTCCCCTGAGTGGAGGGGTGAAGTTAACAGTCTCCCCATTCTCTTCCAAATTGAGAGGAAATAAGAGGAGCGGGGGGAATGTTGAATCAATCAGAAGGTCTGGATTTAGAATCTGCCCCTGCCAGATGGCCATTAAAATCTTAAGAGTCAAGAACTATCTGTCTAGTTGTGCCTGCCTGTTACGTCACTCTTCTAGGCTCATACTCCATTTGTAAACGAGAATGACCACACCCCCAAGACAACTGTGGGATAACTAACACCCAGTGAGGGGTTTTGTAAAGGACAGGTATACTAGAAGCGAAGAAGAAGAAGGGTTGGGGGTTGGGGGGGTTGGGGGGTGGGGGGGTGGGGGGTGGGGGGTGGGGGGTGGGGGGTCTGGGGATACAGTTCAGCCAGCAGAGGGCTGGACTACCATACACAAAGCCCTGACTTCAGACTCTGATACTACAGAGAACCAGACGTGGTGGCACACTTCTGTAACCCCAGAACTCAGGATGTAGAGGCAAGGAGATCTGAGGCTTAAACTCATCCTCTGCTCCTCACTACATAGCAACGTCAATATGTTGGGCCTACAACATAATACTCACTGAGAGAAACGGAAAAACAGGGGTGGGTGGGAGGGAGGGAGGCAGGGAGGAGAGAGACAGAGACAGAGACAGAGAGAGACAGAGACAGAGAGAGACAGAGAGAGACAGAGACAGAGAGAGAGAGAGAGAGAGAGAGAGAGAGAGAGAGAGAAGAGAGAGAGAGAGAGGGAGAGGGAGAGAGAGAAGCTGGAAGAGAGATAGAGACAGACAGAGAGAGCTCTATGTGTTTTAATTAACTAGCAGGCATGATCAGCTTGTAGCCCATGGGCTATATGCAACCAGGATAGCTATCAATGCCACCCAACACAAAATCATAAACTGACTTAAAACATATTTTTTTTTTGTTTGATCGTGCAGTTCTCAAGTGTGAACTTTGGAGACGACTATACCACAAGTTCAGCATGCTGGGCCTGCCTGATTCTTTTCATCCCCTGGAAGTGTGCAATGCCAGCCAGCAGCTTCCAAGAACTCTCACCACAGGGAGCTCTTTCTAGATACGACAAAGCTTGAAAGTCACCTCTGTCTTCATAGGTGCCCTTTGAGATTAAAGCCACCTCCGCTGGCCTTCTTAGAACCAAAGAATGTCACTGAAAAGGACTTGCAGTCCCTTTGACATCACCTCTCAATTCTGGCCGCTGCCTCTGTGTCTGTTCTATGTGTCGAGGCACAGAATGAAAAAGCCCACTTTAGTTGAGTAGCGTGGAGCTCACCCTTTCTCTTCCCCTTCCTTCTTCCAGAACTCCATTCTCTGCCTTCCTCTCCAGCCTTCTCAGTTCTCTTCCTTCTTCTGAAACAAACATGGCTCCCGAGGGCTTCCTGTCTCTATGGGGTAATCCACTCAGCCCTTGCTCTGTTGCACAGAGAGCTCATGTCCACCAGCAGGTCGCTGAGCCTTTATGAAGTCAGGTTTCCACTCGCCAGTCAGGGACGGGGATGGGGGTGCTAAGTTCAGGGACCACTTTGAGAATTCAGTGGAGGAGGTGGGAGAAGGGCCTGGCATGGAGTTGGCATCCGACAAGACACATGTCTGTCCCCTGGCTTCCTTAGTGCACCTCAGCCAGGTCCTGTGGATTAGTTCTGAATCCGTTTCATGAATTAAAAAGGAGCAGGTCCTACTGCTGAATGAGGCCATTTCTGGACCTCCTCAAAGAGGACACCATCCCAGTTTAGAAGCCACGGTGGTCTGTATCTTGACCCTGTGCTTTTAGTTCACTTTCCAATGACCTGCTCATGGCAGCGATTCCTTCACACCCGCAGCTTCGCGGGCCTGTGTGTGTTCCTTGGGCTGGGCTGGGGGCTGGGCCCAGCTGTTGCCCTTCAACCCTCAGGCATGTGATGCCTTCGATGACATATGGATGAATGAGTGGATACAGAGGAAAATGCTATATGTAGATGGGAGATGTTTGAATGTAGACTCTCTGGGGAAAATATCTCAGGACACTGCCTCTAGATAAGTAAGATGTAGAGAGGGATGTAGGCAGGGTGGGTGGGAGGAATGGGATGTATCTTTCCTTTCCCTCTGCCGCCCCTCCCCCACTCCACTCCACTGCATCTACCCTGGTGATATGGGGGGGGGGTGTTTGTGAAAGCACTGGACTGCTCTTCAAGATCCCAGGCACGAGATGAATGCAGGCAAGGAAAGCCAAGTCTCTACTCTGTCTTTACTTAAACCGTCCTAGGGGCTGCAGGGAGAAGGAATGGACTTCAGTCTTTAGGGAGTCTAAACAAACTCGGAGGCCTTTTCTTATCTTTTCTTCAATTCTGGATATTGCACACAGATAGCTCCAGCTCTCAGGTAGCTAACAAGATCGACGGTGAACAGCGATCTGTCTGAGCCTCTTGGTCTAGGTGTGATATTCTGGGTCTAGCCTGTCCCAGCCCAGGGCGCCTCCACCTAGGACCCCCATCCTCAAGCCTGAAGAGACGAAGCCCATTTATCAGGACATCTGTGTAAGCCTTTACCAACGCCCTCCCTCGGTCTCTGTAGCCTTGGGGTTTCCCCAGGCAATGGCTGGGTGGTGGCGCCCGGTGTAATAGCCGGCTATTTGAGTCCATGTAGAGTAGTTTACTCATAAATGTTTTATGGAGATCTGCTCTTTTATAGGGGAGGAAAATGAAAAAGGTTGCCTCCATAAATGACTCAGTCATGTTGTGAAAGAAAAAAGGAATTGCTTGTGTCTATAAGCATAGGCTACGGAAGCCCGAGCATAGCTTTCATCATTCTCTCCTCCTCTGTGCAGCCGAAGGTGCTTACAGAACCAGAATCATCCTAGGTTCGTGACGCAGGGCAGCGGAGCCAGCTTCCCAATGCCCTACACATGCTCTCAATACCAACTTTCATCTCATGTTCCCGTGAAATGCAGTACGCACTACTGTTTAATTGTCCTACGCAAGGAGCTGAGGGCAGAGGGGTATGGAACTGGACTGGCTGCTTTGGAGCATACATTGTGGAGGGGAGTCAATGTAACCCAATGAGACATGAATAGCAACCCTTGGGCCAGTGATGGTTCCAAATGGGTGGAAGAGGCCATGAGGGAGATTGGAGACCCTTTTGGAGAAGACCACACTGCTGTTGTGGTTGACGGTCGTTAAGCTGAGACCAAGAGGTCAGCAGAAGCCCCACCCTCTGTCAGATCTCCTTCCTGTGTCAAACAGAGCCAAGGTCAAGGAGAATCTACAGCTGTGTGAAGCTGAGGGACAGAATCCAGCACTCTCCTTCAGTGCATATCTTTAGACTATTAAACAGATATTGAGAATGGTAATTATACTCACATTAAAGGCTTATTAAAATCTTATGATGACCTCTCTGGACCACAATTTCTTTGTTGGTACAAAGAAATAATAGCTGGCAAAGTGCTACTATTTCTTAGAGGCATGAAAAAGGCTTTCTGTTTGTTTTTAAACAAAAATAATGCAAAAATGTAATTGTAAAGTAATTAATATAGGAAATTATGAATAAAATAGAAAAAATTATTATATACTTACTATCTAGAAACAGCCATCACTAACTTTGATATGCGTATCTTTTAAGTTTTTGTGAGTTTTCTTATTTTTATGAAAATGTGAGTGCAGTGGGCATGATCTATCAACCTTTTAAAAATCAGATCCCATGAAAGTGAGGTGGCTTGGCACTTGCCACTAAGCCTGGGGCCATGGGTTTGGTCTGCAGACCTCTGGGTAGAAGAAGAGAACCAACTCCTAAAAGTTACCCTCTGACTGCCTGACCTCCTGGCACATGTAACTTCACATACAGGGGAGGGGAGGAAATGGAAGGAGGAAGGGGGAAAGGGAGGGTAGACAGAGAAAGAGGGATAGGAAAAGGAGGGAAGGGGAGGGAAGGAAGGAGGGGAAGGGAGAGAGAGGGAGAGAGAGAGAGAGAGAGAGAAAGAGAGAGAGAAGTTTCTAAAAATTAAAACCTAGATACCTTTCAGTTTGCTGCTAAGGTCAGGACAGCTGTGGTTTTCTCTCATTTTTAGTGACTACATAGCTTTCTACTCAAGTACGTCTTCAATAGATCAGACAGTTAACGTCTCACTATTGAAAATAAGATACCAGTAAGCATTATTTGACATCTCTGTTAGCCAACCACTTACTTCCTTGAAATTTGTGTTCAGAATGGAATTATGAGGCACTTGGTACATTAGAAAACCACAAGTTCGTTCCTGGACTCAGACCTACAGCTCTATTGTCTGAGCTGGGCTCAGCTCATTTGCATACAGTCCCTAGCCTCAGATTGATGAGTGAATCAGTGGGTGCAAGAGGAAGTGCTACCTACATCACCAGGGAAGAAGTCTGCCTGTGGACTATCTCAGGAGCCTGGTTCTAACATAAGACTTGGAAAGAGAGGCGCACAAAGCATCTGCTCCTCCCTTCTCTCCCCCACATGCCAGGCAGGCTCTCTCACCAATGTGTCTGTCCTGAGGAGAGATGAGTTGCCCACAGAGTGAAGTACTTTTCCAAAGCCCAGGCAGGAGGAAGCTGCTTTTATAAAGGAGAAGTGGTTTGTTGGTGGTCATGTGCCATGGGAGAGGCAGAGTAAGGGCTTAGGCCCCAGCCCCGCTGCCTTTAGAGACAGAAAGCCTAGAGGAGCCATCTTTCTTTTGGAGAAAGGAGGACTCTCGGAAGACTGAGGGGGAAAGGATAGTGATCTGAAAGGAAGGGGAAGAGAACGGGTGTGGAATAGGACTCCCAGCAAGTCTGTGACACTCTCCGGGTCTCCCTGGTAAACCTGGGTGTAACTGTTTGAATGGGTCTCCGGTGTCACATGATGGAAACTCAATCCTCAGTACTTAAGTGCTAACAGGTACATCCTTCTGGGAGGCATTCATGTAAGGAGGGCTCTGCTCCTGGGAACGGACTGATGCCCCTGTGAAAGGATGCAAGTCCATAAACTCCAGCTCTTGCTCCCTCCTCTTGCCTTCTACCTTCTTCCATGTGATGATGCAGCAAAGTGGAGCCTCGTTCACTGCTTGTGGGATGTTCAGTCTTCCCAGCCTTCAGAACCATTGTGTACGTTTCTCTGCACCTTCATCTACCAAGCCCATGGCAGTCCGTGTCAGAACTCTACAATGACTGAGACATCACTCTACACACACACACCCCTTGTTTTTCAATCTTCGCCAATCAAATGGTTGAAAAGCAAGGACTTTGGTTTTACTAATTGAATTTTGCCTTTGTAATTGTTCAGTAATTGAATCCTATAATTCAAATGTTATTCGTTGCCTAACACGAGGCTTAGCAAATACGTGGTGTGTAGTAAGTAGTCATTAATTTTTATGAGCTCAATTAATTACCAAACTGAGTGTCTGCTGGAAAGCGGAGAAACAAACTTGTGATACAGTTATAAGAAAAAGTCTAGGCTGTTGTCCTAGATGAGTGGTTAATCTCTGTTGTGATTTAAATATGAACTGTCCCGCCACTCCTGGCTCACATCTTAAAAAGCTTGGTTGTCCTCCCCCTACCCCTGTACTGGTGCTGTGCTGGGAAAGTTCAGAAGGTGAGCTCTAGCTGAAGGAAGCCGGCCACTGCAGGCACGTCTTTAGGGGCTTTATCTTGTCCTCTCCTTGCCTTGCCACCAGCATGAGGCAAACAGCCTTCTCTTTGTCCACATGCTTTGCCTCCCTGTTTTTGTGTCTCCTCAGGCACACAGCAGATAGGAGAATGACTGGGAACCGAACCTCTAAAACCATGTGCTGAAACAACCTTTTCCTCCTCTGAAATTGCTTCTCTCAGTTGTGTGTCAACAGCAAGGGTCTGACTGACGCAGACTGCTGCCTGGCTGGACTTCAGTCTTGTCTTTCATTTTTCCCTTAACATGTGCCATTGTAGAACTATGGTATTAGTGGGGGGCTGCTTCTCCTACCTTAGCTCCCAAATAGTGAAATGGAGACATTACATTTATTAACACGCTTTAAATCACTATAACTGGGCAGATACTGATCTATGCTAACCCAATTATGTTAGTCTGGCTATCTCTCAGCCACATGCCCTTTTCCTTGCCATCCCAGCCATGCCTTGGCCTTCTGCTGTATCTCTCTGTCCTCCCTGAACTCCTCATGGGTCCTGGCAACCTCCCTTTCCTCTCAACCTTCTCTCTTCTCCATCTACCTGAGACACCCAGACTTGGAACAAAAGTCCAACCTTCCTATCTCCTCTACCCAGTCATTGGCTGTCCAGCTTCTTTGTTAACCAATCAGAGATAATGGGGGAGCATTGTTTACACAACATTGATACAGGAGATTCTTCACAGAAATAACAATGCCCACGTCCAAACTGCAACCAGATCTTGGGGCATAGAAACCAGCATCTGAATGCACAGTGCGCATGCTATTAATCACTTTAGTTTTGCTTTAATTCATTTATACTTTTTATTTTATGCATCATGTATATTGTCATAAATTCTAAGACAGAGAATGGAGGGGTGGATGGGAGGTTAATTGGAGGTTATAGTGCTAGTAGTGTAATGATGACATCCTGCTACGGCGTTTCACCAATCCCTTCTAAGCCATAAAGATGGTGGTGGTCCTTGAGGCTTCCCTTTCTCCTAGGAAGAGGGTATTTGGGGGTTACATCTGTAGTGGTTGGTCCTGTCTACTTCAAGGAGAACTACAGTGAAAACATAACTCCGGATATGCTCGCAATGGTATTACCAGAGAGGGTTAGTAGAGAGTACAAAGACCCACCCTGACTGTGCATCAGTAAGGAAAGCCAGTCAGAGGTTATTGGTGATGTCATCAGGCTAATGACATCATTACGGCGGCGAGCTTCAGAGAAAAGGAGCTGAACGCGCACATTCATCTTCCTTTCATATCTAAATACAGACACAGTGTGTTCAGGCACCTCTCACTTCTGTCACGATAGCCTGAGCTACTCTCACTGCATGGAAGAATGGGCTCCATGATAAAGTGGACTGTGCTTTTAACCTCTGGGCCAAAGGAAACGCCCCCTTCCTTAGCTTGCTCTTGCCTCATATTTTGGGGCAGCAAAGAGAAAAATGACTGATACACTAACCAAGAAACCCTTATCCGGATAGGGGGTACTCAGGGAGTTCCTAAGATGCCTCTGTGGTGCCAAGATGGTGGGTAGAGAATACAGGGAAAGGTCCTGTGGATTGTTGAGATGGGGTTCTCCAGAGGAAAATGGGCATCAAAGAAACTGTCCTAAGTAAAGATGACATAGTATTTGCCCTCCCCCCCCCAACCCCCCCACCTCCCCGCTGTTCTGGTACCCTAATCTGAAGAAATCTTTTTTTTTTTTAACTAAGGTATGTGTCCATTAAGTGTCTCCACAGGGAAACTTGACCCAGATCAATTATCATAAAAGGACTCAGCAGGGTGCAAGGTGAAGGTGCGGTTTCCCATGACCAGAGTATTCAAAGCTCTTGTAGCCTCTGCAGGTTAGTAAAGAGTCTGACAGGACTCCTGTGGACGAGTCCCCTGTGTTCCCTGACAAGGTGCCTGTGCTATTTTTCATTCCCTTACAATCTGTCGCTGTTTGATCAGTCAGTTCAGCCCCACAATTAAATGAGTAGAAGAAGAAAAAAAGAACCAAACTGATTGTTTTACTTTTTTGGTAAGAATTGATTGTGTGACTCGGACAAAAATGTTGATCCCGTTTTGCATGTGGAGATAGTCAATTTAGAGGGGTTGTTCTTGCTGGCCTAAGCCTGGGGAGACAGAAATTAAATCTGACACTGCAGCAGAGGCTGGCATGAGGGAGACGGTGAATGAATTACCAAACTCCTTAGAGGTTTTTCTTCTGGCTTCTCAGCATTTTGCAATCTGGTGGCTACAGCAGAGTGCCGTCAATTATTGACAATTTAATAAACATTAAGCAAACACATATAATTGGTAGTTATTTGACGGTGTAGAATCACCAGCTCTGTCTAGCTGGGGGAATCCTGAGAGATGGGAGGTAACAGGTGCAGCTATGAAACACAGCTCTGGGAACAAGGTCTAGCAACGTCTTGGCGTGTTTAACCTTCATTATGTAGTCAAGGAAGCTACAGAGAACCAAAGGATCAGAATGTACCCTTTTAGGTTCTAGACCTTAGCCAGGAGGAAGAGAATCCAAACATGAAAAGGCACAAAATCTCTCTTTTTCTATGTTGCATAAGAAAGTGGTCTTAGAGAATGTGAATGGTAACGGAGAAAGGAACCCAGAACATTCCCAGTGCTCTGGGAATTAAAGCTGAAATCAACAGGAAGAGATTAGAAAAGGCAGAAATGCTTTACCCTTGGAGCTTTGTAGGCTTGTCCAGTGAATGTAAGGGTCACACCTGTGGGGAAAGAGGAACGCTGTGGTGTCTGACCAATCACTGGAGACTGCAAGAGAGTCTGGTATCCTAAGAAGAAATGGGTGAGCTTTGTTGCTGGAATTCTGTTGAGAGATGGACAAGCCCTTATGAAAAACCTACCCAGTAACCTCAAATCATGGGATTGTTAAACTCATCAACTCTAGCTATCTTTGCTCCACCCAAGGATACAAATAAAACCATCTAGAGTGACTAGAAATGTATTCTTCAGGGTCATGAAAGACGAATCAAGACTCAGAAGAATTTGGTAGCCTGGGTAGTATTTTCTGTATTTCTCCTGTCAATATAACTGAGATTTGGGGTGAGGGAAGTCAAGTTGGCCAACAGAGGGCTCTGAAGATGATATATTGGGCCAGACCTAGATCACTGGGGCCTGACCTAAGATGCCAACTGGTATGGTGGTGGCTTAGCATACTAGGATGCGTTTCAGGAAGAGAGGGGAAAAATTCACCCAGCAGTTAGCTCACTGACCACAGTGAGAATGTTTTATCAATTTAAGCCTCATCAATGACCACTCGGCTGCAGTCAGGTCATGTAAACAGAGGCTCGCCCTGTACAAGGATAGCTTTGAGCACCTCTGTGCCGAGAAGCCTGCAAAGAGGAATGATGATTGAGAAAGTGGAAAAGGATGCCTTAAATACTAAGCACAGGTGAGAAGAAATGCAGATGCCAAATCAATTATTCTGAGAAAATCAGAAGGTATAACATTTTTTAAATGAGTGTGGTGGCTTGATTAGGAATTGCCGCCTATATGCTCATATATTTGAATGTTAGGTCATTAGGGAGTGGCACTATTTGAGAGGAATTAAGAGGTGTGGCCTTGTTGGGGGAAGTATGCCACTAGGCATGAGCTCTGGGATTTCAAATCCTGAAGCCAGGCCCAGTGTCGCTCTCTCTTCCTGCTGCCTGTGGATCCAGATGTAGAGCTCTCAGCTCTGTCTCCAGCCCCATGTCCGCCTGCATGCCGCCATGCTTCCCACCATGATGAACCAGAAAGGCAACCCCAATTAAATGTTTCCCTTTATAAGAGTTGCCGTGGTCATGGTGTTCCTTCACAGCAATGAAACACTAACCGAGACAGTGGGAATAACTAAAAGTTACCCATGGTTTGTGTTTTATTAGAGAGCCAGTGAGCCACGGGACCAGGAGGAAAAATAATAATCTGAGATGTCTTATTTCATTTCAGTCAGCAGAGCATGAGTAACAAAATGAATTGGAGATAATTTAAAAGAAATTCTTACATGATAAGGCAATGAATATAGGCTTGTTTTACCAACCTTGGGAGGAAAGAAATACACAATTGAAATACACTGATGGAAACTTAAGCTCTAGTGGAGACAAATCTTCCTGTTAGAGGAGGAAGAGATTGATTTGAGTGCAGTGACAAGACAGACATCTTTGGGAAAACACAGGGACCTCAGATGTGGAAGACTAGATAAAAAGACAGTAGAAGAAGGGAAAATGCTTCTCAAATCTAACCAATCATCCAAATGGCTCGAGAGACTTCTACATTGCAGGTGGGGTTGCATGCCCTACTGTCTTATAAATCCTAGAAGTTGAGTCTTAACATTTAAATTTTATCAACCCTTAGGTGAATGCCTGGCTGGTGGGGAAGGTAAAAAAAAGAGAGACAACCCAATTCTAAACATTTTTCTTAAAAGCCTATAGGTGTGATTTGCTCATGATGTACGGTCTCAACTCTCTAGACATCAACAAGGGGTCTTGTTTACCCAAAGGCAAAACGCAGAGAACTCTCATTACAGTTCTACTAAAGTGAAACAATCAAATGAAAATAAAAATTTTAAAAAAACTGTCATCCTAGGTTTACTAGAGATTGACTAGATTAAAATAATGTTTAATGAAGAGGATGAGAAAAAAGCCTTAGGAGAAAGGTCTTTGTGATGGTGAATCTTCATTGTCAACTTAACTGAATGTATAGTCACCATGGAAACACACCCCTGCATGTGTCTGTGAGTGTGTCTCCAGAAAGAAAGGAAAGACATACCCAGAATGTGGGCATCACTGTCCCATAGACTGAATAAAAGGGAGAAAGTGCCTGAAGAACGGCATTCATCTCTCTTTGCTTCCTGACTGTGGATGCAATGTAACCAGACACTTCACACTCCTGCTGCCACGCTTCCCTGCCATTTTGGATTCTACCTTTAAACCATGTGCCAAAGCTAACCCTTCCTTTCTTGGATTGCTTTGGCCAGGCATCCTGTCACACTCACTGAGTCCACGCAGTTTGAGGTAGCACATGCGCAAGAGCAGAAGCCAAACGGTGGAAAAGAACATAATTTCAGTGCGTGAGGAAAGATGGTTTATTGCTCAAGACGATCCAGAAACTGCTCAGTCCTATGGCAGCAGGCGTGCAGGTGAGGGCCAATGAGAAAAGAAGGTCTACAAGTGCCACACCCAGCAAGCAAAGCAAACTGCTACTGCCTTAGCTGGCCACTGAGAAATCTCTAAAAAATGACACAAATACTTTCATCACTCCCTGGGGTTTATATTCAGTTTGTCTGGAGCAGGACGTCCATGTAGATAATTTTAAAAATCTCCTCAGAAGATTCTAGTCTTTGACTATGCCCTAGAGGTTTAGGTTTTAAAGGACAGAACAAGAGGGATGCAAGCAAAAACCAGAAAATGACTGAGAATTTTAGCAAAATGACCCAAGGCAAGTAACAAACAAACAAACAAACAAAAAGTCAAAAGTCAAACCCAACATCCGCTCATCTGTATGTAATGATCGGTTATAATTGGGGGGCAGGGGTTCCTAATCATCTGCTCCAGCTCTCAATAACCAGATAGAGACCTATTAGATTTACTCAGCTGGCTTTAAAGCACTAGAGCTGGGCAGATAAAGATCTATTCTAACCCTTCTATGCTAGTCTCGCTACTTCCCAGCCACAGGCCCCAAATTACTAGCCATATTGGTCCAGCCTGGGCTGCTTCTGCTCCATCAGGTCAGTGCTATGGCTATGTCCACTCTCTCCCTCTTCCTCCTCCTTCTTTTTTCTCTCTCTACCTTGTGGTCCCTACCTGAGACCCCAATACTGAAAACAAAAGTCCAACCTTCCTATATTCTCTGCCCAGTCATAGACTGCTCAACTTCCTTATTGACCAATCAGAAATCACTGAGGAGCAATGTTTACACAACATGTATCAATGATCATGACAGTGCCCATGTCCAGACTACAACCAGATCTCAGGGCACAGAAATCAGACTCTGAATACACAGTGCACAAGACCAATCCCAACAACTGTATTTGAGACATTTTGGGAATGAGAGGAAAGGCAGACTTGCTGTTTGGGATGAGACCAAGACACCTTAGAAAGCTGGAAATGAGTTGCTATCTTTCCTGATTCCTGAAACAGGTGGGAAATTGATTCTGGAGCTCGTGGATTGCAGGGTGTAATGTGGAGCTCAGATGAGAGTCCAGAGCATGCTACTGAAGCGATGCTATAACCACTACCCGAATGATGATTGGCTAAAGGGTGGAGAGTAGGATCCCCAAATAAAGTACCGTTGGTCCCAGTTGTGATGCAGCAATATCATCTATGGAAACACTCCCATGCCTGTGGGGAAGGGTCTCCCTAAGACTCAGGAGGTAAACAGCTCCACTCTCAGGGAGTCCAGACTACTTGAAAGATTTGCAAAGCCCATCAGTGCAGCTGCCTGCCAGCCATGCAGAGAGCTCTAGGAGCACAGCTTCTGTGGGTCATTACCCATGCAGTGATGTAGATGTCTTTAACCCCTCTGCCCACATCTCTGTAAATGATTCCTCATCTAGACACCTTTGGATCACCAGGCTGAACTTTGGTAGAATCATGACTCCCTAGGAAAAGTCACACCTCACCAGTCCTCAGGGGGCACTGTCAGATAATGGCACATGCTTTCATCTAGGCTTCTGGACCCTAGCAAAACTATTGACAATGTCTCTAATTATACTTTGGTGGCTAGGACAGAGTCTCAGAACATTTCAGTGGCTTTTTTTTAACCATTCAGAAGACATATGGAAATATACTTATTAAAAGTCGTATGTCAAATATAGTAAGGAGTTCCTAGGGCCATGATGATCTGCCACAGAGCTAGGTAGCAGGCCTGAATGTGTCTTGATGTGTTTTTCTCAGTGGCTTAGGTGGGCATCCAAAAGTCTGTTCATAGTCTGCCATGGACATCATGAAGTATGACTGTATGGACTTTTCACCAAAGAATCGGGCTATAAGACAGTGTTTCATGTACTGGGAATCTGCATTTATTTTCAGATTCCACATTCAAACACAGAAACTGTCATGGTTTGAATGTAAGCCATTCCTCCATAGGCTCAGGTTTGAACTGCCGGGCTGTAGAGCTTTGGGGAGCTGGAGACTGGCTAACATCAGCTGCTGGAGGTAGGACTTTGAAGGTCCCATCACTGTTTTCTCTGCTTCGTGGGCATCACCTGTGACTACCTGCCTCATGCCTCTCCATCACTGACGGAGCCATCCCCACTGCCATGCCTTCTCTGATATGATGGAATAGATTCCTTTACCCACAACAAACAAACAAACATTTCCTCCCTCAGGCTTTTTTAAAAATTAGGTATTGTGTTGCCACTTGATCCGCTTCTGTGACAAAATACCCAACAAAGCGACTTAAGGAAGAAAAAGATTAGTTTGAAGATACAGAGACTAGCCTGGCAGGAGGGGCATCCTGCCTTCCTCTTCTTCATCCTCTCCTCCTTCTCATTATTACTATCACCAGCCTCAAAAAGATGTATTTATTTTATGTGTACGTACGTCTGCATGTGTCTATGTGCACCATATGTGTGCCTGGTGCCTATGGAGGTCAGAAGAGGGTATCAGAGCCTCTGGAACTGGAGTTACAGATAGTTGGGAGCCACTGTGTAAGTGGTTTGAACAAAACCTTGGTCCTTTGCAAGAGCAGCAAGTGCTCTTAACCAGCAAGCCATCTCACCGGCCCCACTTTCTTCTTTTTATTCAGCTTAGGACTCTAGACCACGGATTGACATTGCCTACATTTAGAGCAGGTCCTCTCATGTAGAAATTCCTTTACAAGGCATTGCCAGAGGTTTGTTTCCATGTTTATTTTAAATAACTTATCTTAAATAACTTAGTTTAACTTGGCCAGCACAGGCATTTTGGTTGCAGTGATGTATAAGCAGCTAATGTTGGTGTCTGGTCAGCGGCATATCCTAGGGAGAACCCCAATGTTGTAAATGCATCCAAGATCTACCAAGAGAAGGTACATCCAAGCAAATGAACAACTGGCCTCCTTGTTAAGAGAGAAAATAAGGGGAACTAGGACATGTGTCTCCTATCACTAGCCATCTGTTTTATTGAAGAGCACTGGTGTGTTCTGTGCTCCAGGGATTAAGTGAAAACTGAGAGTGTAGCCAGACTGAAACCCTCCCTGTGTAAAAATCAACATTAGTGAACTGTCTGAAGACAGAACCTCATGAGGAAGGTGCCCCTCAGTACAGGGGACATTGTAACAGAGACTCAAGCACCAAATAAAACTGAGTACCTTGAGGGATGTTTAGCTCCTGATATGTTATCATCCTGAGATACAGAGTAGACTTTTGTAACACCCAAAGCACATCTTCATGCTCGAGAGAACGGAAGTGTTTCCAGCTGTAAGCAAGCAGAAGAACAGGCATCCTTTCTATCTTGTTGAATGGAAGATCAATCACCTATGGCTGGCAGAAATCCAAAATAGGGCAGCACACTGCCCATCAACTGAATTTGAACAGGGGACTGCCCTTTTTCCAATTCTATCTTTTCAGTGTGGCCCAAACTAGACTCTTGTGAACTCCAATCAGCCTTTAAGTGAGTCTGCCACTCAAGGTCTAGCCTTGCAATCCCAGTACTAAGAGCAACGTGGGGCTGGGAAATGATACTTTCACTTAGTCTCCTTTAATCACCACAAGGAGGCTCTTAGATCTCCTGGGGGAGCCCGTGTGGACACTTCTCAACACCCTGTCCCATGGAGTCTTCCTCGGGGCACACCCACATTGAGCCTGGAAACCTCCCTTCTCAGAGCCCAGGCACCTTCAAATGAACACATTCTAGGTTCTTCTGGAGAGCCAAAGATCCACTGCCCCAGGATTCAGCTGAGCTACTGAGTCTCCCAGCAGGAGCTCAGATGTCTGCTGGTTCCACTGTGGGAAAGGGACAAGGGGTGAGTGAAAGCGTGACAGGGGGTGCAGACATAGCTTAACTTACCGCTTGACTACTCTCTGAGAACTAGACGCCAGTCACTTTCCCTTGAAAGTCTCTAAGGAAAACACAGCATGGACCACAGTGATGAAATGATCTAAATATCACAGATTGAAATCTGGGAGTGCAGATTCCTCATACTGACTTACCCCTGACCCATTACAGCAGAGCGTGAAGGTAACTCTACCTACCCACCCCTACCTGTCTGTGAAAATCATAATGTATCGATTGCTCTTTTGGGCTCCATTAGAGCCAGGAATGGTACTTGTTCTTTCTGACGTCCCTGGGGCCTCCGTAGGCCATGGAGCGCCTTGTGAGTTTGCTAGGGCCTGTTACATGCTTTCCTGCAGTGAGAGCATTCTCCATATTTCTTGTTAATGAAGCAAGAATTTCTTCAGAACGGGAGTCAGGCCTCTGTTACTCACTAGCTCTTTGTCCCAGATGGAAGTCTCCAGGCTACCTGCTGCTTGTTAGGATCATCCCACAACAGCTTTTTGGGGTGAGGACAGACCTCTACTGAGCCCATTAAACCATCTGTCTGCAGCTCTAGCTTAGAAAAGGAACCACAAAGCTTAGGAGGCACATGATAATGAAGCTACTAGCTGGATGCAGCCTGGGGATTGCCGGTAGACTTGATTTACCCAGTCTGTTCCCTGGACCACCACTATTGCGGGAAAAGGATGAAGCTGGACACTTAGCCAATGATGCTGAACTTCGTGATCTTCATGAAGACACTCACCTACCCAAATGCTTGTACCAAATGGTCAGACCATTTGAGCTGCAATGGTGGATGCTGAACCACAAGAAGGAAGAAGTTATATTTAGGGAATATTCAAATCAAGAAGTTATTTTAAACATGGGGTAATTTTAAAGCACGAAAACAAGTTGTAACTTGTGCATGCTAATTGCATCTCCCACCTCCGTTAAAAGGAAACAAGAGCAAGTAATAATTAGATGATGGTGATGGTGGTAGTGACATTCATCTGAGACTTCCTATGTGGCTGGCCCTATTGCAAGTGTGATATTTTTAACTCTCACAGCAGCTCTGTCAGGTCACTAAATTAAGTATTTCCATTTTACAGATGAGAATGTTAAGGCAGAAGGGAGTTAAGTAGCTAGTCTGAAGGCCCGTAATTAATAAATAGGCTGCTGCAAACTACTTCTTCAATGTCTTAGAGATCTATCTTCTCTCTTTTGAGTGGGGGCAGCAGGTTACATCTTAAGGGAAGAGATGGCTCAAAGGCAGGTTCATTTGTTCATAACTTCATGTATTTCAACACGGTTTGAGTGTATTCGTGCATGTATTAGGAGACAGCCCTTATAGAGGGAGCAGATTTCTCTATTTTTTGCTTTTTGTTTTAAAGCTTCACAAATATCTGTTTAAGTTCTAGCAAAACTTTTCAAAAGAAGAAAAAGAAGGAGAGGAGGAAGAGGGAGGCAGGCAGGGAGGAAGGGAAGGAGAGAGAGAGAGAGAGAGAGAGAGAGAGAGAGAGAGAGAGAGAGAGAGAGAAAGAAGCATCCTGTCAGGAAAGCAGTTCATGAGTGTGTGGGTCCACGACACTTCTGGCATCTGTGCACAGCAAGGTGCACTCTAAGACCTTCCTTAGAGATGTGCTGAGACCCACCTAAGAGGCTGTGGGGCTGAGTGTGCACATCTCCCAAACTCAAGGCCAATGATTGGGTTCTGCATGGGAAAAGGAGTGTTTACGTTATGAAGTCAGCAAGTATACAATCCAGGACTCTGTGTGTGTGTGTGTGTGTGTGTGTGTGTGTGTGTGTGTGTGTGTCCGCCATGCTCCTGAGTGCACATGTGCGCATGTGCATGCTCAATCTTTCAATGCCAGCTTACCAGTCTATCACTGTACACTCCACAGGCTGCCTCCCCTGGAGGCAGAGCGACAAGCCTCATGCCATTCTGCTTTCTCCAGTAACCGCATTTAGGATAATGCAGAGTACACACTCGTCTTCTTTCATGCGTCCCTCTAGGGCCATTATCATCTGTCAAGCAGAACTTTCATTACGAACATTTTCCCTCCAAAGAGGCACTAAACCACCAGAGTCGCCTGACTCACGACTTCCTGTGCCACAGACACAGCGCTTCTCACATCTGCTGACTCTCTTCCCAAATCCCCAGCTCAGACCTCTTTCTTTTTCTCTCTTTCTCTGGAGCAGCACGGTTGAACGTTCTTTTCCTGGTATCAGTTACAGCTATGGTTACATCAGCATTTGAGCCCCAGCTTTACCCGTGTAGAAGTCCCTCGGAGACTCGCTTCCATCATCTGTAAACTGACGATTAGGGTGTAACTAAATAAAGCTTCTGGAGTCACCTTGGTGAAGACACCTTTTAAAGTACTTAAAGCACACGGCGCACATCTGGCATGAAGGAACAATTTGATGCGCTTAGCTGCTGCATTTGGTGACTTTTCCTGTGGGTCTAACCAAAAAACCCAGCAGAAGCAAGTTGAGGGAGGGGTTGCTTATTTTGGCTCTTGCTTCAAAGGGATACAGCCCTTCACAGTGGGGGAGGCATGGTGATGGGAGCTCCATCAGTGACCACGGGAGCTTGCTGCATAACCCGTTCCTCACATCTCAGCAGCTCAGGCAGCAGAGGACTGGGCAAGAAGCTGGACCAGGCTATCCTTCTTAAGGCCTGTCTCCCAGGTGACCCACTTCCTCCACATAGACCCCACCTGCTCAATCAGCACTATGAGCTGGAAGCCAAATGTTCAAACACACGAGCCTATGGGGGCATTTCACAGTTGAGCCACAGCATGTGCTCTATCAGCACAGAGCTCTGAGCACTGACACTAGCCTACTAGCTGACATCAGCACTCTCTTCTCCCACTGTTTCTTATCTCCATGACACGGACTCTAGCTCTCTTGTCTGGAAGGCCTGCCCCCTAACTTAGTGATGTCATCCCAGGGCCTTGTGATTCCTCCTCAGCCAGCACTTTCTCTGTAAATGCTTGCTAATCCCCCCCAACTCCAACTGTGCTTGGCTTTGCCACCCTGCTGGAAGCAATGGGTTTCCCCACAGGGCATCTTTACCTCTCCTTCCCACCACCCTACATGGCCTGAAAGACCCATGTATATTTGGAGCACAGTTAACAGTCAAGTGGGAAAGTGGTATATTTCCCCCACAGGGGTGTGTTCTCAGGATCTCTCCGGGCTAGGTAATCTTTGGTATGATGAGATCAGAGCACTGGAAGGTTCTGCAGACCACGTTCTGACAGTCACGTTTCCAGATGAAGACAGAGCTGGATGTCCCACCAGGCTCTGTGACTCCCACTCCTTCTGTCTACCCCACCAGGTCCTTGGAAGATAGGGCTAAACCTGACAGGAGTTGTTTGAAGGACAGTGGTCAGGGCATAAGAGAACATGCCGAAGGAGGCTGGTGGGAAACTCGGAGGTCAGGACACCCAGGGGAAATTTGAAGACGCGAGTTGGAAGACAGAATCAGGTTGGCAAAGGGTTCTCAGTGAGTTTCTGAAGGCAATCATAGAGAAAAATGATCTGTTGGCTTTGTCCTTTAGTTCAGATTGGCAATGTCCCAGTCTAGAGCCTGATCAGACCACAAATGGCCATTTGCAGGAAAGTAATCACTGGGGATCCGTCATCATTCTAAGATGCAGGATGTGGGCTTTTCTATCTCCTAATGGCTACCCGGGTTCCTGTCCTTGGAAGACAGCCTGCAGTATGAAATATGCTCTATATTCTTTCTGTTGTATTCCTTTATCATTAATGTGCATCTCGTGACTTGAAATTATATCATTTATTCGTTTTCTCATATGCTATCTACTTACCCATGAGAAAGGAAGTTTGAGGGTTAGGGATTTGGTCTGTTTTTTCATAATGCACGAAGCACTTAATGAATATTTATTGAATGACATAACCATGGCATGTCACACTAATAGAGATTTGCTCTTCTCTTCCTACTTTTTGGAGGGATTAATTTTGCTGTATATTTTAATTATGGCCCTTCCTGCCTTATGACTGTGAGTACTGATGTTATAAACTTGCTTATGACTTGCTTAACTGCATTCCCAAGTTTTGGTTTAAAAATGTTCAGTTCTATTCAGTGCTTAATACTTTCAGTTTTTCATGAAGATTTCTTTTATGACCTACAATTTATTTAGAAGCACATGTGAGTTCATATGTACATATGCTCCATTTACAAACAAGTGAGGGGCAGGAATGATGGGTCAGTGGCAAGGAACATTTATTGCTCCTGCAGAGGGCCCGGGTTTGACTTCCAGGAACCACACAGTGGCTTACTAGCATCTGTAACTCCAGTTCCAGAGGACTTGACCCTGTCTCCTGGCCTCCATGGTCACCAGGCATGCACATGGTGCACAGCCATACAGGTAGACCAAACACTCATACACATGAAGAGAAGCTTTTTTAAAGCAAATTATTATGCTACTTCTAAATTTATTTGTGAGCTGAGACTACGCTGGACTTCTATCATTTGTTTGCAGTGCTGGGGATCAATCACAGGGCCTGGGCCCTGCGAGGAATGCACCAGGTCACTCACCTGCGCTCCATTCCTGAGTCCAATCTTTTGGGACAACAGTACTTATGGCTTTACAGTTTCCAGCGAGCATTAATATTCCATGCACTCTAGAAAGCTCTCTGTTCTCCAACTTCATATAGGTCCCATTGGCCATATTTAATAACTGTACTGCTCAAATTTGTATCCTTTCTTCTGCGCGGCTTTATCACTGCTGTACTTCACTGTTCTATTTTAGTCTCGATCGCTTTGCAAGTTAGTCTTTAGGGTGTCTTAGTGGCTGCTGTTCCTTTGAGAAAGATAAGAACGACAGCTCTTGTGTGCAGCTCGCATCAGTCCTCTCCCAACTTAAATGTTCTTGCCTCGTAATCTTTTCATTTTTTCTACCAGCTTTTCTCCACAAACTACACACGCTGGTCTTTATATTTATCTGTGTCTCTCTCTCTCTCTATCCCTTCTATCTGTCTCAGGTCTTTCATTTGGCATAATTTTCCTTCTGTCTGTAGGAAACTTCCAGAAGTTTCCTTAATGTTCTACGAATTTTCACCATTGGAGATGAAGTGTACTCATCAGGAGCTGGGAAGTCAGCTCAGTTGACAAGATACTTCCTGCACAAGCATGAGGACCTGAGTTCAATTCCCAGCCTCAGCGGTAAAAGCCAGGTGCTGAGAAAGATGGCCAGAATCCCAGCAGCGGGGAAGCAGGGAGAAGTTCCTTGGGACTTGCTGGTCGGCTAGTCTAGCTGACTTGGGGAGCTCCAGGTTTCATGAGAGACCATGTCTCAAAAAGCAAGGTGGAAAAGAATTAGGGAATGTATTTGATATTGACCTCTGGCCTCCACCCATGAGCACATGTGTGCACGCATACACACACACACACACACACACACACACACACACACACACACACATATACACACACACACACACACACACACACACACACACACACACGAGAAAAGCAAAACACAGATCAGTTAGATTCCCATTTCTCTAGTAAGTGACCTGGCTCTTCTCACTAGCTACTTGTAAATATCTCCTTTTCTTGCTTTTTTGCTACAGTTTGCTTGAGAAAGCTCATGGTATCATTTGTTTGTCTTTGTCTTACGTAGACTTAGGGAACTCCTATGATTTGTGGGCATCTCTACTGGTGTTGCAAACTTGATGTTCGGGATAGCAGCACTGACATCCGGTGGAACCTGTAAGTGGGAGGTCTTTGGATAGGTTAGAGGATGTGACTTTGGAAGGAACCATAGAACCCAGTCTCCCTCTGGCCCCCTGTTTAAAGATATGGTCTGTTCTTCCCACACAAACTTTTGCATGTACCTCAACTGTCATGAGATCTTCACCAGAGCTGATTGATGCTGGTGACCCTCTAGATACCTTGACCTTCTATAAATGCGACCCTCACTTGAGTATTTTGTTTTTGGTACCGAAAACAGATGGCTTCTAGGACAAATATTACTATGATTGGTTAATTTTAGAAAATTCTCAGCTATTATTTCTTCTATTGTGCCTCTTCCCCATTCTAATTATCCCTTATGGACCACTGATTAGACAGAAGGCAAACCAGTGACTCCCCTGTAGTAGCCACTTGTGGCTAGCACATCCATCACTGAAGGGGTTTCATCAGGCACACCCCAGTGCACACTTGCTCACTCTTAACCTTTCTTTCATGTTTTCCATCTCTATCATGGGAACACGCATGAATGGTTTGTTTAGGTCAATCTTATGGTCCTCCACTCACTGTTTCTTTATTAGTCTATTTAATCTATAGTTTTAAAAAATGCATTGTAGATACAGTTTCTCTCTAGAGTTTGAGATATAGGTAAATCTAAACACAAAATATACCTGGTGGTGATATTAGTCTAGGATTTTTTTTTTTGAACTGTGTTTTTCTTTCCAAGAAGTTTTATCGGCCCATATAAGTAGTGTGACTTCTGACCGAATGTTCATGGTGGGGGAGGGGGTGCTTGGGCTGGGGTGGGGGGGTGGGGGGGCTGGCTCACGGTAACTAGTTCTCACGGGAAACTCTGTTTCTCCTTTCCCCAGCCCCTAGAGTTGTGACAGATATGTTATCTAGCTGTCAGGTTTTCTGTGTGGGAGAGTTTATTTCTCATTCATCTAACAGTGGCTGTTGTCCCTAGGGGTCGCAGCTTACCGCATGAGTGCTGGGGTGGGATATAGGTGGTGTTTTTCCATGGCATTATAGTCCACACGTTGGGAACCCCTAGACGGCATGCCTTGCTTCCCACAAAGCCATCAAGGTCTCAAGACTTCATGTTTTGACAGCAATCTCTGGGGGAGAAAGCCAACCCCCATACTCAGACTGTCCCTGATCTTGTTTTTAAATTGTTGTGATTATTGTCAACTGTGCCGACTCATGCCTGGATCTCAGTTCTAGGGGATGAAGTGGAAAGACTGTCATGAGTTCAAGGTCAGCCTAGGCTATACAGTTTAGACCGCCTGAGCTACACAGTGAAAGCTTGCCTCAAAACAAAATCTAATTCTAACCAAAAAACACCAGGAAGATCAAGTGAAGGACAGCCCACACAATATCCGCCATGCAGATATTTTTTAGAAAGAACAAATAAGGAATTGTCACAAAGCAGAGCAAAGGAGATTGGTGTACTATGACACCTTGATGTACTATAGAGCCCTGAGCTGAACTCTGGAACATGAAAGGACGTTAACTGAGAAATTAATGAGCTCTTTGTGAAGGGGAGAATTCAGCTAATGCTTTGGACCAATGTTTACACATCGTGTGACAAAGGCACTGTGGCAATGTAAGATGATCACCTCAGCAAAAACAAACCACAGCTTAATACTCCTTTTGCACCTTTCTTTAGAACTAAAGTTATTCTTTAAAAAAAAAAAGTTGATTGAGTTGGGTGGTGATGCATACCTCTAATCTCAGCAGTAGGGAGCCAGAGGCAGGTGAATCTCTGAACTCAAGGCTAGCCTGGTCTACAGAGTGAGTTCCAGGACAGCCAGGGCTATGCAGAGAAACCCTGCCTCAAAAAACAAAACAAACAAAAAAGTGATTGAAAAAGAGAACTCTGATGACCTCTTACTCTTATTAAGTGCACTTATAATCTTCCTCTTTTGAGGCTGGGGATGTAGCTCAGCTGGCAGAATGCTTCCTGAGCACGCACCCAAGCCTTGTTTCCTGGCACTGCATATAATGGGAATGGTGCCTCACACCTACAATCACAGCACTCCAGAAGCAGAGGTGAAGGCAAGAAGATGAACTTCAAGGTCATTCTTGACTACTAAATCAGACACCATTCTGGAATAGCTGAGATTCTGTCTCAAAACAGAAAAGGAAAAGAATCTTATTATATTCTTCTGTCATTTCACTTTTGCTATCTTTTATTTATTATTATTATTATTATTATTATTATTATTATTATTATTATTATCCCCCTCCCTTCTTCCCTTCCTCCCTTTATTTCTCTTTTAAAGTGAATAATCCAGTTGTTCCACAGCAGTACACCTGCCATGCCTCCAAAACTAAAGCCTTTTCTTTGCAGAACTGATCAGGATCCTAACAACCAGCAGGGAGGACAGTTGAAAGGACAATTACAGTGATCACAGAAAAATAAGCCCAATTCCCATTTATCCCTCAAAAGGGGATGCTTTGCAGCCAAGCTTGCCAAGCAGGGCAAAAATACCAGCCCTTCTGTCACATAGTCCACAGCACCGTTCCACTCAGGCTCACATGCTGAAATCCCAAGCCCCAGGACCTCGGGACAGGAAGGGGTCCCATTCAGAGACATGTTGGTACCTCACAGAAGGGATCAGGATAACATGCAGTTGTTGGTTCTTATCCTTACAAGAAGCAGGGATGTGGATGCAGTCATATGCATGGCAGGGGAGGGGGCACCATGTAAGTAAAGTGATGTGTCTAAGGCCAATAAACACCAAAAACAACCAGGATCCAGGAAAGAGTTCTGGAAAAGATTCATCTCCTAGTACTGAGAAGAAACCAGCCCTGCTGACACCTTGACTCCTAGCTTCCTAAAGTATGAAACAATGCGTCATCATTGTTTAAACGCCTCTGGAGTTGGTCCCTAAGGCTCTGCAATATTATGTCTCCCATTAGGAGAAGACGCCTCCCTGGCTCTTTTGCGCAGAACTAGCTCAGATCTCAGATATTTGAGCTCTCTGGAGTTACTTAGACAGCCCTGGATTCACCTTTGCTTCCAGCAGCACTCCTCACAACAGGCAGTGTTTTCTTTTATTATAATATTGCTGTTTTACAGGTAGTCCTAGAACACAGTCAATTATCCCCCATCAAAGTGCTCTCTGTCCGAAAGACACAATGTTCTTATCGACACTACACTCTAAAAATTTCCCAAGGCAAATCTAAGAGTACTCTGGCCTTTCTGATCCAGAAACTGGTTAACCAGTAAGGATGCAGAGTCACGGGGAGATGCATCAGCTTTTGACCAGGTCACTCAACAATTCAGTGACCACGTAGAATAGAACCAGGGCCTCAGTACACAGCATGGTGAAGGGCTGGGATAGCCTTCCGCAATTGACCTTGTCAGTCTCTGAGCTTGGGGACCAACGGATGGAGTCTTTGCATCTGAGAAACTCTTATCGCCTCTCTCAGGCCAATTAAACAGCCTGTGGGTAAACCCAAAACTCGCCCAGCAGGGACCTCAAGTCAAGCAATGAGGTAGAAAGTGGATAGAGTCTCAGACCTAACTGTAACCCAATACGAGCGAGCTAGATTTACACAGTAAGCCAGATCTCCCCTCTGTTGTCCGGTATGTGTAGCTCTCCTCTTTGCTTTAGCAAAGCTCATATTCTTCACCTCCCATCAAGCAATAATGTTACAGCAGCCACTGCCCCAACCCCATCCATGTGGGATATTCCCTAAAATGTTCTACAGATGCTTGAAAGCACACACACACACACACACACACACAGAGAGAGAGAGAGAGAGAGAGAGAGAGAGAGAGAGAGAGAGAGGCTTTTCACATATATACATATTCATGATGAAGTTTGATTTATCAATTAGGCATAACAAGATTTACAATAGCCAATAATGAAATAGAACCATTATGATAATGCACTGCAATAAAATTTACTAAAGCTTATGGATTCTATATTTCTGGAACTTTGCCTTTAATATTTTTGGGCTGTAGTTGAATATGGGCAGTGGAAACCCTGGACATCAAAGCCAAAGCAAAGTGGGGAGTACAGAGGAGACAAAAGCCGCAGGTTCTCTCGCCAGTTCTGAACTGAACCCATTCAGGGTCGGCAAAGCGGCATAGTAAAAACATTCTCACACACCAGGCACCAAGACAGAGTGCTAGATCTATGTGTCTGCGGCCGTCCAGCACCTGAGAACTCTGCTCAGGTTTCTGAACCTTGATGTTACCTCCTCCCCAGCTACATTTCCCCTAGACATCATCCTGGACCATTCAGCTCAAAGTGAGCACAGAGCATCCTGGAGGCTGCCTTGATCCCATGCCTTTGTTCTATCTGATGGCACTGGTGCCTGTGGCTCTCTTGCTTTATTGCGGTCATAGTCAACTAACCAGTGCTGTGCCGCAGGAAGACAAAAACAACCACACTGGACAATTGTGGGTAGAGTTTTAAACATCCCAGTGGTCCATTTGCAAAAAGGAAAATGGGTGAAATTAGTCATAATGATGTGTTCTGTGTAACCCAATATATTAAGAATACTATAATGACATATACAATGTGAAGGTTTTCCATCAGGCCATTTTAAATTTATTACATACATGTGTCTTCATGTATGTGCACATGCACATGTGTGCATAGGCAAGAGGTCAACCTTGAATATTGCCATCATTTTCAGATTGCCATCATTCTTGGTTTTTGAAACTCGCTGGTTCATCCAGGTTGGCAGGCCAGAGAGCCCTGTCTCTGTCCCCTGGGAGCCTCCTGCCTCTGCTTTCCCAACACTGGGATTATAAGTGAGGGGCAGCACACCTGGCTTCTTTTTTTTTTAACTGGACATTAGGCTTACAGAGCCAACACATTACCGACTGAGTCATCTCCCGAACACACTGTTAAAGTTATTAATGAGAGACTTTACTTTTCTTTGGTCTGTCTTCAAATTTTGGTAGTTTATACTCCAGCACATTTGACTCTGGCTAGTTATGGTTCGTGAACCAAACAGTGACACATGTCTGACACCTACCATATTGGCCAGTATCAATCTCAAGAGATCTAAGGGTTTCTAGTGATCTGTCATAATGTAAAGCTTAAGGTACCATAAGATTTTAGAGAACATTTTTCTTACATTTTTCTATGTTTTCAGTGGGACTCATAAATGAAAGCTCCAAAAAGTTATTTTCTCCCGCTGAGTTGTTCTTGAGCTCAATTCTCTTCCCTCCTAGGCACAGCTGTCTGTCTAATAGACCTACTCCTCCCTTCCCAGGCACCTCAAAGACATCTACTCTCTTTCCTCAAGTTTCAGCAAAGGAAGCAGAAGCAAAGGTTCCCTTCCTGAAGCCCATGGACAACAGCTCATGACTCCACGGTAGTGCTTGTCCACACCGACCACAGTACACTGCATCTGTTTGACAGCGCCTCCCTCTCCCCTGAAAAACTAAATTGTCTTATGAAGAAGGCGTGCTTCTCATCTCTATTATGCTAGTCAGCTCTGTGATACTATGACAAAATGACTGAGATAAGAAAACTTTGAAAAGGAAAGGTTTCTCTGGCCTTGTGGTTTCAGCCTCTGCCTGCCCAATCCTGTGCTTTGGGGGCTTACAGTAAGACTGTAAATCACAGTGGGAGGGTGTGTTGGAGGACTCTGCTCACCTCATGGCAACCAGGAAGCAAAGGGAAAAAGGAGGAACCAAATCCCAATGTCGTCTTCAAGAGTGTATCGTCAACAATGTATCTTCTTTCCGCTACACCTAAGCTCCTAAAGGTTCTACCAGCTCCCAACAGCACCACATCTAGGCACCAAGACTTCAAAATATCAGTGTTTGGGGAGGGATCCAAACTAAAGTGTCTGTAGACCCGATACTTAGCACATAGATGGACGCTCACAGCATGAGCTCCATATCACTCTGAATAAGCTAAGCTTCTCTGTCTAAGGAACAGAGGCAGCTCTCCAGAAAGAGCAGAGGGCCTCTGAGAGGGAGCTCCCTAGAGAGGGTAGGGTTGTTAGAAAAGAAAGTTGGGGTGTAAGTAGGAGTTAGTAGAAGCAGTATGCTAGAACTTTCTCTGTGAAAGTTCTGCCAGTAGAGGCAGAAGTATTCTCTCTCCTACTGTGGAGATGCTTAGACAGATGAGCAAAGATCCACTGAGAGTGAGTAGATGTGGCCACGTGTTGGGACCTGTGGGTCTTTCTGAATGTGAGCAGAAGAGTCCAAGTTCAGCCTTACCTGGGGAGAAGGTAAGCTAGGATGCCAAAAGGCTGAAGAACCAAACTCCCATGTGTTCAAGACCAGAGCTTGTCTCTCGTCCCTACCGGGTGACTAGTCTGAGGGCCAGGGACAAAGCTCTTGTCCTCTGGTCTGCTATAATAAGCCTGTTTCCATGGGTAGCAGAATTTCCAGTAGCACTGGCCCCAGGACAACCAGTATGGCACCCTGGTGGGAATTTCCACCTCAAGGCTATTGTGTGGTTTGGGCTTAGCAAGCAATGAATTCCTAAGTGACCAGAACTGATTTCTGGACAGATGGAAAGATCCCTAACAATTCTTAGGAGGAAAAATGTGGGGAAACAATTCTGGAAGCAATTCAGTATTTTACAGCCAAGAAAGTCATATTTATAGCTATGGTTTCATTTGTAAGAGCAGGTAGAAGTGATTGAGGCACCTCTGTTCAACACCTTTACTCTCCTAATGAAGTTTAAGGACAACAGCCTTGAAAACATAATGACATCTGGCCACATCACCAGTTCACTGTGTGATAAAATAAGTCAACGGCTCCCATTTTTAAACACTGCGCAAGCATCCATAGGAAGAATACCAGATCCCATATCTTTGGCCGAAGAGCTGACTGAGTGTCCACACAGAGGCGTTGACACACTCATTCTTCTTTCCATTCAGAAATGTCACTGAAACACAGGCAAGCAATAAAAAGAGGTACAAACTCACACGGTGAACGTATGTCCGCACAAGATTGATAACCAACAAGAATTGAAAGATGCTAGCATGCAATTGATCTGAGAGCTGAAGGGCAGAGAGCTACAGGTGATGGAGCATCCAGGGAAAAAGGAAACTTAAAACTATGTATGACAGAGGAGGTCACCAAAGCAAGCTCCTTTCCCAGGAGGCATCCCGATAAAACGTAGATGCGCCAGCCATGGGTCCCTGAGGAGGAAGAGAAAACAGAAGTGGATAAGCACTTAGCTTCCTAGATTCTGTCCCCTATTTCCTGTAACCAAACAATGACCCTTCCTGTTACCTGTGGGGACAGGAAGCTGAACAGTAGACTATGCACTCCAGATACTTTGGGCAGAGCAAGACTCTTGCTGCAACATGGAAGGTTGTATTGCACTGGTAGGAAAATTCCAGGCTAGGTCCTTCAGTACCAGTGACTCAGCCAGCTGTGATTCCATCTACCTCAGACTGCTTGTCTGAGCCTTGGAGAAGCAAGCGGTGATGAGCTCTAGGTTTATCTTGCCCTTTGCTGTCCATCTGTGGATAAGAAACCTGCTGTGTGTAACCTGTTGGGCACAGGTATCCCACCTCACCAGACCCAGAGGAGCTAGTAACCAATGCACAGTGAACTTGCTGAGCAGAAAGATGAAGTAGCCTGAGGGTGGAAGGGGGACGGGAAACTGGGTCCTGACGTCAGAAGCACAGGGAGTGACCATGTGCCCACCAACCACCACCCAACAAGGATGAACTGGAGAACAGATCCACCTACTTCCCACCCCCCACTCTCTCTCCCGCCAGTTTCCATGTTTCCCATTGACCAAAGTCAGCTGAAAGCCAGAGGGCAGGAAGACCAGTGATGCAGTCTTTGTAAACATCCAAACTCCGAGGCACAGAGCCAGGGTGTATTTGTCCACTATTCACCTGACAAAGGACTTATATCCAGAATATACAAGATGCTCAAAGAACTTACCAATGGTAGCAACAACAACAGCAAAACTCACAAATAATTGAAATTTAAAATGGCCACAGGATCGCAGCAGACATTTTTCAAATGAAGAAACATAGGACAGCCAACAATGACATTTTAAAATACTCAATGTCATCCCATCAGAGAAATGAAAATCATAACTATGATGAGGTATCATCTCGCCCCAGCTAAAGTGGTTATTAGCAAAAAGTTAGAGAAGTAAAGGTTGGTGAACATGTAGAAGAAAGTCAAGTCTTAAGCACTGCTGGTAGAAATGCAAGTTGGCTCAGCCATTGCAGAAAACACTGTGTTCCAGCATACCAGGTACCTGCAACCCTATGTTCACTAAAGCACCTTTTTATCATTATCTAAGCTATGGAATCAACTTAACTGCCCAGGAATTGGTGAACAGATATGGAAAGTGTCGTATGTAACTGAATATTACATAGCTATAAAGAGGAATGGATTCCTGGGACAGAAAGGATGTGTCTCATTGTGGATGATCTCATATGTGGAAACTTTAAAAATGATGATTTCTAGAGAGCTAGGGGGCGGGGGAGGGAAGGAGGATGAAGACAAGCATGGTTGGATGATACATGCTATATGTACATGCTAAAACATTACATCGGACCCCATTAAGGTGTGTAATTAATACGTCTTAATCATAAAGAAAATAAAATATAAATATCAAATTTTAGGAAAATGAAACCTTAGTGAAAGAGTGAGGGGGAAACCCCAAGACAATGTCTGTGCTGTAAGCCCAAGGAGACAAATCCAAGCGAAAGGAAGAGAAACTCAACTAGGGAGAAGAAATACAACTAGGGAGAAGATGGAGCGGAAATAACAGCTGGCACATTCAGGGAAGAGTGCTGGCTGTGTTCACAGTTCATAGAAGGACTAATGATGAGTACCCCTAAAAATAGGCAAATGAGGAAAGAAAGAGGAGCTTAGTGAGCACCAAAGAGAATAGAGAGCAGTAGAGAGAACTGTGATTCTGATGGGCTACGACACTTGTTGAAGGACGTGCTTATGAGCAGGAGTTGCACAGTCACAGTTGGCAGAGTAATGGGAACCGGTGCATGACCCTTACCAGGCAAAAGGCCTTACAGATGCCACTAAGCATCCTCAGGTGACTTCAGGTACATGAAAGACTTTGAGCCAGAACCACTCAGCTAAGTCACCCCATGTTCCTGTCCCATAGCAATGGTACAATAGCACATGTTTGTTCCTTCACGGCACTAACTTCTTCAGTAATCGTGTGTGTGCCAGGAGCTAAGAAATTATATATCAGAAAAGAGAGTCAATACGTACTATAAGAAACTGAACATTGGAGAATAAGAGCATAAACATTGGCTGAGAGGCAGAAGACATATTTGAAAGACTAGACAGTTTGTTTTGAGGTCTGGGAATGAAGCGTGAAGTGGAATGTGAGGGTAGAGTTGGGCTGGCTCTATTAATAACACTAGGAGATGAGTTTGACTTTCAAATTCTATTCATATATTTATTAGGAAATAAATGTATTTAAAAAGCCACTTCTATGAACCTCCTGACAGGGTCAAGTATCAGAGACCATCTTGCTTAGGTATAAGCAAAGCTCAAACCCTTTGGTTCAGCCAAAAGCATGTGAAAAGAAGATTCTGAGGTGAAGGCAGATCCTATGCGGCTCTCCTCTTAGGTGGGGGTGGATGATTCCTCCAAACCAGGCAGCAAGGACCATGAGACCTGCAGCCACATGGAAAGGAAGGCAGAGTTAGATTAAGGAGTTGGTTCTTTATGTTGAAAAGAAAACTGGCCACGAAGAGAGAGCCACATGTTAGGCCAAGCATTAGTCACTCCGGGGCCTTGGAGAAAGTATTTGTCCAGCAAAGGCAGAGTAGCTTCCGTAAGGGCTATCTGAAGAAGAGCTCTACACCCATCCTGAACCGCTCTGAACATGCCAATTGGGAGAGTCACCGACAGGTTTTCTGAGGGTCCTTGTAGATTATTTTCTATGCAGCAAGTGGGATCAATTTACTTCCTGTGCTGACCAGGTTACGAGACGAAATTCACGCTCAAATGACAACAGTTAACATCCTCCTCCTCCTCCTCCTCCTCATCATCATCATCATCAAATTCACTATAGCTTTGACATATTGTATTATAATGGGCATTCAGTTTCATTTTTAAGTTGTTGGAATCACAGTCTTGGCTGCTAAATACCCAGAAGTCTTCTCCTCTGAACTAATGCCAGATTCCCCTGATGTGAGTCACCAATACTATAAAACTCAAGTGTGTGGGACGTATGGTTCTATGATGCCAGGACTGCCAAGTGATAAAGACCATGACAGTGATGGCGATGGTGGTGATAGTGATGATGATTATTATGACGATGATGATGATGATGATCGTGATGATGGTGATAATGATAATGATGGTGATGACTTGTTTTGTAAACCTTGTATCTTTATATACATGTATGTATGTGTGTGTGTATATATATATGTATATTACTTTTTATTCATTCTTTGTGAGTTTCACATGATGCACCCCAGTCCCACTCATCTCCTTGTCCCTTCATATCCATTCTTTGCTTTTGCAACCTCCTCCACAAAATAAACACACACACACACACACACACACACACACACACACACACACACACACCATAGAAAATCATCTCCTCATGGAAGCTGTAGGATGTCACAGTGTGTCCACAGTATATGCCCCTGTCCACACATCTTCACTTATAAATGTTCATTGCAATGAGTCATGGTCTGGTTCGAGGTCTCTGTGTGTGACACCTTCAATATTGGATCCTCACTGGGACTCCTCCCGGCTATCTTGTTGTTGCCCTGTGTCACGGAGACCTTGAAGCTTTGGGTCAGTAAGACTGGCCCTTTCAAATGTCCCAACCATTTGCAGAATTGGGGATGGGTCAACTCAGAGCCCTGGATCTGGGTCTGGGTGGTAGCTAAGCTGGTGAGACTGCTGGCTCTCGCTTATCCACTCCACCAGGGCAAATTCTCCAGCACTGTTCTGGCTAGGCCACCCAGTGCCACCATCAGCAAGAGGGTCACCTCTCCTGCTCTCATGCACTGGGGCCAGCTCACTGGCATCTATGCCTCCAGAGCCAGCTCCGCTGTGCCCATTTTCCCAAGCCTATGTGGCCTGGGCCAGTTCTCCCTGCTCTCATGCCTCGAGGCTGACTCACTGATGCCTTCAGCATCAGGGTCAGGGCCACTGTGTTTCCCTGAGGAAATGCGGGATCCACTCTCCCCAGTGCTGCAGCCATGAGAGACAAGGCCAGTTCGCCTGCTCTCATGATCCTAGGGTCAATTCTCCCAATTGCCTTCAGTGGCGAGGGGAGAGGAGGTAGAAGGCATCTCCCCCTGCCCAGGCCACCTTGTAGGGCCAACTCTCTAGCCCTGGAGCCAGCTCACCTGCGCCCACACCACCAGGGGCAGCCCCACTATGCAGCACTCCCCAGTGCTGCTGGGGTAGGGCCAGCTCTCCAGAGAAGCCAGTGAGGGGCGGGGCCAGTTCTGTACAGTCCCTGGACATTCCTGTGGTCCCTAGCAGCTACCCTGACCATGTTCTCTAGTGTTAATTTCACAGACCCAAATGTGGCCCTCAGCAGAAGCTCAGGCTGTCACCTCACTCTAGGCCAAGGTGGCAGGGCTGGCCACTCACAAAAGCTTTCACCCCGGTTCCACATCTTTTCATAATGCTCAATGTGCTCCACTTCTCTTTCTCTTCCATCTGTCCACCACATACTCACATGTCATGGTGGCTCCTGCCGCAGGCTGGCCACGCAGCTGGCAGGCCCCTGGGTGACATCCTCTGTCCTCCTGCTGCGTGTTGTGATGACAAGTGGGTGTCTATGGCCTGCCTATGCTGTGCACAGGAGGGCAGGTCTGCGGATGGCATGTCGGTCCACAGATCTCTGCCTTCCTCCTCCCTCTCTGCACTCCGTGGTGGTAGGTGGGGTTCTGTGTGTCTATGACCAGCCTATGCCATGGGGCTGAGAGCAGGTCTGGGAGCTTCTTTCCCACCCAACACTGCCTGTCATGGCAGAACAAAAGTCTCTGTTTGTCTTCCTCTTCCCGGACTGCATTTCCTGGATGTGATTTGGTTTGCTTTTTATGTGTTCTAAGCATAAAGCAGCTTTGGCCATCGAGCCAGGATGAACAAAGGACTAGCATCTGCTCTGCCCTTGACTAATATAAGAATATCAGCATCACCAAGGTGTCTGTGATGAGCAGCTGCTGCAACCTCTGGACCAATCTATGAAAGAACATCTAAGCAGGAAAGGGGAATAACAAGATGAAAGTTCTACAGACTTATCACGTCCAGTGGGTGGTCTCGTCGTTCTCCAAGGTCAGAAGATGTGCACACAAGGGAGTGGCATGAGACCACCCATACAGGAAAAGGGGGGGGGGAAGCTTCCATTTGATATTTTTGGATTGCTTCACCAGCTCTTGGCTTTCTCTCGCTATGCTTTCGGCCTCTGGTCACATGCTAGTCATTTCCCCCGTCACTCGCCTCATTAAATCCTGATTTTCCCATCCAAATTTGGAGCAAAGTGTCCAACTACCCTGCAAGGTCTGGCCATCCTATCTTTCTGCCTCCTTCCTCTCCATGGCTTCGTAGCTCGCTCTCTCTTTCTCTTTCTGTCTCATTCTCTTGCTTTTTCTGGGACCAGACAAAGAATATCAAACTGTGTGAGCACAGTCACAACAAACAGAAGCCCTCTTCTTGCAACCCGATGTCAGCCAGGTGTCCTTTTACTCCAGGTATTATTTTATTATTCATGATGGCCTATCTTAGTAAGCCATGACCTAGCATTCACCCCTTTCAGGCCGTCCTAACCCACTCCCCTATGATTGTGTTTGCTAGCATCTACAAGATAGTTTCAGATAAGAACTGCAGCTCCAAAAAACAAAACAAAACAAACAAACAAAAAACCTTGGAGTCACAATAAGGATAAAGGCACACATTTACCACCTGAGAATTACTCACCTTTCAGAGATAATCAAGCCGTAAGTGAGCTCCACACTGCTTGTGATGATATTAATAAACACAGCCATTGGGAGATAAAGCCACCAACATGTAGGAGACAGAGGAGCACGACATGAATCCCATCCTCAGGGACCTGAACTGTATGCAAGCAGAGATGGCAGAAGCACCGGCCGGTGAAGTAATCTGTGTAACTCACTTTCAGATCTTCAGGAAAGACAATAACTACAGAACACTAAGAGACAACTGCCTCCTAGGTTGGGAAGAGAGACAACTGCCTCCTAGGTTGGGAAGAGAGGCCATGTGACCCCTGCGACCTTGTAAGGAAAGGTCAGAAGGCAATGGGAAAGTAAGTGAGAAGAGCGCTCCAGAGCTCTCGTTCATGATCCCAGGAATTGGAAGCTATATACAAAAGCCAGGCAAGCCTTAGTCCCAGGATCTGGGAGTTAGAGGCAAGAGGATCATGAGTTTGAAGCCAGCCTATGATAAATAGAGAGACTTTGCCTTAAAAAAAAAATGAACAGACAAGTCTGTATATAAGGTATTGTGACAATAAGGACTGCAAAAGATTGGGCTATTTACTGCTTCTCTGTAGATGCTATTTTCATGGCACTGTTTTCCCTTTGTGATCTATAGTAAAGACCTGAAAGACCAAAATTCTCCTCTGTTCACCTTTGGGGGGCTTAAAAGGGAAAAGCTCCAAAGATGGTGGCAGCTCCTAACAGGGAGAAAAGGAGTAGATTTTTCTGGAGCCTGCTGTAGAGTTGGGGAAGATACTATGGGGAATAGAAAAAGACTTCAGGAAGGGTCTCTAGAGATGCACTATGGAAGCCAGGCACACTGGTACACAAGAGCAGTCTTAGCACTGGGCAAGAGACAGGAAGATCACAGGTTCAAGGCCCACCTGAGCCATTTAGAGAGAGTTTCTCTCAGAAGAGAAAGAAGGAAGGAAAGAGGGAGGGAGGGCAGGAGGGAGGGAGGGAGGGAGAAAGGGGTGGAGGAGAGAGAATAAGGGAAAGGAAAAAGTGGTGGTGATGGTGGAGAAGAAACAAGACAGCCTGACTTCCTACTGAACTTGGCAACAAAGCATGTGACCTGAGACACAGCTCATCCACAGCAGGAACAGCAAGCTCCCCCTACTTCCTGCTTCCCCTCTCATGAGAACAGCTTTTGTCTGGTTAACCTCCTGAAGCCAGCTCGTGACATAAAAACTTCATCAAAGCCCTTAGTCGCTGATGGGTCACTCTGGCAGTGTCGTGTGACCACCAAGATAAACCTTCAAGCCACTGCTGGGTGATGATCTCTCCAAGGTTGTGACAGACCCTTCATCTTCACAAACAGGGCGAACATTCTGGCTTTATAAAGGCTCTCAGATCACTCTGGAGCAGTGATTCTCAGCCTGTGGGTCCCGACTCCTTTGGGGGTGTTAAACAACCTTTTCCCAAGGGTTGCATATCAGATATTTACATTAAAATTCACAACAGTAGCAAAATTACAGTTATGAAGAGGCAAGGAAATGATTTTATGTTGGGGAGGGGAGGTCAGCACAACATGAGGAACAGCAGTGGAGTCCCAACATTAGGAAGATTGAGAACCACAGCTCTGGAGCCTTAAGAAACTGGAGAGCTACACTGTTGCCGCTGATCAGCAGTATAACGGTCAGGAGCTCTGGCTTGGGGCCTCCACCTCTCCCTGCCCCCCCAGTTGTCAAAAATCAGTGCTGCCCTGTAGTGTTAATTACTTTGACATCACAGGGACAAAACACCTAACAGAAATTAAAGGATGGAGGCTTTACTCTGGCTCACAGTTAGTTTAAGGGATATGGTCCATCACGGTGGAGAAAGCGTGGCAGTGGGAGCAGCTCCCAGCTGTGGCAGCAGGGCGTGAGGTCCTGGTTATGCACCATGTGGGCTGTCAGGAAGCAGAGAGAAAGCTAGGGCTGGAACCAAGGAAAGGCTAAATCCACTTCCTAGAGCTAGAGTGTCCCCTCCAAATGTCTCTGGACCCTTGCAAAACAGCATCACCAGCCAGTGACTAAGTGTCCAGACATATCAGACCATGGGGGACACTTCACATCCAACCACAACAATACATCATAAATGACTTTTCCCAGTGCCTGCTCTAAACCATGGGCACGTGTCTCCTACCTGGCTGCACCAGCAAGTTGCTGGCCAGTTTCCAAAGGACTAGAAAATGCTTCTGACACCCTGTCTTCGCTGGGATTTGCCGTTGCTGTGATCAAGCACCAAGACCAAAATCAGGTCAGGAAGGAGATTATTTATTTCATCTTACAGCTTGTAGTCCATCACCCAGGGAAATCAGGGGGCAGGAACTCAAGGCAGGAGCCTGGAGGTGCAAACTGATGAAGAGGCTGTGAAGAGTGCTGCTTACTGTCTCCCTCCTCATGGCCTGCCTTCTCATACACCACAGGACCATTTGCCTAGGGGTGCCATGGCACCCAGTAAGGTGAGCCCTCCCACGTCAATCACTATTAAGAAAACACACTGTAGATGTGGTGCCTACAGGCAAATCTTACAGAAGCCCTTTCTCCATTGAGAGGCATTCTTTCCACTAACTCTAGCTTGTGTCAAGTTGACATAAAAACGAACACACATCCTAAGGAGAGGCTGATAATTGTACAGCAGTTCCAGTATACACACACACACACACACACACACACACACACACACACACACACACACGAGAGAGAGAGAGAGAGAGAGAGAGAGAGAGAGAGAGAGAGAGAGAGAGATTTCTTTTGCAAGTATCCATCTGCACACAGGTTTCTTTGGTAAATGCCAATTTCCTAGGTGCAATCTAGATGTCCAAATTTAATAACTTGGCACAGATGGGGAGCCTCAGCTCTGAGTCAATTATAGACTGCAATGGTTATTGCAATTAGCCCTGGTAGATATGTGTGCCATTCAATAACAATGGTGAATGATTTGGTCTGTCTCCCCTTCATTTCTCTGCTGTACAGCCTACTCCCTAGTCTCCCACTCACCCCCTTTCTCAGAATAGCCAGGCATGGCTTGCTTAGCTATCCTCCACATCACCACCCTGCCACTGAAGATGAAAAGCCCAGATGTGGGTGACCCATCTGCAGTGCATGTCACGTTTTTAGCATCTTCCTTATTTAGAGCTAGGAGAAAGACACTCATTAGAGAGAGGAAGTCCACAATGAAATTAGGAAACATTTGATCAGACCATTATCCTTGCACAATGCGGGCAATGAGAGATGTGCTGGAGTTGGCTGCAAACCCTAAATGTGTGCTACAGCCCCGTAGCTTGCTCATCATTTGTTTCCCCAGTGCTGACCAGGAACAGGAGCCTGAGAGCAACCTACATAGAAGCTGAACATCATTAGGACACAACAGTGGTGGCTTCACTCTGGCTTTTGAAGTCTACAGCAATTAGAACATTCTAGGCCTTTGCCTACCTCAGCTCTTCTTTGTCCCCTTCACAGAAGCATTTGTGAGAACCCAGGGGTGAGGAATAATCCCCCCCCCCCACAGTGTCAATCTCTGGACAACAGGCCTGCCTTCTTCCTCAGCTTCCTGCCACACAAAGGGCAGAGGTTTGCTCCTCAGAACCTATACCAAGGGCTCCATGCCACTCTGGAACTTCAGTTCTATTTCTCTATTTCCGGTATCTCAGCCCCTCTATCGGGGAGAAGCAAAGGTCAGAAATACATAGGCTCCCAAACTGGATTGTTAATAATATCTGTTGTACCCCAGGAGACACATAAAAAGTCCAGTTATGTCTTTAAACATATGACTCAAATGGCATAGAAATTGGCTCCATATTAGACAAACAGAAGTGAAGCACCAAGCAGTGGTGTCTAGAGACTGGATTTAAGAGAGAGAGAAATGTATTTTGCCAAATAAAAAAATTCCAGCCCCAACTTAGTCACTGGCTGTGAGCCATTCAGACACTTAGTCTCACTTGTAACAGGATTCAAAATGGTTGTTTTACCCCTCAAAAGGTTGTTGCAAAAGTACAATTGAAGATGGATATTAAAGCAACCTGGAAAATTAAAGCACTGTATAAATGTAAAGTGTGAGTTTTATTGCTATCCGGTCCTGCAGCAAGTTCGCTGCCATTCGTGGGGTTAGAATTCATTCCCCATCTGGCGCTAAATCCACACTGTTTCATCTGCTTAAGTGGCATTAGAGACTTGCTATTCTCAAAAGACATGGAAAATCCATCTCTCGGTCTGGGTTTAGAGCAGCATTTAGCACTGAACACGTAAACTTGAAGAAACAGTGGATAGGCCACCACTTCAGCATTAACGGCGACGAGCTCCGCATCCACAGATGGGCACGCTGTATCTGCTCACTAGGTGAATTAGCTAAGCAAAATGTCAACAGAAAACCCTCTCCAGCCCTGAAACTGGGGGCTGGAGAGATGGCTCCTCAGTTAAGAGCACTGGTTGTTCTAGAGGACCCAGAGTCAATTCCCAGCATCCACATGGTGGCTCACATGCCTCTGCAACTCCAGTCCCAGGAGATCTGACTCCCTCTTCTAGCCTTGCTAAGCACCAGGCATGCAGGTGGTGTATAGACAAATGTGTAGACAAAACACGCAAATTAAGAGAGAGAGAGAGAGAGAGAGAGAGAGAGAGAGAGAGAGAGAGAAAAGAAGAAGAAGAAGAAGAAGAAGAAGAAGAAGAAGAAGAAGAAGAAGAAGAAGAAGAAGAAGAGAAGAGAAAAAACAAATCACCAGCAGATGCGGTATCATTGAATGCCCAGTGTGTGCATGCCTGTGGTTTTAAACTCAGCTAAGGATGAGTTGAGTCAGAATCCTCCTATCTATATATCAGCCATCTTAAGCCTTTCTTTATGGAGAGGCTTGGTAAATAAGCAAAGAAATTAAAAAAAAAAGCATGTCCTAACGAAACTCATCTGAATTAGTTCCAACAAGTTTATTCCTCACTCTCAATTGGGAGAAAAAAATTGAGGGTAGTGTAAAGAAGCAGAAAGAAATGAGTAAAAAATGAGTGAAAATGGCAAAAGACAACATAGCAACCAAATGAAGCAACAGGAAAATTGAGACGCTCATAAGAATGTCGAGTTTGGGGGCTGGCAAGGTGGCTCAGAGTGTAAAGGCATTTGCCATGAAAAACTAGCTGCCTGAGTTTGCCTCCCAGAAACCCTGTAAAGGCAGAAGGAGAGACCAGGGTCCACAAAATTGTCTTCTGACTTTCACACAGTATGACACAGTTGTACACACACACACACACACACACACACACACACACACACACACACACACACACTACTCATATGCTAATAATATTCATAATAATAAATCATATTTCTTAAATGAAGGATGAGTATGAAGTGAAAAGAATCCCAAACATTTCCATAAATCTTGGGACATTATTATTTTTGGTTTCTTTGAAACTGTTGCAGGATAAAAATCTGTCCTTTCAATATTGCATCTGTTTACTTTTTTGCTGAATAACTTTTGCTGAAAAACTCACTAGATTTTCCTTAAAAGGTAGAAAATGTTTGTTACAAATACTTTTAGTGGAATCAAGTGTTAGATGCAGGGGCATGCGTAAGGGGCAGTTGGATACATTTTGTTATATTTATTTTCTGCCATCCTCTTATGTCTATGTTATGAGTATATTAGACAGTTTTCCATTACTGTCATAAAATACCTGAGTAAGTCAACTTAATAAGAGAAAAAAGTTGATTTGTTGATTCGTCACTGTAGATGTTTCAGTCTATCAACAATTGGCTCCTTTGCTTTGAGTCTGGGGCAAACACATCACGGTGGAGCAAAACAGCCCAACTTGTGCCTCAGATGTAAAAAAAAAAAAAAAAAAAAAAAAAGGAAGAAGAGACCTGGGCATAATCTCATGACTGGATACTTCCTGAAAGGCCAGGTCTTAGTTTCCAGTACCTCCCAATAGTGTCTTGGGAGCAAGCCTTTACCATGTGAGGTTTCTGGGTGACCACTTCAGATCCAAACCATAGTAGTAAGTGCAGTGATTGGAGAACTCTGTGGATTTGTCTGGTTCTCTTTTGTGTGGCCTCAAGGTCATAAACCAGGGGACAAGTTCCTCTGCCTTCTGCCTGGAGAGGATGCTGAGCAACGCATTGAATATCCCCACTCCCAGTTTCCCACCATTCTGATGCTCCAAAATCCTCCTTATGTGACCTGTGTGACTTCAGCCTGAGGAAGAGGAACTGGGAAGAGAGGCACAAATATCTGTGTAATATACATCCAGATATTTTCTTACAAAACTCGTGTCTTGGTGCCCTGTCTCAAACCTTGCTTTGCTCTCTGACAGCTATTACTTGTGTTGCCTCAGCCCAAACTTCCAATTTAACACTTGATTACCCTGGAGAGCTCCCACATGGCATAATATTAACGGAGAGATGGGGGGGTAGGTGTTCAATGGGGTGACCACGCAGCATGCAGCCACCCATCCAACATGAGGGTACCTTTAACGTTTCTTATTTGGAAATATTTGGGGTTTTGATGAGATGTTTCCAATTTAAATCCAGATGTTTGAGATCCTGGATGAAGCCAAGAACTGGAAAAATAAATTATACTACAGTGAACATGCCCTGGTTTTGATGTCTCTATTTAGATGCAATCCGACAGCACGTGGAATTGAATATCAGAATTCTGGATCTGAATCTAGATGGAGACTGTTCTGTAGCTTGGAGAAGCTATTTATACCTCTGAGCTCATTTTCTCCGCAACAAAAGAGGTTTATATATTGCGTTCTGAGAAGCCAATAAGGTAAGTAGCTACCTCTATTGTGGAAAAGCTGATATTTTCTTTGGCATACAAAACAACAGAAAATGCAGTTTCTGCCACGGTACTGTGTTGTTTTAAAGCATGTCCAAATGTTATTTGAACCCTCATTTAAAAATGGAATCTACACAGAGTCGGGCTTGGGGGCTCACCCTCGTCACCCTAGCACTCAGGAGTAGATACAAGTGGATGAGAAGTTCAAGGCCAGCCTTAAAGACTTCAAGCCTTTGACCCTGTCTCAAACAAACAAACAAACAAACAATAATAACAAAAACAACAACATCTTTTTTAGTCTATAGGGTATGAGAGCCTGAAGCAGGAAAAAAATCTCCATGTCAACTGGAAATACAAACACGTGAGGACCAGGTGAGGGATCCAGCTCAGTTGTAGAGCTTGTGAGGCCTAATTCAGTCTAATTCTCCTTTCCTTGGTAGGTTGCATCCAGTTAGCAGATGCAGAAGAAGTAATAATGTTCATTGGACTTTACAGCTGGGGCATAAAAGGAAATGGCTTCCTCTTTGCTCTCCCAGACCACTCCTTTGAAGACACCGGCTGCCATGTTGTAAGGGTCCTGGGGAGAGGTCTGAGCTATGACACACTGAAGCCACCTGCTGAAGGCTAGCTCAGAGCTGGAGCTCCATGCAGACCACCAGGCAGGAATGAGCTAACTTAGAAGCACATCCTCCAGGGCCAATCAGAGAAGCAGATCTCTAACAGGGATGTTCACAGTGTGCCTCTTATGTTCACACAAGAGACACCGGGCCAGAAATCCCAGCTAAACTACTCATCTATCACTGTCAACTGCCTGTGGTGTGGATCCAGTAAATTGTAGTATAAGTTATTATCCAAGATAATATAGAATTTGGGTTGATTTCTTATTCTTTTATACTAATCACTAATACTTATGGAGAGAGAGAGAGAGAGAGAGAGAGAGAGAGAGAGAGAGAGAGAGAGAGAGAGAGAACGCCTCACATTTGGATAGGAAGAATGGTATTTCCAGAATTTTCTTCACTGAAATCCAACTTAAAAAGCAACTCCGAATCCTGTCCTTTAAACCCACAAGTCACTGAAGTTACCACATAGACGAGCAAACACATGAGCTAACTCTTTTAAATGCATAGGGTAAGCACAGATTCTTAGGGCCCCACACTGACTGTCACTAGTAAACTTGACGACACATCTGGGGTTACTTCTGGGTGCTTCTTGCACTAGCTCCCTTTCTATAAGGTCATCAATTTACTTTTTATTTGTTTAGGGACTTGTGTTTTAAAGGGAAAGCAGCTGTGTGTTTATTATGAAGATAAAACTTATCTTTCATGAGAATGAGATAAAAGAAATTGCACTTAGGATGTTAAACAATGCTCCATGCAACAGTGCACAAAGGCTGCGGTGACTCCACACATCTCCTAGAAGTTTACAGCTACCCAAGTCTTATAGTGGCAGTGGGCAGGATGTTTTCCTATTTAGAATATGTAGTGGCAAAACACAAAACAAAACAAAACAAAAAAAAACCACCTCCCCCATCTCCCCCACCTCCCCCACCTCCCCCACCTCCCCCATACACACAACTCATCTCTTAGTCTCCAAAGATCATACTCCAGTTGTGTGTCCAGTCTCCTCTTCCCTTTCCTGCTAGATTTGAACACTTTCTGGAAAGGACACAGAGGAAAGGCAAGTTGGGGGTGGCAGTCTCACCAGCTGTAGTTAGAAAGGTGTTCAGAAAAGGGGAACCTGAGAGCTGCTGTGCAGTACGAAGGACCAGGAAGTGTGGCGCGCGCACCTGCAAGGACTCCAAAGGTTGAGTCAGGTGTCTTTCTGAGTCACTCTCCACCTTTTAAAAATATTCTATCGATTCTTTGGAAGTTTGATAGCATGCACTTTGATCATGTTACTCTCCTTGTTTCTGCAGCTCACTGCCTGGCAAACTCCAGCTCACTGACCCCCCACCCCCCAGAACTAACTAGCATTTGTGGGTCCACACAACCACTCTCTCTCTTTTTTTTTCCCCTGTGGTCCTGGAGATCCCCACTTAGTCTTTCAGACTCGTGTGGAAGTATTTCACCGACTGAGCCATTGCTCCAGCCCAGAAAGAAGGGGCTGTAGCTATATTTCTTTTGACTGCACTGGAGATGTGGGAAATGGGTAGAAGCAACGTTTTGATGTTTGGTCTATCCTTTTCCAACACATCACTCTTAAACTCCTGAGTTCAGCTTCAAATAGTAAAAAAAAAAAAAAAAAAAAAAAAAAAAAAAATCTTCAAAGAGTCCAAGGCTCCTGATTAATCCAACCACTTTCTCCAGCTCATCACATTTCACCCTTGTTCCTTCATTCATACAAGCAAATAGCTACGAGGCACGTAGTGGAGTTGGAGCCTAGGGAAAGAACTTGGCTTGAAAGTGTGAAAATATGTCGTTCTTATACTCAGCCAGAGAGTTCAAGACCTGACTTAGTCTCCTCTGGGTCAGGCGGCTGCCAGGTTTGAAATAAACAACCTGAATGGAGTCTTTAATGACTCAGACACAAAGGCGACATTGTTGGGGCTAGCCCCGTGAAGCAACAGTAATGCCTTCGGATGAGAATGCAGCCCATCTCTGAGTGTACATTTTTACCGAGGGTTGAGCCAAATGCCTTACTTTGCTTTCCTTTGTCGTTTATTCCTTTGATTTAGGAGTATAGCTTTTCCCACATGGGTCTAGACAGCCTGTGCCTAGAAAGCTTTGTACCTCTTGAAGGCAGAAGGACATTCAGGTGAGATGCCAACATTGGGAGCAAGGACCTCTGAGCAGGGCTCTTAGCACTCCAGGCTGTATCACACTGTGGGGGTGCTGTGTGCTGTGCCTTTTAATACAAAGTAAAACACCGCTTGGGGAATTCATTACCCTGAGGAGACTTTGTTCTCACCTGCTCACATTGCCTTAGAATAGTGAACAATACTGACATAGAAAGTAGAAAATAGGATTTTCCCCCTCTCTCCCAGTCCTGTGTTATGGAGTGTGTGTGTGTGTGTGTGTGTGTGTGTGTGTGTGTGTGTGTGTGTGTGTGTGTGTATGCTGTTATCAAAGTTGTTAATGTCAGAGCCTGGGCCTGGCAGCCCTAACAAGCTATGCTGGGACAACCATCCTCAACAGGCCAATTAAACAGACAACTTATAGTGAAAAGCAGAGAAAGTAGATTTGAATAATGTGGCTACTTTAGGAAGAAGAACAAATAAAGAGGCCTAATGTTACTGCCCCCTGACCACCAATATCATCTTCAATGTCCTGACATAAGATTTAGGCTTCAATAGAGGCCAAGAGGTATTGCATAGGTCAACAGTCTCGGTGAAGGGACGGTCCAGCCCAGCACTGACCTGTCATCCTTGTCTCAGCTCCAGTCTCTCCTTCAAAGTGGTCTGACAAGTTGTGAGAACTATGTATAACCTCTTTCTGGGGACTGGAGAAACTTTCTTTCTCTTACTGATGCCAGAGCTGCAGCCTTTCCCTCCCGCAGCAGCATGGAATTCCTGGGGAAATTGCATTTTCTTTGAGTCTGTTGTTTTAATCATTTGATAGTCAAAGAGGAGGGCAACGCAGCTCTTCAGGATGCCTTCATTTCTGCCAGGATGGTAGAATTCCACATTCTACATACCTGGATAATACCAGGAAAGTATTTCTCTGGGTTAAACTGCCCAAATCTCACTAGGACTCTTCCCTATGTCTCACAATATGACATCACTCTTTCCTGGCTTTCTTTTTCATTAGAAGCCTTTGATCAGACTCCTCTACTGACTCTCTTTCTGCACTCAAGTTCAGCTGCCCCAGGACTTGGTTGATGTGTGTGTGTGTGTGGGGGGTCATCTATGCCTATGCTCTTCTTTCTGCTTCTGGGGGACTATCCAACCATCATCTATATCTTGATGATGCCAGAATTTGCATATCTGGTCCTCACTTTTTCTTTGGACTTGACATTTACATATTCAGCTGCCTTTTAAGAGTATGGCCACTTGACTGCCTAGAAGATAGCACAAATTATACATCTAAGAAGCACCCTTGATTTGGTCCCCAAAACTACTCCTCCACCAGTCCTAAGAAAATGCCGCCTTTGCCTACTCAATTGTTCAACTAAAGATTGGAAGTCAAATGAATTCATCCTTCCTCTCTCCCATTTATTTCTCACACTTTCCCTCTCGGTCACCAATACAGTTCTGTAGGTCACCATCATCTCATGTGGTGTGATGACCTGTCACAGCCTCCTACTAGTGTCTCCATGTGCTGTAGGACTGTTTTCTTAGCAGTCACGCTTATCTTTTAAATACATGTTATTAAATTCTAGTCCTTCTTTATCATTATTTCCTGCTACATTCTGGATAAAAACCAAACTCCCTACCATATCAACAAGCTCCTAAACAATCTATCGCTCACCTGACACCCAGTTTCACATCTCCTCACTCCCCACTTCTGCTGTAATGTCTTTTTGGTAGGGAAGAGGCTCCACAACACCTCGCACGCCGTGCAGAACAGCGGGAGCGGCTCTGTCCTAGGAGCCTTCAGCTTGTGGACCTATTGAGAGACTGCCACAGGGATTCAGTGAAGATGCAGAGAAGGGGATACAGGCCCAGCACACAGGCTCAGGCTCCAGTAAGCACCAGTAAATGAGGTATCAGGTGATACAGTAGCAGCCACGAAAAGGCCCTGGTCCAGGCTGCTACCAATAGCAAAAGGAGTCTACCTACGGTGATCTTAAAAACATCAGTGAAAATGTGACCTCATCGCTCAATGGCAAGCACTTCGGGTGTATCACTTTTTGCACCAGTGACTGAGATATAGCCTCTTTCCTCGATCATTATTCAGCCTAATGAGAGATAGGCAGACAGAAAATGCCCCACCCCACCCCACCCGCAGTTTGATAAGTGTTTCCAGCAGAACATATGTGAGAAGAAGTGTGGCACAAAGCAGAAAGGGCAGTCACAAGATTATGCCTCTGTAATCTGGTCATGGTGTCTGTATTAGTCACTCTTGCCTGTTCCACTGCTGTAAAGAGACACCATGACCAAGGTAACTCTTATAAAAGAAAGCATGTAATTGGGGTCTTGCTTACAGTTTAAGAGGGTCAGTCCATTATCAGCATGGCAGGGAGCATGGTGTCAGACATGGTGCTGGAGCGGTAGAGCTGAGAGTTCTACGTCCTGATCCACAGGCAGCAGACAGAGAGAGAGAAAGAGGCAGAGAGAGGCAGACAGATAGGCAGAGAGAGAGAGAGAGAGAGAGAGAGAGAGAGAGATACAAAGAGAGACAGAGGTATAGACAGAAAGAGAGACAGAGACAAACAGAAACAAAGAGTGACAGAGACAGAGGGACTGAGTCTGGTACAAGCTTCCACCCCCAGTAACACATCACCTACTCAACAAAGCCATTCCTACTCCAACAAGGCCACGCCTCCTTATCCTTCTAATCCTTCTCAAACCCAGAGCTATTTGTAGGGAATGAAGAAGCCCACCCTTACTGGATAATTAAAGCTCTGAATTTCAAAGGGCCACAGCAAACATGCATTTGAGCTTTGCAGAAGGAACTGAAACCCTAGTCACTCAAGTCTTATTTTCAGACATGTTTTCAGTATAATGCCAGTATTATTAGCATTGCTATGTTAAAAATACAAACAAACAGCAACAAAATTTCTGCATTGGAATGCCTGGGCAAGAAAGCCACAAATGGAGCAGAGAAAATGCCTGTATCACAATAGCATCATCCGAGTGTGGCAGGGAGGCACAGATCAACTAAGTACAGGAGATGCCAGCAGGCATTGGGTTTCTACTTTCTCCCTGTGGTCCACAAGACACATTTGACTCCTACATGCTTCCCTTCTTCTGAAAAGCTTGAAAAGGAAGGAATCAAAGCAGCACAAAGATACAGAAGTGGACATTTGCCTAACTAGTGCCTGTCCCCTCTGCCCCATCCCAAAGCCCTTCACAGGGTAAACTTTCCACATGCAAGTGGCCAGTGCAGCAAGCACTTGCTAATGGTAAGGAGTGCAATCGGATTAGTTCTCCGGAGGCAGGAATCAATAGCCCAGAGTATGTGGAGCCGATTAGACATTGCTAATTAGAGCTCTCAGACATTAATCAAACACCACGTATGGGGCTAATCAACCAATGTAGGAAGCAGAAAAAGTCAATAGCATCCCAAGCCTCTCCTTGAATTTTCCAACCCGGTTCACCTTGAAATCCAGCCGATAGATAGCAATCTCTGCAGTGCATCTGCATGTAGTGGGCTGGGGTGATGTGCTGTTTCGTGAGCTCTTGGGCCTTCGAAAACAAGAGGCTGATGTGATGTCATCAGGCCATTTCTTAAATAAGCCACTGGCTCCATCCTACACCCTTGTCCCTCTTCATTGATGCGGCAGCGGACCTATGGTCCCAAAGAGGCTGACCAGTGCCCCTAAGGCAGGAACTATAAATAAAAACAAATGTCCGCTAACTAATATATTGTTCATGAGTTCATAAGTAGCATGCAATTTGTACAACTGCTCCTATGCAATAAAGTGATAAACGTTTGCCTTGTGTTCACTACCATGAGCAGAGAATGGATCCGTGGTCAAATCAAACGGGGCTTTATGAACTCTAGGAGACACTCCGCTAGGTGACTCTGCCCACGTTGGTCTAGAGAGCTTCAGTAACCTGAATTCTAAGGTATGGCATCAAGCCCTTTAATAAAACAAAATATATCAGTTAAAAAGTCCTTAGATAGATATTGTCTATAATACTGAGAAAAATCTAGGCACAACTGAAAATGAGCATATGGGAAAAAAAAAGATTTCTAAACATCTACATCCTAATTGCTGGCTCCCTAACATGTTGAGTAGTAAGTAGCCCTGCATGGAGTTACTTATTGCCCACACTCTCTTTGGGTCTCATTGGAGTCTCCTTTTAAAAGATATTTTTGTTGAAAATCACATTGTGTGTGTGTGTGTGTGTGTGTGTGTGTGTGTGTGTGTGTGTGTGTGTGGTGCACGTACGTGCATGCGTGTGCGTGTGCACCAGCTTTAAACTTTTGTTTCTTCAAGAAATAGAAAGTCAGCTTGAGCTCAGATCCCAAAAGATGCAAAGCAGAGTTAAGATTCGCACACTGCACGTACTAAACAGTTTTAGGGGCTTTAGACATAAGCAAGGAAAGTGAAATAAAATTCCAGGATTTAATTATGGGATGCAGAGCAGTGCTGGAGGAAGGCCAAGTACAGTATGGGAAAAGTAAGACTGAAATAAAATCTCACCTGGAATCCCAGATCATAACATTCATGATGGGACCTGGGCAAATACGCAATGTCCCCGAGCCTCTTAGATGAAGACGGCACACGTGTCCAAAGCCACCATGTAATACTAGGCAATACATATGAGCATTTGGAGCACATGTGTGCTTAGAGTCAGTAGACCCTGGATGCTCAGCCTCCCCCATTGGTGCCGGATGTTGACTATCACATTATAGAAAGCAATAACTGTGCATTTTACATCTTTATATCTTCAGTGCCTGGCACTGTGGTGGTACAAAGCTGACTTAAGAAAGTATTATTGAGACAAAATGAACTGGCTAAAGGACATGAAAAAAAAATTAATAGAGGAACACAAGACTATTTCTCTCCTGTCCACAAGTCAATACTGAACAGGATCTCCAAAGACCTGGAAATGAGAGGAAGTAGTTCAGAAAAGTCAAGATAGATCCTTCCAGTAATTTCTCCCTTTGAAAAGATTAGTTATAGCTGGCGGGGGGGGGGGGGGCGGGAATTATGGTTCATTTTACTTTCTAAATTAAAATACAATTACTTCATTTCCTCCTTTCATTTCCCTGCCTCCAACCCTTTCCACCTGTCTTTCACTTAACTGCTCCATCCCTCGCCTTACTTACTCTCAAATCCATGATGTCTTTCTCTTCGGTTGCTATTGTTACGTATTGTCTTAGTTAGCTTCCTATTGTGAGAGAAACCATGGCCAAAGCAGTTTGGGGAGGAAGGGCTCCGTTTCACCTTACAGACCTTCATGAAGGGAAGTCAGAGTAGGAGCTCAGGCAAGGGACTTGGATGGAGGCAGGAGCTGAGGAAGGGATGATGGAGGTATGCAGCTTCCGGACTTGCTCCCCATGGCTTGTTTAATTTGCCTTCTTGTACAACCCAAGGCAGCCTGCCCAGGCAGCACCGTGTAAGCCCGCCCTTCCACATCAACTGCCAATCAAGAAAACGTTCTATACACTTGCATATGGGGAAACTGATGGAGGCATTTTCTCAACTGAGGTTCCTCTTCCCAGAAAATGCTAGTGTGTGTCATTTTGACCAGCCCCTCACCTCCCTGCCCAGAGAGAGACACAACCTACCAAATCTGTATAATATTGCTTATATGTATATGACTTCAGGGCTGACCACTTGGTACTGGATAACCAGTTAGGATGCTACTCCCTGGGGAAGACTAATTCTCCCCCTCAGCTGTCATTCATTGCCTGGAGTTCTTTGTCATGGCTGGGGGGTGGGGGGGCATGGGACATGGGTATGTGAATCCCTTCCCCTACATTAGCATGTCTACAGTGTTGGCATTGTTCAGGTCTTGCTTAGGCAGCCAAAGCGCTGCAGTATCATGAGTGTAGCTTTCCTGCCATTCTTAGGAGATACAATCTCACAGCAGACTTCTTGGTCCTCTGGTTCTTTCCATCTTTCTGCCTCCTCTTCTGGAATGTTCCCTTGAGGCCTAGTTACAGGAGTTGTGCTGTAGATATATCTCCTGGGGCAGGACAGACACTCCGTTACCGCTTCTTCTCTGCAATTTGACCAGCTGTGGTTTCCTGTAATGTTTTTGTTTTTGTTTGTTGATGAGAAGGGAGAGCTACATGTAGGCTTAAGGATAAATATTCAGAATGCAGTTAGGAATTAGGCTGGCCCAGTAAAGTGGCGATAGTATGTTCTATTCTAAGGTCCGTTACCTTAATAGCTGTGGGCAGTTGCCTAGGTTTCAGAACCAGGCATAATTTCCCTCCTGTAGAGCAGCCCTTACGTCCAATTAGGGAGCTATTGGTTACTGCCTGCCATGAGACATGTGTCACTATTGCACTTTTAGGGATATCTTGCTGTGCTGGCCGTTATTGAGGTTCATAAACATCACAGCTGGCTAGGAGAGTTGATAGCTTTTCTTCTTTGGCAACTGGCAAAGCACCTTCCAGTAGTATGAGATCCAGTCCTCAAGGGCGGGGCTTTCAGGTCAGATCAGCTTGAATCTTGTGATTCCTGTGTCGAAAGTGCATGGAGTGTTTACCTTTAACCTCTGTGTTACTTCCCCCATGAGATAAATATAACAGATACCCCAAATATTTATTTTGGGAACTATATAGATAATTGGTTAAAAAATAAGTAGACAATAAGAACCCAAATATTGGACAAAAGGGCATGGCTTAATATGCTTTCAAGCAGAGAATATTATTAATATCCTGTATAACTCTCAAGATAAGTGTCGTGGGAAGGTCCTCAGTGAGATTCCTTCATCTTGGACCATGAGTAGCACCAGGCTAGGAGGGCAGAGGAAGCACTGTCTTTGTGAAGAGCCTTAGCTATGTTGTGAGAGGAAGGGTCCACCAGAACAGGGTCAGTACCAACCATCAGAAGTTGACCACGGTCCAGCCATAGCCTGAAGGCACAGAATGTGATTGAATCTCTTTCTAATTAAACATCATATCTCCACTTCCTGAAAAAAGGAATGCTCCCTATAGCATGATTATTTAAGTTGGCAACTCATGTTTATGTTGCTGTGATGACAATGACATGAAGGTGACAATAATTAAACTTTAAAAACTTAACAGAAGTTAGAAACTAGTTGCCTTATTCTGTGTTGATGATTTGTTTTTTTCATGTCTAACCAAACCCCTCTGAGACATTTTCTACAAGCATGCTGAGAAGGCTAGCTCACCAAAGGGGCTGCTGGTTTCAATGAAACTATCATTTCCTTCCCCAAAACAAATCTTCATTTAGTAAATCATCTTTATTGGTAACCTAAGACTATCACACTTGAATAATCACATCTCTCTTTTGCATGATTGGGAATTAAATCTCTGTCACTTGGAACCAAATTCCTGATTCCAAAAAATATTGGGAGTCTCCAGATAAGCCCAGGTCTGGATGCAGGGATGCAGGGATGCAGGGATGCAGGGATGCAAGGATGCAGGGATGCAAAGATGCAGGGATGCAGGGACACAGGAATGCAAGGATGCAAAAATGCAGGGATGCAAGATGCAGGCATGCAAAGATGCAAGGACACAGGGATGCAGGGACACAGGAATACAGGGACACAAGACTGCAAGGATGCAAGGACACAGGGATGCAGGGATGCAAGGATGCAGGGACACAGGAGTGGAAGGTATCCAGCCACGTCACATGGAACACATCTGGAATAAAAAGCCTTTATTCCAGCAGCTGCTCAACCTTGATTAAATGGGCCCAGGATCTACGAGCCACTGTGCTCCAGAAAAAAAAAAAAACTGAATCAGCAGAGGCTGACAGGGAGAAAAGAATGAGTGTTTCCTTCAAAATCCAATCCTCTGAATTTCATTTTTTCTTTTTTTCCTGGGCTACGCTTGTCCTGCCTTTATTCATTAGACTCCATCACCCCCAGTCACTTCCTATATACAGCCCACATTTCCTGTAATGAGGGAAAGCTGGGACGCAAACTCTCCACAGCTGCATTAAGTCTCAGGTTATTGAATTAGGTTGGCATAATTTTAAATATTAACAATCTTCCCAGCCCCTGGTTATTGTCACTCAATGCGGGAGACACATGTCATATTATCTGCCCAACACTGTTTCCCCTTGTCTGACAAAAGCACCCCCTTTTCTTTTTCCATAATTATCCTCCTGCCAATCCAGGTAGCATTGAGTATCATCTCGGGAAGAAAGTGGCTCCCGAGAAGGGACATCGGGGACCCATCCTGGATTTTCTGTGCAGACATGACAGGACCACAATCTCTTCCTTAGGTCATCACTCTCCTGCCTCAGGAAGCTCGCAGCATTCCCTGCAGACATAACCCCAGCTCCTTCAACCAAAAAGAGCCAACCGCACCATCCCCAAAGCCCCTGGATCCAGTCATGCCTGAAGCCAGCTGTTCCTCGGAACTTTGAAATTCTTTAAGTCAGCCTTTGATCGTGGGTAACTTAAAGAGCCGTTTCTGAAATGTGCACTGTGTAGGCTGCAGCTCCAGCTATTAGGAGCCTGTCGCTTGTCCGTTCCACAGGTCGTCCTTCTCCAGGCTTGTTCCCAGGTTCTCTTCCCACAAGCCCACAAACCTCTATACTTATCATTTCTGCTGTTGGTTATGGAGTCATCCCATTATATTTCATAATGGTGCTTTTCTTAGCTAGCTAACTGCTACACCTAGGCTCTGGGTGCTCAGAAAGTTCTAGAAATCCCTCATCCCAGCACTAAGTCCTAATTTGCTCCCCTGACCTCACAATCTCTGCACTGCCTGCACTTTCCCTTATACCCTGTAACCTGTTATTCTTTTTTCTTTTCTCTTTTTGCTGGACTTCATAAAAAGAATTTTCTATAGCAAGGGTTATTAGTGAGATCCACAGCGTGAATACTAACGAGCTTTGGAGATGTTTCAAAGTCTTATTAAAATATATGTAAATTTTTCATGAATATTTATATTTACATGCCTTAGTCACCAATGCTATATAACAAATTGCCCCCATATTTTAACAGCTTAAAACAACAAATATTTATTGCCTCATAATTTCTGTGGGTCAAAAATTCAGATGTGGGCCAGTGCCTAAGGCATTTAAGGAGATACACAAATTCAAATTTTTGATGGGATTTATTTTTTTCCTAGTTCACTGTTAATCATGCTTTTAGGAAGTGGTCTCTCATAGGTTGGGGCTCCTAAGCAGCAGGTACAGGATAGGGCCCATGGGAGACACTTTGGCCTTTCTGTAGTCTAACCTCAAATGTGATATTCTTTCTCCTGGGCTGCAATCTACAGATGAGGTACCAGCCACTCAGTCTAGCACACGTGCAAGGTGAGCGGCTTGCACTGGGCCTCCCTGCCAAAAGGCTGAAGCCATGGGGCCATCAGCGAGGATTGCAGCAATGATGCACTTTGAAAAGGATACTTGGAGCATCTGATTTAAAATTACCACCAATATTTGTAATTCCTCTCTTAATTTCTGTCTCAATGGTCAGTTTTATCTGAAGTCTTTGTTTGCACAAAAGAAACTGCCAGAGAGTTCCGTGCAAACACACTAGGATCAACTTTAGCTTTTGAATAGCTCTCATATCCCCTTATGCTAAAAGTTTTGTGACACAAAGATCCCTGTTATCACCTGCTCTCCCATTAGAGCCCCACACACCATACATGGCCACCTGACAAGAAGAGGAATGCTTTTAAAAATTAATTATCAAATAAAGTATCATTATGACTTTTTTGGTTTTTTTCCTTTATTAATTTATTCTTGTTACATCTCAATGGTTATCCCATCCCTTGTATCCTCCCATTCTTCCCTCCCTCCCATTTTCCCCTTATTACCCACCCTATGACTGTTCCTGAGGGGGATTACCTCTCCCTGTATATGCTCATAGGGTATCAAGTCTCTTCTTGGTAACCTGCTGTCCTTCCTCTGAGTGCCACCAGGTCTCCCCCTCCAGGAGACAGATTCTCATGTAGCCCAGGCTGTCATTGAATTTGTTATGTAGCCAAGGCTGGTCTCAAAAAACAAAATTGAGTTGTTCCATTGAGTGAAAAAATGTGGCTTGCATTTTTCCAGGGACAACCAAGCATGCTGCCTGCAACACTGAAAAAATACTGGCCCATAATTTCATTTAATCACACAAAATATCCCAAAGATATAAAAGGGTGAGATTGAAGACAGTTCACCAGAGTGTAGCACTTTTTTGTCTGTAGGTGACACTGGCTTTTCTCTCCATTGTGAGTGTGAGGGCGTGTTCAATGGCGGCCTTACAGCCAGGCACCACTCCCTAGGACCTTCCTAAGACACCAGATTTCACCCAACATCACTTTCTCATCAAGAATACAAAAGTCAACATCTGTGAGAAAAGACAAGCAACACCTTAGCGTTTATATAAAAATAGTTTTTCCTTTATGAACACACTGAAAGTGACTTAGGGACCCCTAGCAATGCAGGGCATGCCTTGCAAGTCACTAGGACAGGCTGCTCTGTGTGTGTGTGTGTGTGTGTGTGTGTGTGTGTGTGTGTGTGTGTGTGTGTGTTTAAATCTTGCCACGTGTTTATGTGGTGACAATTGATAGATTGTATACTTCCTTCTGCTTTTCAAGGTCTGCTGGGGAAAGAGGCTTCTTATAAAATGTTCTGAATTAATGAGCAGGAACAACCTGATATTTCTCAAACATCATTAATTCACAAGTTTTTCCAGAGAGATACAATCACTGAAACCTAAATAAATATTTAAGAACAGCTTTTCTCAACATGGAAACCTTTCCACAAATAGTAAAAAAAAAAAAAAAAAGTATTATTTTTTTCTTCTTCTTCTTCTTCTTCTTCTTCTTCTTCTTCTTCTTCTTCTTCTTCCTCTTCCTCTTCCTCTTCCTCTTCCTCTTCTTTTTGATAGTTTCTCTGTGTAGCCCTGGCTGCTTTGTACACCAGGCTGCCCTTGAACTCAATAGAAAAATCACCTGCCTCTGCCACCCAAATGCTGGCATTAAAGGTGTAAGCCACCACACCCAGCTCATAGTATTATTCTTAAAGTGCATATATAACTACTTAAACTTTCACTAAAGTGTTTCATCAAGCGTACTGCCTGAAGGTCCCACCACTGAAAGCTCACTTGTAGAAAGCATAAAATAGTCAAAAAAAATTTCTCCCCCATACTTCTGAGCTCACCCCATTGGTAAATTACATTGAATGAAAATTCACTTGCTCATATACATTTAGATCCTAATACCTACAGATTGCAAGCCACTCCTGTTGGGGATAATTAAAGAGACGGAAGCTGGGGGTTGAATAAGAGGAGAGGGAGGTGAAGCAGATGGCAAGGAAGAAATACAGCTTGGGCATGAAGCTCTGGGAGAAATAAAGGAGAAAACAGAGGAGGAGACTTCCTTCTGAATAGCCCTGTAGATTCTGGAGAACTAGAGGGGTGAGGTGTGTGTGGAAGGAGCAAGCGAAGTGCTCCTCTGAGTGAACTTCAGCACTAGAAACCAAATACCTCTACCCAGCTTTGTTAGATAAAGCTTTCTGCAAACTCACAAAACAAAACAAAAAACCTTCAAGTATTCTTACACGTCTCTGAGACCAGAGCAGAAGACAGGATGTTGCTGAATGTTTGGATAAAGGACACGTGTCACTACCCTTGCACATACATGCATCACACACTCAAATGTGCCCTCTCTGGGTTTGTGCATCATCCTCGGTGGATAAAGATGGTTTGAAAGCACGGTGTGGTCATGGAGACTGATGTGAGACATCTCTGTGGAGGAAGAAAGGATAAATGGTAAGGAAGACACAGTGCCCGTTGTCACCCTTTCAAGTCGTGGAAGTGTGGCTGAGAATCCTGCTTCCATGGTCTCCTTGCAGCCAGTGTTTGTGCGGTTCCTGTGGGGACCTCTGACTCGCTGTCCCCTTTGTTCTTTAACAATGCCTCTGCATGAACAGTGGCCTTGAGGTTTGAATGAACTGATCGGGGGCCTTCGTCCATTTTCATTATATCTCCTGTAGTCTCTGCCACAAATCTGAGTTCTCCCTCTCTCAGATTTCAACTGGAGAAAGTGTTCAGATGCCGTACCCCAAAACAAAACAAAATCAAAATAATTTAAGGAAGTCACATTCCTAGGTCTAACATCCCTCCTAAGTTTAAATTTTTTCCTTTCAACTTTTCAACTTTCAACTTTCCTTTCTCCTTTCAACTTCATTGGTTTCAAAAAAAAAAACCAATAAAAAAAATTGGATGCCAGTGTTATATACAGAATCTCAGAGACACATGGTCAGCAACATCATAAAAGAGGATACCAAGTGGCTATAGCGTTTTAAAGTGTATTCTGCCCTGTATTCGTCAGTTTTGCTAGAAGGAAATCCACTCCAAGACTGTTGTGTAGCCCTGGAAGTGGCTAAGCAAGGACGATGACATCAAGTTTCTGTGTAGGAAACGGGGAGATTGGAGGTTTCACTGAATTCAGGGTAAGTGAACATTGCATCACCAACTGGAAAGCTGCCAAATGTCCACTGAGCATGGAATGCAATAACCTGCAGCTCAGTTGTGCTCATAGATAGATACTCTGTCTATAGGCACACAAAGGCATTCGAGAGGGTTCAAAAAAACAGACATCAAGGTAGGAGGGGCATTGTTGGAAAGAACTGTTTCAGTGGATGTGGGTTTTGTTTTTAAAGATAGTGGGTTGGAAACAGGGGAGAAAAGAAGGATTGTCTGCCATGGCCAAAACAGATCAGGAAGCTGAGAAACCAAGGAGAGAGAGAAAGAGATGCTGAGATGACAGCTTAAGAATGGTGAGACTCCAAACATAGTGCTGCCTTCCTTTCTAATTACAGTACTCCTCTGGGGAACATTCTAGAACCAGCAGGGATTGTTGTGATTATTACTATTGCTTATTGCAATGTTGACATCCGAACATGTAAATTATGCACCCAACCCTTTCACCTGCTGCATTCTAAATGAATCTTCCAGAATGGCATCCTCTGAGCATTGGTTCATCAACAAATTAGGTGATGCGCAGGCCCAACTAAGTCTTTGTCAAAAAGCGCATCCATTCACCTCTCTCTGTCCCTCAATTCTGATGTTACCACATGCAAGGCCACACCTAGCTCGTTGTGTAGATGCTGGAGATGTGAACTCATGTCCTCATGACTGCCCACCCGTGCTCTTACCTGCTTCCTTTCTTCCCAGCCCCAAAGACAAAACTCTTGACACGCTATGTGTTGATTCTCAACTTAAATAAATTAAGTTCCTCTGAAGGTGTGCAGAGTTGCAGCCCTGCCCTGACAGCGACCCTCTCTCAGGACAGGTGTGGATGCAGGTCCCTAGCAAGCATTACGGGGCCATTTTGCACTGGCTCCTGGGTTTCATACACACTCACTGCACTGTGCAGGTCTGGAGACTGCAGCCTTCAGACCCCTGCCCCATGCAGGGCATTCACACTTGCCTCGGCCTCTTAGAGCAGGATCTGTATCTATAATTCATGCTCCTCTATCGGTTTCCTTTCCAGGTCTCTCTGGGCTGGTGCTTAAACAAAATCTCTACCCACACTGAGCACATGGTGGTCCTTCCCCAATTAATAATTGATAGTAATGATGATAATTGTGTGCAAATGTTTAAGAGTATTTATCTTTTGTCTTTCAACTGAAGGTCACTCCTTTCCTTGCTACAAGGGGGTACTACTGAGACAGATAATCTCAGACATCCCAAAACATCACTGACTGGATTTTTTTTTTGTAATAGCTAACAACAGGCATTCACCAAACCTTGAAGGCAAAATATCCTGTATTTACCATCATAATCCAAACAATCTCCCAATGTGGTTACAACAGCATTTTCCTTACTTAGGAGGACACTTTTCCCTTGTACTTACTCCAACTCTTAGCTCTTATCCATCTTCGGTTAAGGCTGAGGTCACCATCAGGTGACAGGGGTGGACTGTGATGGCTTAGACGAAGTGCCTTCTCATACCAGCCGAACCTGCATTGTTTGGGAGCTTGTGAGAAAGGCAGTCTCAGATCCACTCGAGTCAGAACCTGCCATTCATCCTGCTTGCTAGACAAGGCCCAGTGTCTACCCTCAAATGGAACTCCCAGGCGAGGCCTATGCATATTGTGCTTTGATGGGCGTTGCCAAGGGTCCCTGCATGGTCATGAGGATTACACGGCCTGAGGATTATACAGAAGCACCAAGAGGACCTAAGCCCCTGTTAGTGGTTGGAAAGCAGATTCTGACTGTGACTAGATGTGTATGTGTGTGTGCAGATACACATATGTGTGTGTTGTGTGTGTGTGTGTGTGTGTGTGTGTGTGTGCACGCACGCGCACAGGCAAATGTGTTTGTATATATATATATATATATATGTGTGTGTGTGTGTGTGTGTGTGTGTGTGTGTGTGTGTGTGTGTATGTGTGTAGTTTAGAGTTCAGAGGACAACCTCAAGAATCATTCGTCAGATACCTTCCACTTTTCATTTGAGACAGGGTCTCTCATTGGCTTGGAACTTTGACAAACAAGCAAGCAAGCTGGCCAGTGTGTTTCCGGGGATCCATCTGCCCCGGTCTCCCATATCAACATTACTGAGACCCCAAGCCTGTGCCACTACACCCAACTTTTTACTTGAATTCTGGGGTCAAACTCAGGTCCTCGTGCTTGTGAGTCAAGCTCTCTACTGAGCCATCCATCTTCCCCAGCCTGGATTTGAACCCTGAAGTGTGTATTCCCAGTGGCTGGCAGCCTTCGGGCAAGCAGGAAAGAGGCAAGGCAGTGCGAAAATCAGTCCACACAGGGGAAGGGAAGGAGACCAACTAAGTCTTCAATCATGCCACCGCACCTTCTTTTGCAGCTGTGCCTGGAGCTCTATCTGCAGTGAGGCAGGTCAAATGCCAGCCATGCATTCCCTTTTCTACATGGGGAAACATCAACTTGAGTTTCTGTTACTAGAAACCAACCAAATCCTAAGGAGTCAGGACTCAACTACTGAAAGAGGATTCCTCTTGACCAACCACCAGCACTGGCATCCTGGTCACCCCCAAAACAGAGCTGGGCTGCGTAGTTTTTGAATGTCATCTTACAAAACAGGTCCTAAGGGGATCTTTTTCAATATGCACTACCCCCAGTTGGGAGAAACTCACAGGCCACAGGGCTCTCTACCTTGCCTAAGGTCTCCCTTCTGCTGGTGTGACCTCAGCTCCCCCTTTCCCCTCAAGGATACAAGAAAGCCATCTCAGAACGGCAAGGCACGCTGTTGTCCTTCGGAAAGAACAGTCAGACTAGAAAGAGTTACTGCTCAAATCACAAATGCCCACCTCCTAAGTTGGTTACTGGGTTTTCCTAGTTGTCCTGACTGTCCACTCCTTCACCAGGTAGCTCAGCAGCTCCCTAAAGCATCCCTGTAATGTAGCTGCCTTGTCCAAATGCTAGAAGCATCTACATTTGTCTCCAAGTTGGTCCAACAAAATGCATAGATGCCAAGGTTGCTATCAGAAGAATTTGCCTTGTATGTCACTTCTGTGGAACAAAGGGACAGGGACAGTAGAGTGGCTGGCCTAAAGGATGCATTTCAAATACAGAAGGCTTTCCCTGCTTGATTCCTTTCACTGACCTAGCACCACCCTGCCTATGTGTCTCAAGGACTAGCCAAGGAGTCCTTGAGCAGGGATGTGTGCTCTACCTGGGGGTCTCTGGGCCTCTTCTTACCGCCTCTGGCCTGTCTTAGCTCCACAGCAATTATTTCACTGGGGTGGAATGGATGAGCTTTACAAAGGTCCTTTTTAACCCTGAAATTCTGCTGTATTGCCAAGAATGCTGCACAGGTGTTTCAGCTGGACTGGAGTTGACTATCACCAACTGCCAGAGAATTCCATGAGATCGGGCCTGGGCCTACTCACACTCCCCCATGGAGAACAGGATGGAGCAGGAGGTTCATGAATGGCATGAGAGCCCTGTGCGGTCTGCCCCATCTGTTAGATTATATAAGATGTGAACTATTGACCAGGATTTCTTCTGCGAAGGAAGGGTTACCCATCAGTCCCCCAGAGGACTTCCCCATGGTACAGCTGCCTGAGTTGCCCACACTTCTTAAACAGCCCTAGTGGCTCACCAAAATAGACTGAGATGGAATCCTTTCTTTGATCTGTGAGAATACCCTCACTCCCTGGGAAAGAATAGGCATTCCTCTCTGTCTCCCCAGAAAAGGTTGCTTGATGAGGACTAACAGCCTCCAGAGAGGTAAGAGTTAAAAGCAGCTGAGAGGATGAGAAAGAAGATTTTGAGGCTGAGAAGGCTGCACGGTGGTGTGATCCTGGTCCAACTGTGCTGTCAAGTTGATGGCTTTGGCCAGTGGCGCTGGCTTCCTGTTAAATGAAATACAGACCTAGGGGAGACAGTGAGAGCTGGGGGATGAGTGTGAAAGTGGAGAGACAGCAAAAAGTCACTGCGTGAGGAGAGGGAGGCCCCGTGGCAACTCTGACAGTGGGCTCCTTAACTCTGAAACACAAGCATCACCCCCCCCCCACACACACACACCCCTTCGCTGAGCTAAGGAAATGCCTCAGGCTCTAAAACTTTTTTCTTCATTCAGTTTGTTTGTCTGTTTTTGAGACAGGGTCTTCTGTAACCCAGGTTGGCCTCAAGGTCACACTATGTAACTAAAAATGGCCTTGACCTTCTGATCCTCCTGACTCTACATCCCAAGTGCCGGAATCACACTGACAGACCGTCTGAACATTGGTGGTGGTTGCTGGGGAGGCTTTTGGTTTTATATCTTGGTCATGAAGAGCTCCTGATATTATAAAAGTGAAAAGTTAAATTTGTTTCTGAGGTGTGCTCGGACGATTTAATTTTTTTTTTCTCACTCAGATCACAAACATGGGTTAGATTAAAGCAGAGACCAAAAGAGACCTTGTCATCTGCTCAGTTATCCTGTCACTCTGGGAAAGTGGCCTTTGTTACAGATCAAAAATAGCTGTGCTGACTCTGCGAAGATAGCAGTGTTAATGCAGTGGAAGGCAAGGGCAGGCTTTCCAGGTAAGCCAGCTGAGAACCAAAGAGGTGTGGTCTCTCTGCCCTTAAACGCAGTCTGTGTGGATTGGTTGCCCATAGAAAATGACTGATTTCAAAGCAGTTTGTTTTCCAATAGCTGTAAGAACTAGAAACATACAAGGAGTGCTGTGGGGCTGAAGCCAGCGTGTTGAGAGACATGGATCCTTCTGGAAGCGTCAGTGGCTGCCAGCAGTCCTTGGGTTATGGCCAGACAGCATTGATTTCTCTTCTGCGGCCAAGTGTCCCTGTACCTCTTTCTTCCAAGGACACATGTGGTCACTTTAAGAATCTATCCAGATAACCCAGGATAATATCCCTGCTGCCCGTGTTCCCTGGGGCTCTCAAGGTGAAGCTTAATCCCCACCATGAGGAGTTAAGAAAGTGGAAACTTTATCCAGCCTTAGCAGGTGATTGAGATTAGGTAAAGTCACAGGGAGAGAGACCCCATGAGTGAATATTGGTGGCCTTAAAAGAAAAAGTGGAATTACCAAGACCTGTACACATGTCCCCTGTCTCTAGGTGTGTGCTTCCCTGACCTTGTCCGGGCTCTGGAAACAAGAAAGTCATTGCCACATGAAGACCCTTCATCCTCCAGAATCGGAATATGAACATTAGCCTCTTTGTAACATTTCTAAGCTTCAGGTATCTTATTATAGTAACAAAACAAACAAACAACAAAAAAAAAACGGGCTGATACATTCTATTCTGAGGCCGCTCATGTAACCACATTCTCAAAATTCCTTTTTCCACACATGCAGACATTCACAGGCTCCTGGCCTGGGATAGAGTATCATTGGGTGCGGTTGTTCTGCCTACTGCAACAGATCTGAGAGAGGAGATGTTTGAAGAATAGACTGTTAGGGTAGGGAAAGTACAGTGCCATTGGCTTCTAGGAAGCAACTAGCAAGGAAGCGCTTGGCCAGTGTCACTTAAGGGGAAAGCACTCTGGCAGCAGCTGCCCGGCTACATGTCACAGATCTAGGATTCTTAAAACCCTCCCTGTTGAATGCATGAAGGCAGTGTTGTTTGCAAGTTATACTCCAAGAGTGAAGTCAGGGAGGACTGCCCTATGTCCACCATTAGTGGGTCAGTATCTCTGTTAGACTTCAATTGGTGCCAAATACGGGTTAAAGAAGAAAAGATCTTATGGCAATGCAGGCACTGCAAGGTAGAAGCCAGTGACTCAGTTTCTCCCACCGCTGCCTGTCTTCTGTATGGAGCCTAGTTTGACATCAATACCAGGAAGAAAGGAAGGGTGAAAGACCTGGTGAATGCCGTGGGTGCAGGTAAGTGGACCTTTCTACATACAAACATGAAAGACAACAGTCAAGCCAGCCTGGCTCGATGCTCAGCGAAGGCATTTAATGACTGGCTTTCATGCTTTTTTATGCATACTTAGAAGACCAATTCTTCTAAACTCATGGTTTCTTGAGACAAATTCCTACAGAGTAAACTGGGGTTGGGATACAGGATGGGGCAGAACAATCCCCACGGTGGATCTCTGATTTACATCACCGTCCCAACTTCCTCTGGCTCTGAAATGCTTTGGTTCTAACCTCTATCCAGGAAGGTCCCTCTGTTAAATACTACACATATATGCCAGTGATCATCGGCCCTGGAGCCTTCCTTCCCTCCTCAGTCCAGCTGAGGATGCTCTACAAGGATGTTTTTATTCTCAGCATATTCTGGGAGATAGAGGTACTCCCAGAAAACCCCTCTCTGTTCCAGCTTCTCTATTGTCTACACTAGATCCTTTTCTCCCCGTACAAATCTTGGCTAAGCTGGTGACTTACACAAAACGCCTTTCCTGGCTCTAGACACTGCACCCTGTTGGATTTTGCTTGTTTGTTGTTTGTATCGGTAGCTTTTGGACTTCGGAAGCTATCTGGGAAGCATTAAGACAAAAGAAACTCAGAAGCTGCTTAACCACTTCAAGGACTGGACCACTGATAAAGAGATGTGCTTGATTTAAGCGAAGCAACGGCTTTCCCCACCCCAAGACCTGCTTCAGCAACACTCTACTGCTAGAGGCAGATAAATAACAAGGAAGACAAGAAGCGAGTCCGTAGGCCAAAACAAATCCACCACTTAAAACTCCTTTTAGAATGGTCCCAACAGCCCAATAGGCAAACAGCATGAGCATTCTGTATGTCTACAGATGTGAACACCTGCCGACACCAGTTAGCATTAAATAGACTCACACGGCTGTCCTTGCGTTTTCAAACACCTACCTGTTTCAAGGCATGTTTTCAAAACTGACATTCCCACCCCACCACCCACCGCCACCGTGGCCAAGAGCAAAGGAAATCAGCAAGTCAAGGAAAGAGGCTAAACTGCACAGGGGATGACTTTGGTGGCGGCGAGCGACTGAAGGGTCTGAGATGTTGCTGTCATCTTGGAAGGGAACTCAGTCTCCACAGGTCTGCTCTGAGAGAAGTCTGTTTGGGCCTCCAGAGTTCATCATGAAGTGGACACCCTGGTCCTACGGGACGCCAGTGAAGACACATGACCTGTCCTTTCTGTTTAGTGGCACTAGGCACCTGAAAGTACCCAGGCCTCAGTTTCATTCGGGACGCAGAAAGCACTCATGTTCACAGTGCCCTGTGAGTCCCAGTGATTAATATCACTCCGTTTTACAGTCAAGGAACTAGAGGCCCAGTGAGCTTGGGTTACTAAGCAATCGCTTGCAAATCATGACTTGTGCTGGGGTTTGAGCCATCACCTTCTGGATTATTCCCTTGCAGAACCCTACAACTGGTTCACAATGTGCTCACTGAGCTGCCTGATAGCTCCATTTTCCTTATCTTTATTATTTGCTTTTTTTAGACCTGGTGGCACTCAGAGGAAGGACAGCAGGTTACCAAGAAGAGACTTGATACCCTATGAGCATATACAGGGGGAGGAAATCCTCCTCAGGAACAGTCATAGGGGAGGGGAATAAGGGGAAATGGGAGGGAGGGAAGAATGGGAGGATACAAGGGATGGGATGACCATTGAGATGTAACAAGTATAAATTAATAAAAAATTTAAAAAAAAAAAAGAAAGAAAACTGATTAATTTTAGTTTAGCTACAATTTCCTTTTCCATCCTTGCTTTTTCTATGCCATCTCTGCACTCTGACACATGCTCCATGCTGTGATTTTGTGTCTCCGTGTCTGTCTTTGTCTAGCTGACTCACACAGTGTCTGTCTGTCTGTCTTACCTCTTTCTTCTCAGGAGACTCCCTTTAGACCCTTAGGTGAAGTGCTTAGATCTAATAACAAAGGCTCCTGTAACTTTTGCTTTTACCTTCTGGTCTGGTTTCTATGTATCTTGTTAGCAACATCCTACCCCCCCCCCCCCATTAACCTGAGTAGGTAGATATCTGTGTTGCACAGATAACAACAGCAAACGTCCGAGATGCTAAGCTACTTGGGCTTGTGTAATGAGTGGCAGAGCGCAGCCTTGGGCCCCTGTGCTCTGGCACACTAAGCCACCCTTCCCCCTCTCTGACTTCGGGAACCTAAGGCTCCTCCCTCTCCTGACCCCAGGAGCCTGTGTGTTGCACCACTGTGCTGTGTGTCCCCAGGCTCCTCCTGGCAGGTGCTGGGCGTCATGGGATGTTAGATCATTTGGCTGTCTCCCCAGGGAAGCCCTGTGGCTCGGCAAAGGCTCTGTCCATGGGTTTGGCTGTTCAGAGGCACAGGCCTCCCGGTCAGTAGCGCCATGGCCTTTGGTTAGTTGACAACAACTTTTTTGAGGCTATCGATGTACGTAGTGGTCAGAGAGTCACGGTCCCAGGCAGTGAGCACCAAAGGCTCTGGCCACAGCTGCTAGAGTCCATGACTAAGCTGTCTGTTGCCCCATGGTAGCTAGGTTTCATATGCAGGCAAGTGTCTGTAAAAGGGAGCTGGCTAGTTGGCCTGAAGTTGTTTCTTTCCTCCAACTCAAAGGAAAATCTGGACCAGAAGCCATGAAGTCACAAAGACGTCCAAGGTTTACTACTCCTAAATGCAAATAAATGCTTAAAGATACTGCAATTTTTATGATGCTCTTGTTTCTTCTTCTTCTTCCTCTTCCTCCTCCTCTTCCTCCTCCTCCCACTCCTCCTCTTCCTCCTCCTTCTCCTCCTCTTCCTCCTCATCCTCTTCTTCTTCCTCTTCCTTCTCCCCCTCCTTCTTCTTTTTCCTCTTCTTTCTTCACTGACTACCTTAAAATTACAGGAGTGGCTGAGTTTGAGGTCTGTCCTGGCCAGACCTCCTTGGAAGGAGTCTTCACTTAGTTAATATTTCCCACTGTGGAAATGGAACACCAGAAAACTGTCATTTTGTTATTGTGTTTGGACAGATCTTCAGGAAACTTGTGTGCTCATCTCTGCCCTCATCTTTCCCTGCCTGTGGAGTGGGTATAGCATCAATGCAGGCCCTGGCAGGAACCGCAGGCCTCTTGTGCTCCTCTGGTCTGACACATTCCACTCAGAAACTACAAATTTTGAGGCTTCTTTGTAAGCTGTGGCTTTGCAATGAAAGCTTTTTACTACCTTGTGAACCACAGCAGGGAAACTGTGGAGTGGAATGAGTAAGTAAGCCCAGGGTAGCCAGGAGCTGAGGAATGCTGGTGTGGTGTGTGTGTGTGTGTCTATGTGTGTGTGTGTCTGTGTGTGTGTGTGTGTGTGTGTGTGTGTGTGTGTGTGTGTGTGTAGGGGTGGAGAGTGACTTGAGGACTACCCAGATTCACAAGCACTTCCTCTGCAGCACAGTGTGACCAGCACCTCACTACACCGACCTGTCTTTTCTTAGTGGGGCCCTGACCTGACTGACCTCTAGTGTTGTGGAGAGCCATAGCGCCTCATTCAAGTCCATCTTCCCAGTGGGAGGAGGAACCAGGCTGCTTCCTCCCTTCAGGCATGTAGCAGGTGTCTGCTGGATTTAGAGGCTCAGGCCCTGAAGCCAACAGACCTGGGTTTGAGTCCCCACTACAACACAAATCCCCAGAGCAGTTACTTTGGAAAACTAAATCCCTCTGACCCATGCTGACCCTCCCATGAGGGCTCTGAATATAAATGATTGTCACAATCCTCCTGCCATGAACACCCTAGCTGCCACGGAGGCACATCCTGGCTCTCTACAGACGACTTTATTTCCTATTTCCTGGAGAAAATAGTAAGTAATAAATGGCAGCAAAGGTAAACGTGCTCACCTCTGCTGCTCTCCCACCCATCAATGACTGACGTCCTTTTTCATGTTTGCTTCTCAAGCAAAGTAGAAACTGAAAGAAGAAAGAGAAGGAAGGAGCGTCTTATCTTTCACAGACCGGTGCCCCACTAGAGTCTCCACCCTGTCCCACCTCACATCCTCTTAGTCGCATCATCCCACCTGTGTCTCCAGTGTCCCCTTTTCTGTTCCCTTTCAGAGGCGGAAGCACATCTAAATGGTCTCTTGTGTAAACGTATCCCTTCCCCTGGCCCTACTCCACCCTCCCTCTGCGAACCTGGTCCTGCACTGCTAATCTCCCAAAACCCACGGTCCTTCCCTTTACTGCAGCAGCCCCTGTGAGTAAACAGCCCAGTGTGTGCCTGCCTGCACCCAGGTCTCCTTGCCCATGCTGAGGACCGGGACTGGAGGACACCACGCCTACCATGTCTACCCTCTCATTGTCAGTTATGCTGAATTATGGGAAAATAGCACCAAGGAAACATGCTTTGGCAAGCTGTAACTTACACCTGCTCAGAAGGGCAGCTCCTACCTAGGTCCATCCCTCAAGAAGCAGTCTTTTAAGTTTCCATCCATCACGAAGACTCTTTGGCCTGCCTGTCTCTGACATGAGGGGAGGCCCATTTCCCCGCTAATTTCCTCAATCTCTCCTTTAAAATAATAATAAGGAGGAGGGAGAAGATGCTTTAAGAAGCTGAGATTTTTAAACCTCCCCAGAGGTCATACAAATTGCATTTTTGCCACAAAGGTGGTTAGGGCAGGAAAGGGGCAGGCGATGAATTGGCTGGATAAGACCCTTCCTGTGATGTCTTCCTGGACGCGCGCCCCCCAACTGGCAGAGCTGCAACTATAGTGAGGGGTAACCCCTCTGGTGGGCAGATTGGATCACAAATGGAGAAACAAGGCGAGCCAGCAGGAGCCGCAGCGGCAGGGAAATTATTTCCTAATAAAACTACAAAGGGAAGGGCGATAACCGGGCCCCGCTGACAAGCATTGTTGTCTTGTATCGAAATCTCTTTATAAACCTGTTTGAAGAAAAGAGTTCTGTTTCTCTTTGAAGTCCCAGTTCAAAGCCATTGACTTGCGGAGGGGCGGGGGTGGGGGGGGGTGGAGGAGATGGTTCAGGAAGAGAAGTCAGGAGCACTCTGAGGAGTCTTTGTGAGATTTCCCAATAAGCTCTAATTATCAATAGCCAGGGAGCCCTACCTCTGTACTGGGCCCTCCCTGACTCCATCTCATTTAATATTGGCGTTTCTGCAGCCTGGGGGGGGGTGATGGGGGGGGGGGGAGTCAGCCATCCTTGCAGGTGATTCTTGGAGAGGGTGGGAAAGATGGAGGAGGAATATCATGCCATTCCACAGCGGGGAAGAAGAACTCTGGCCTCACTCAGGATGGCTCCCATTCAGTGTGGGAGTCTGACAGCCCAGCTCCTGTTTCCCTCTGCCCTTCTCTTCATCCCCAACATCCATGTTCTTTTAGCTGCATCCATTTACACACACACACACACACACACACACACACACACACACACACACACACACACAGTCCCTCCTTCCAAAAACAAGTTCCTCAGGTCTCCGAATGAGTGTGTCTCCAAGTGTAGTCACTGGATTGGCAGCAGGAGCATGGCCTGGAAACAGGCTGGAAAAAACACGTGGCTGAGCTGCACCCCAAACCTACCACGTCACAAACTCTGGAAGCAGGTCCTGGGATCTGTGGTTTCCTAGGTCTTGAGGGGGGAAAAAAAATCACAACTTCACTTGGAGAACAAGAGCATGATGACGGACGAGAAGCCGACTGATGGCATAGAACAGAGCAGGCGTTTGTGTGAACAGCCCCATACTTCGAATGGAGGGTGTGAGGGCAGAATGGGGGAATTTTCTTTGAGGCTAACTGTCCGTCCTCCCCTCTGCAGGGTGTCTCTTGGAGAACAAAATAGGCCCAATAAAAAAAAAAGCCAGACCTTTCGATTTTACAATGCAAGGTCATGGGCCTTCTGACCTTCTGGAACTGGGCTTATGGTCCCCCATAGGGAGGACATGGGATGGACACAAGGTGAGCTGTCCTGTCTCAAGAAGATCAAAGAAGGCTTCATTGCTTTCTCTGTGTGGCGCATGAGCTGGTGTGAGCTGGTGTGACATCCTGTCTGTGCTTGACAGCCCCTCCTTCACTTCCTTCTCTGTGTGTGCTTCCCTGACATTAAAATGGCCCCCTCCGTCTCTCCTCCATAGGAAGGACTTGCAAGCAAGGTGGCTTTGTTTCTCCGATGACGCAGGGGAAAGGGCTAGTGGGCACACCACGTGCTTCTTTCACTTCATCACTCAAACCAGGAGGAAGCATCTGGGTAAAAGCAACCTTCCTCAGACATTCTGGCCTTCAGGATTGACACCCCCAAAGACTTTATATCAGTACACAGCCCAGACACTCATCTGTCACACACACACACACACACACACACACACACACACACACACACATACACACACACACACCTCCCCCCTTTCCCCCCCCTTTCATCCCAATTTCACAGCTTTTATTCCTCATGGAATTATCCTGTCTTCCTTTACCTTCAGCGAGGCCTGGCATACAACAATTTCGAACGAGGACTTTACCGTTCCTATTTAGTTTGTCTGACTTGTTTTGCTTGGCTTAAGAGACAGCCTATGCTGGCCCAGAATGCACTATGCAGCTGAGCATAACCTTGAACTTCTGATCTTACTGTCACCGCCACTTCTGGAGTGCCCAGGTTACACGGGTGTGCCACCACACCTGGGTTTGTTTGGTGCTCAGAAGGAATCCAGGACCTTTTATATATCTGCTGAGTTACGTCCCTGGTCCCCACTGTTGTCTGCTTACTGTTTACCTTCCATGTTTAGGATATCAGCTCCAGGAGCCCAAGTCCAGGAAGGCTCACTGCAGTTTCCCTCCCAGCCTGAGTCAGCACACTTGTAGGTACCCACTTCCTCCCAAAGTCCATTTTCCCCCTGGCCTCACCATTCACTCCCATTCCATCCCACTCTCTAAGAGTAGGCCTGAACCTCCATTTTCAATGCCCCCTGAAACAAAACAGCTTCCAACATCGAAATCTGATTGGTGTACAGTGTTGGCTCAATTTGTGGCATGAAAACACTGCCCCACCTAAAGTCATGCTGCGCATCACCTTCGGGGCTTTTGGTCATAAAAATGTCATCTCATGAAGTTCCTCATGGACCCACCACCAAGGAAGCAGGGGGCACAGCTTTGGGGATGACAGAGAGATGCGGCAAAGTTGGGGCATCAAGACAGCCATCCCCTTTGGCAGAGAGTCCTTGAATTGCTGCTTCTTTTATGCCATGCAAATGAGGGGCCGATGAGGTCATTGCATTCTGCTGGATTATTATCTCTGACATTTTATTCATAATAATTATAGGGCCTTTCCACCTTCAAAGTGCTTTGCAAACAATAATTAATTAATTAACACTCGTCACACCCCGGTGAGGTAGCTCAGTATTATTAATTTATCTCTCCAGCGTATCATTACCCATCGCCTCCTCCCTCCCCTCTGAAAAGGCCACAGAGCTCCTGGGCTATGCTTCCTCCTGCTTTCTTTATTCTTCCACTGTCCTCAGCAGGTGCCCTTCCTCAGGGGTGTGGCAGCTCTGTAAAAAAAAAAAAAACTCTCTTCATTTTAAAACAAGCTCACCATAACCACCCACTCAGTCATGTAACATGGGAGTCATTTCTGTCCCCAGAATACCCCATGTGTGTGCTAAGTCAACTTTCCCGCTTAGCTTTCAGCATCCTCACTTCCGGTTCTGTCTCCCCCTACAACTTGGTCCTTATTAAGGTCACTGCCGTTATTGTTCTAGCACAAACAGATCTCCAAGCTCCTCTTCACTTCCTCTCTGTGTTTTTTTTCCCTATCATTACAATTCTATCCCCCTCTTCATTCACCATTCATTCTCCTTGTTATTTGGATTTTAATTATGCAAATTTGACGTCTCTAAGGGATGCTTAAAAGAAGGGTATCATTGACTCCTCTCTCCTGGCTCTCCCTTCCCATTTTTTTTTTATCTTCTCTCCTTGGTACAGATTGTTCCTGCCCCCCAACCCCTTCTGAATCTTGCAACAAACAGCTGTGCCTCGGCCCCTGCCCTCACTGCACACCAGACCCCCAACGCCCACTGTGTGCCAGGCTGCCATGCTCCGTACTACGCATGGAGGTGGGAACAAGGAGGATGACAAAGAGAAGTTATGACACAGGTGCCATCTCCAAAGAGGATGCCAGGATCCCTGGAAGAGAAGGTGGCAGAAGCGCTACAGCAGGCCAGAGAGGATGGTAAACTGTAATTCTGCCCGGGAGTAGGAAGAGGGCGGGTTGTCGAGAGATTCTTCAAAAAAGATACTCACCTACAAAAACTGGGGAAATGCACCATGTGGAGGCAAAGCGTTCAAGAAAAGCAGGCTTGGGCTGTCTCTGATTTCACCTTGAGCCACACACAGGTAGGTACCCCACTGCCACTCACTGAAGGAGACTGAAAAGGCAAGGAGGGGATTCGTGCTTTGAGCATCCAAAGGGGTCAGTAATTTTTTATGGATAAGATATTCGGAGAGACAGAGACAGAAACAGAGACAGAGACAGAGAGATCTCCAAAAAGTTCCACTTAACCCTGTCCTCCAAAACCCCATAGGGATCAGATTTGGACAGTGCTGCCCCTGGCCTCCACGGCTTCGCACACCCACATCCCGGGCCCTGCGTTTCGCCTGTCTGCCCTCCTCCTCTCTGGCATCTGCTCACTGCAGCACATCCATTGTCTCTGGGCTACAGATGGCTGCAAACAGAAGGCGCTCCGGGCACAGGATCTTTGTGGACTGGGAAAGTAATGGGCAAATAGCAACTGATGTCTTCCCATCACAAGTAAACTTGTCAGCCATATTGGCTGGTGGAAATTCAAATAGTCTCCTCAGAGCGCGCACTTAAAGCGGTGGGGGAGGAAAGCTTCAAATGCTCTGCTATGAAGTCTGAACTGGTTCCTATAATCCAGCAATGGGGAAGGTGCTTGCTGCCAAGGGCAGCTAGAAGGAAGTAGCACAGCTGGGCGGATGAAAACAGCAGAGATTTATATTCACAGTTCTTCAGACTCAAAGTCCAAGATCAAGGTGAAGGCATGGTCACATCTCCTGTCAGCCTCTGGCGAGGCTGGCAAATTTCTTTCATCTCTGCCTCCGTTCTTACATCTGCCTCTATGTCTTTTCATGGCCACCTTTTTACAAGAACACCAGCGTTGTTGAACTAGAGTGTGACCTCACAGGCTTAAATTATGATGGGGTTATACCTCCAATAAACCTACTATAAGTGAAAGTCCATTTACTGCAACAAACCCAGCCAATGTCACAGCTTAGCATATTTACCTCAGACATACCCAGCATATGCTCATCAGCCTGCTGCTGGTCAGAATCTACCAGGAAGCCTATTTTATAGTGAGGGCTTTTGGTTTGGTTTGATTTGTAGTTCATGAAACTGAATGGATGCAAGCTGAAAAAGAAGAATAGCCATTTATATTATATTTTTCCCACCAATGTAAAGTGGGAAGATCACTGTCCAAGCATCATGCTGGACACCATCTGTAATTATATTAACAACGTCCTTTCCCTGTATAAAGTCACACCCTGAGATGCTTAGGAGTTAGGATTTCAACCTATCTTTTAGAGGGTACTGTTCAACCTATGTGAGTTGGGGGTTCACCTGATTAGAATCATACTTAAGCAAAAAGGCAGCTGGAACTACAGAAAAGACCAGAGAGAAACAACAGGGAGGAAGGAGCCAAGAGAGATGAAAATGCCTCAGTTTCCCCGAAAATGATCCCAATGCAACACCCAACTCAACTCTTATCATTCCATATGTAGTAGATGCTTTTCTCGCCCATTATAAAGTTCCCCAGTGAAGTCATTTTAAGGGATGAGGGACTTGTTTTAGCTCACAGTGTGAGAGAATGGAGTGGTCTTTCACACTCAAACCGCAACACATGGCCTTTTGCACGTCCCATTCTAACACAAGTCTAAGTAATTACCTTAGTGTTAACAGTAACGGTTAGAATTTATCATGTGCTTACCGTAGTTCAGATAACGCACCAAGCACCTCAAAAATAACATTTCACTTAATCCCCACAACTTCTTTTTAAAGTGAGTGTTATATTCATGACCACTTGCATGGCACTAGCTCTGTGCAAGCAACCTTTGATAAGCGCTTCTCAGCTATTAACTCATTTAATCCTGTTATAATCCAATGAGGTCACAGCTTATTTTATAGATGCAGCATTGAAGGTTATAAATTTATGATAACAAGGCTTCCCACTCAGGAGGGGGTGCTCTCAAACCTACTCCTGCTCACAGATGCTCTAGTCTGCCTCCATAAAGTACGGTGGATGACCCCACAAAGCTAGACCTCCATAAAGTGCAGTGGATGACCCCACAAAGCTAGACCTTGTTCGTTGTTGGTACAATGGACTGACAGAATATAGAGAACAGGGAAGCTTTTTGTTTTGTTTGCCTGCTTGTTTTCCCTCAGGATTTTAAGTTTGGAAATAAATGAGGCTGCATAGAAAAAGTGGGGACAGGCAACAAAAATTTTTAAAAACTTGAAATAAAGATCTGTCCCTGATATTCACCTGCCCCTGCCACCAGCCCAAGACTATAGTCACTGGGAGTCTGTAGAACATGAAGAAGGTCACTCCAGGATGGAGGACTTGCCTAACACATGCAAAGCTATGAGTTCTAATCTCAGTGCCTCCCAAAGACACAAGAGACTATGAGATAAGAGCAGGAGTCCTCAAAACAACAGACGTGCCATGCATGCAAAGGAAAGCGTGCCACAGATGGCAGTGCCTATGGGGTCTGGAATAAAGTTTCCCAGGGAGGGATAAGCAGGGCCTTCTGAGATGCCCTTCCTTGAAAGTCAAGCCAGGGCAGGTCCTGCTCTGGGCTCAGCCCAGTCTTCCACACTCCAGTTCTCTGACTCTAGTCTGATCATGTCACCTTCTTCCCTGTCAGTAAGATTCAGTGACTCCCCTTACTTGCCTACTCCACGGCCAAACTACACTTTCCCCATCTCCACGTTGCATCATGTCAGGCACTATGTGAGGTGAGCATAAAATTAGCATCTGTGTCCTCTTAAGACCACAATCCTGGGCTGGTGAGATGGCGTGAATCACATGCCTGACTACCTGAGTTCAGTTCCTGGGAACCACAAAGAGCCACAGAGCCATCTGTAATCCCAGCACTCCTATGGTGAGATGGGAAGTGGAGACAGGAGAATCCGCCTGAAGCTCATGGGGCCAGGTAGCTTGGAGTGTGTATCATAGCAGAAGCAAGAAAGACTCTGCTGCAACAAGGTGGATAGAGCGACCCAATTCCCAAATCCATGCACCATGACATAAAGTGTGCACACATAGGTGCACGCTTGTGTGCGCACAAACACACACACACACACACACACACACACACACACACACACACATAAAGAAAATTTAAATTTGAAAAAGGGTACATCTCAATGGTGGTGAGTCATATGTGTGTACTCCTGTCTTCAAAATTCTTTTGACTTTCTGAAACAGGAATTGTCTCCACTGAATACTCACCCTTTGTGGCCCTTGCCCGTGAAATCAATTGTTCTGGGCAGCTCTGAGCCTTTCCTTGTCTTTAGTTGGATCACAGTTATGTCCAGGAGTATGATATCAGAACTCAACATTCCAGGGTACAAAAAGCACTACTTAACTAAACCATATAGGATCATACCGAATTCCTCACATTCAAGGACCGTAGAAACTTGGGCATAATTTCCAACAAGGCTACCTGCCTGGAAGATTACACGGTAGCCAACATCCTCCACTGAAAAATGCTGAAGAAGCCCTGTTCACTCTACCCTATTTTTTTGGACCATAAGATGCACTCTTCCCCCCTGCCACTTTTGGGGTAAGTGACCTCTTTGTTGATGCCTGATGGACAGCAATCAGACCATAAGGCGCGCCCTAATTTCCCCCCAATTTTGCTGTCCACTGGGCATGAGCAAAGAGGTCACTTACCCCAAAAGGGGGGGGTGCATCTTATGGTATGAAAATATGGGGTCATCTTCAGCCCTTCCTGGTCCCCAGAATTTACACTATCCCAGCCTACACCCCCAAGCCCCTGGACCAGGTGTTTGACATTGCAGGGGCTTGGGTGAGTCTGGGATCTCTGGTGTTCCGGAGATAGTCTCTCCGGGTCTCCTGCCCCTGTCTTTTCTCCTTCTTTTACATCCCTCCCCTCTGCCTTCCTCCCTCTCTTCCTTCCTTCCTCTCAAGCTCTTTCTCGGGCTCATATCCTACATTCATCCTTCCTCCCCACTGCTGCCCTCACAGCCCGCCTCTCTCCTCCCCACCTCTGGGATCCCTAACATCCTTTATTCAAAGAGCTTAGAACTTCTACAAAAGCCTTTGACTTCAAGCGGCTTCTGTTTTCTGCCTGGAAAACATCCTGAGGCAAGGACGGGCAAAGGGCCAGTCTATGCGCTGATGTCGAGCAAATTGCAAAGCAATCGCTTAGAACATTACTCTGCTGTATGTATGGAGTTTCCTGCTTTCCTCCTGACTAGAATGGACACAGCTGCAGAGCGAGAGCGGGTGTTATCTCCTGTCTTACACATCTCTGTGGAGTAGCCTTTCGGTGAACATGATGGACTACAAGAACTGAAGTAAGCCAGAAGTTTTCATATTCCCCCCTTTGATGTATACGTGGATGTATAAAAGACCCAGTCTTGAAGGCAGGTAGGGGACGTGGAAACGTAGTCCTACTGCTGATAACATTTATTTTAATGTCAGCCTTTCCTGGCTTGAATAGCATGCATAAGTCAAGATCTTAGAATAGAAGAAAAGTGCATTTAATTTCAAAATTAGGGTTTATTGATCGGTAAAGAAGGAAAACAGCACACACTTCTCGCTCCACAAGGCACTCACTGCTGTGATGCTCAGGGTTGTTTCTCTCCAGCATGGTATAGGCTGAAGCTTCCTTACCCAAAATGCTTGGGATCAGAAATGTTTTACACTTCAAAATTTTTAAACTTTTGGGCACTTGTGCAATATGACCCGAAAACTTGAGATCCCAAATACTCAGAGATTTGAAATATTCATTTATTCATCGAAGGGCTGGAGGCTGAACATGGGATTTGTGGGTGTTCTATAAGTGTTCTACCGTGGGGGGTACATCCCCCAATTTTTGTTACCTGAGGCAAGGGTGGAGATTTCAAGTGAGTGTGTGCCTTTATTTGGGGGTTTTGGTTATTTGGTTTATTGTCTTCGAAACATGTTCTAGTTTGCTTCTATTATATAAAGCACTCTAAGCAAAAGCAACTTGGGGAGGGAAGGGTTTGTCTCATCTTACGCTGCCAGGTCATAAGCCATCACTGAGTGAAATCAAGACAAGAACCTAAGCAAGAACTAAAGCAGAGGCCATGAAGAAACACACCTTAGTGACCTGCACTCTGGCTCATGCTCAGTTATATAGCCCAGGCCAACCTGCCTAGGGACAGTGTCACCTATAGTGGGCTGGTCCCTCCCACATTCACCATCAATTAAGAAAGTCTCTCATAGACTCAGTCCCTTTAATAATTAAAAATAAGATGCCAGGCAATAGATATTATATGGAGGTTTATTATATGAGCATGAGGAGAGAAGGAAGGGGGAAAGGGGTATAGGAGAAAGAAAGAGGAGGAGGGAGGGAGGGAGGGAGAGAGAGAGAGAGATGAGAAAGAAAAAGGGTAAGAGGGAGAGATAAGAAAGATAGTGGTAGGTGAGTTTGTCCTTTTCTACAGCCCTGGGCAGGGCCACACCCCATGGCAGGTAGGCAATTACATCACAGGTAGGCAGACTGAAGCAGAATCCTAACATTCCTCCCTTTTCCTATAATTAAAAAAATGAGAATGTTGGATTGTTTTTCATATAAGGTAAGTTAAAGTGTATAAATGTAGGTAAGGGAGAAAAGTAATAGCAACAAAATGTCCAGATGATATAGTGAAGGGGACAGAAAAGCTCTGTCCTGAAAGTTCAGGGTAGAGGCAGCCTATGTCAGCCATGTGCTGCAGGAGACAGGGACCGAGCAGTGAAGGGAGAACCTGGAGCTCTTTGTCCCGGGACTGGAGCACACCATTCCAGCCTTTTGTAAATGGATAAGAGGTGACGTATTCAATGTCTTTAACTGCTTCCTGCTGCCAGTAGGGCAACAGGGGGTTAAAAGGCTGAAATGTTGGTCAAGTCCCCAAAGAGCAGGCTTCACATTTACTGTCCAGGGTCTGAGAGGCTAGAAGGGACAGTGCAGGTCCAGCTGACATGATCTGTGAGGTTGGACTGAAACACCTGTGGGTTTGGCAATGTCCCGGATGTAGGAAGTCTGGCAGGATTCTGGAACATATATGTGGGCAGACGACAAAGTTAGTAGGACAGGGAGAAAAAATATTGTAGGTGTACATTTGAAACTCTTGGGAGAGCAAAGAAGAGACAAGGCTTGAAAATAAGGTGAGAGACAGTGCTTGAAAGTTTGGGGAGAGCAAAGTAAAGGTTTGAGCATGGAGAACTTTCTTTCATTTTACCCGATTGCTGGTGGTAATTCAAACGTCTCATTTTGGATCTGTCCAAGTTTAGTTGCAGAGGCATATAAGCTTAGCAGCCCTTAATGTGGGTGTAGGGATTTGGAATTCTCCAGGAGGTGGCCCAGAGGAGCCTGGAGAAGTGGCAAATGGACTGTTCCCATGGGGAAAGTAGAAGTCAGTGACCTGTCAGGGCATCCCCTGAGCAAGGTTTAACTTGATGAGATTTGCACAACTGTTCCAGCAGCTCGTCAGCGCTGGTCAGAGACCAAGGGCATGGCCCAAGAGCAGAGAGGGTTTCCTAGTGGTAGGGTTTCGAATGAGGGGGTGGGATGGGGGTGGGAATGAACCGAGCTGGCAGAGGGAGGTCTCACCCAAGGGAGAAGGTCCTAGAGGAAGAGTTTGGATGTAGGTTGGCAAGGATGACAAGAAACATTTACATCAAACAGAAGGGAAGACTCAGCAATCAGCTGGTGTTCTGTGTAAGAATGTAGCAATAGTGTAGTTAGGGGAATCCCAAAACCAAGGAAAGGGGGAGGAATCCCACCTTCAGAGATAGGAGATAGGTGGGAACTTGGGCTGTTGATTGACAGACAGTGCTTATCTGGATTCCATTTGACCTAAGAGATGGATTTTCTGTAGTTTACAAGAATCCTTCTAAGCTCATAAAGGGAGATAAATTTTAGACATGTTAGCATCATCATTGTTTGTAATCTTCAGTGAAACGCACAATGTAGGAAAAGGCAGTAGACATATAGCATAACAGAGGCTTTGTGTTAAAAGTATGACTATTCTTTGAGGTGAGCTTAGGAAAGGCAGAAGAAGCCTTATGGATCTTTTCTGACACCTGTAAAATGATAACATGGGAGGACAGAAACCTCCTTAAAGCAGGATGGCAAAAGCTCACTTTAGCATCAGTACACAATATATATATATATATAATTTAAGCACAACGAAAAGAAAATTTAAAATCTTAAGTTTGGAATAGATCGTATAGTGGAATGTTTTACCATAAATTAGACTAATAAATTAGAGCTCCACTGATCAGTGTCAACACTCTGAACAGTTAATACAATAATAGCATTGCAACAGGAAGTACTAAAACATCCTTTTAGACAGTTTGACCTTCATAACTTGCATAACTTGCATTTACCAACTTAAAACACTTCCTTAGATCTTCTAGCATTCATTCATAAAACACCTTCTTGGGCTTTCATAACTTGACTGTATCAACCTTACACCTTATAACATTCTTATATCTTCTTAGACCTTATAGCATTCATAACTTGCCTTTACCAACCTTAAAATGCCTTCTTAGACCCCTAACATTTATAAAACATCTTCTTCTTAGACCCTCAAATACTTTCTTAGAAGCTCTTTTTTTTTTAATTGCTTTTATTTAAACTTCTGATAGGTGAAATAGCTATGAGCAGTCACTGTCCTTTGGCTAAGAGAATGGTGAAAGGAAGTCTGGTAACAAGGTAGACTCTCTAGACCTGACAGTAGCCCTAGGAGTGAGGCTTAAAGTTTGGTCTCCTGCATATGAAGAGGACTGGGAAGGTGTCTAAAGCCTGTTTATCTCTAACCTGTGAGTAAGACAAACCTGTTTGCCCTTGTAAAGAAGAGATTTAGTATCTGGTGGTCTTAACTAGCTAGTGAGTTGACCAATGAACTAACATGGTAGATTACTTTGGGCTAAGGAGCTAATTGTCTGTTTTCTAGCTATCAAGCTAACATCAGCTTAGCCGTCAATGGGATCAGAGACCTGAGAAGTACAAATTGTAACCATGTATCAATGAAAATGACATAGATGACTAGTCAGTCATATCCCAGGAAATAGACAGTTGCCCCAGTTGTCTCCTCTGGCAGCACGGCACCATGGGCAGAGACAGTCTGGTATCAGGCACAGAGGATGGGAGGCACCAATTTAATAATTAAAAATAAGATACCAGGCAATAGATATTATAGGAAGGTTTATTATATGAGCATGGGGAGAAGAGGAAGGGGAAGGAGAGAAAGAGAGAGACAGAGACAGAGAAAGAGAGCCAGAAAGAGGAAGAGGGAGAGAGAGATGAGAGAGAAAGAGGATAAGAGGGAGAGATTAGAAAAAGAGTGGTAGGTTTGTCCTTTTATATAGCCTTGGGTCGGGCCACGCCTCTTGGCAAGTAGGCAATGACATCACAGGTAGGCAGACTGAAGCAGAATCCTAACAGTCCCTGATCTGATCAATTCTTCAGTTGAGGTTTCTTCTTCCCAGTTAACTCTAACCATCTCAAGACAGAACCTCTCTGCATAGTCTAGGCTGGCCTAGAACTTGTGATCCCCCTGCCTCAGCTTTCTCAGTGCTGAGATTATACGTGTGTGTCCAGACAGATTGGAAACATTTAAAAAGTGCTAACATGGTGCTCAGAAAGTTTCAGGTGTCATACCATCTTGGGGATTGGGGCTTTCAGATTAGGGGCTTCAGTGGTATGAGCTAGGCACAGGGTGGGGGTGGGGAGCAGTACCTATAGGCTCTATCCAGTGGGGATAGAATCCGGGAAAGAGGAGAAAGAATCAATAAGTGAGTGACTTCACATCCACGTTGGGAACAAACCCCAGAACTCCAAGGGCCTCATGTGACCTCAAAGCCGATGTAGACCAGCATGTGTTCTGTCCTGGAGGGAGGCTGGGCAGCCATGGCTGCCTGGGATTCTTAGCCAATTCTGATCAAGAGAGCTTCATCATCATGCTGGGTCTAGGCAGAGAATAGCCTCCTGCAGCGGCACAGAGGCCGGACGGTTCTCCCCGAGCCAGCCATCTGCAGTGGCCAACCCCATTAACTGACCCCTCCATTCATGTTTGCCCATTCACTTCAAAGGACACCCCATGAGGGAGAGAGACAAAAGGCTGTCAAGGGGAGTTGGGGGGAGGGAGGGAACTGGCTAAATAATTAGCTCCACAACTTTCAAAGTAGTCTATAATCATTAATTAATCCACCCACCTGCGGTCCGTGGGCAGATGGACGCTCATCTTCCCTCCTAGACACGCCCCTTGCTAACTGGAGCCTGGGGGCTGTAGACATGTGTACCGGAGCTGCAAAGCCACCTAAGAGCGAAGGGACCTAGATCATAGGCGTTGGCTTTGAGATCTGCTGAAGATGAAAATCTACCGTTAACCTGGGTGAGGTGGCAGTGGGACATCCAGGAAGCTTTGAAGACAGACTTTACCCCGTGGCTGGGGAAACAGGATAGAGGGCGGGAATTTATTTTTGAAAGCATTAAAAAGGTGACAGCTCTGGATTTGCAAGGATGCTGACATTGTGTGACTGTGTCTGAATGTCTGGCTATCCTGAGCAGCCCTAAGGGAAGAGAATCCTCCCTCCTCCCAGATCAGGAGGAGTACTGCCTGGGTCCAAGGAAAGGCAGCTGCTCCCACCTGGACCAGAACTAAGGATGCACAGGCAAATGTCTATAGCAGGGCACATGTCCTTACTGCAAGGCTTCCCAGGCCAGATACATGCCTTTGCTACAAAGGCCAGCCCACATGAACTTGACTGCCTCATGGATTGGAGTTGAGGACACTAAAAGGAGTCCTGGGAACTGAGCCATGTCACTCACGCAGACAACCCCTCTACCCCTGAGCTTCACGCTCAGCTCCCTTTTCACTTCTTACTCAGTGTGACTGTTCACACCTGTAATCCCAGCACTAGAGAGCCAAACCAAGTGGCTTATTATAAGTTCCAGGCCAATCTGGTCTACTTACTGATTTCCAGACCAGCCAGACTATATATTGAGATACTGGCTATAAAACACAAAACAAAAACAAAAAACAAAACAAAACAAAAAAAAAAAACAGGGTCTTAGTAGGTTGCCCAGGATGGGTACACAAGTAGCTGGCATCACAAGTCTGTACCACAAGGTCCAGCTGTCTGGTGGATCTTAAATATTTCAGGCATGTCCAGCCTATGATTCAAAGACTGCCATGAGCCCCTGGATAGCTATGAACACAGTATGGGGTTGTTTTTCTTGGTAACTTGATTGGGTGGCTTTTTGAGCATGAACTTTATCACAGTGTTAGAGTGGGGTCAGAGAAGCCAGGGGAGGGGGGGGGTTCTTTCACTTCCTGATAGGCAGGTTATAATATATGGTATTACATAATATATAACATTACAGTAAAATCAGGATGTATCTTAAGGATCTGTCCCCATGGATAAACCCAAACTTCCCAGTTCTGCATTTCTATCAAGCCTCAGGAGATAAATCAATGGAATCTCACTATGAACTCAGTAATATTCATCCCAGCAAACTCACAGGATTATTTGTCTCTGGATCATGTGTATCCCAAACACGATGTCTTAAAACTGTTTGGACCAGAAGAGAGGAGTCATGCTAGGAGTCACTTACAGGAGACTACTTCGCAACAGTGACATCAATGGTGACAATGATGGCATCTGCTGCTCCTGGATGCTGACTGTGTGCTGGCCCAGCCGTTTCTCAGAGTGCTTGTACCCATTGTACATAGTCCCCCCTTTTCTTTTGCTCATCTGTACCTAGGAGGAGACTGTTCTTGTCATCCTCGTTTTTTCAGAAGAACTGAACATGTAGCTAGCCCCAAGTGTCATATAAGTGGAAAAACTGACTTTCAAACTCAGAGAAAATGACCTGCTCCCAAAGTAAAAAAAAAAAAGGTGCAGCTCTGCCTGGCTGCCCACTTCTGCATGAAGGCTTTGGGTTTTCAGGGGGTGCTCTCTGGAGATAGAAGCAAACATCCTTCTAAGGGCCTCTTTTCTCTCCTAAAACTCTGGACATAGCTAGACAAACCTCCCAGGCAGTCCCCAGGTAAACATGTCCTCTGTAGTACATGGGGTCAGCCCTGCCTCAGATGGCTCCCCTGCAGGGTCTGTGGGTCGATGAGGGCCCATCTTCAACAGAGAGAAACTGTGTGCTGGTCTCTGTCTCGGAGGGAACTCTCCAAATCCCTTCTGTTCTGCTCTGAGCCCCAAATGAAAAAGATAATCTGCAGAATTTACAACAGTCAGACTCACAGACAAAGAGTAGAGAAGGGACGCAGGCAGAGCCCTGCAAGGTTGACACCAGCCTTGCTGACAAGCAAGTCCAGGAAGCCAGGGAACCTTATCTCAAAAAAACAAGAGCGAGATGGTGGGGGGAAGGGGGAGCTTGGAGGGGGGAAGGAGGGAAGCAGGGAGGGAGGGAGGGGGAGGGAGAGAGGGAGGGAGATGGGAGGGAGAGAGCAGTGGAGGTTACTGGGGATGGGGAGAAAAGGAAGTGAGGAATTTCCACTTGTGGGTACTTAGTTTCCTTAGGGACAGGAAGAGTTTTATAGCTGATGATCACATAGCACTGTGGCTGTGTGGACAGCCACCGAAACACGCACTTACAAGAGTTAAAATGATAAACAATACCTCGTGTGTGTATATATTTTTACCACAATTTAAAAATTGTATTACAAAAGGAACAAACTTGAAGATGTTATGTGAAGTTAAAGAAGCCGACACGAAAGGGCTGATTCTGCGTAATCCATGTCCTCACTTGAGGAACAGAACTGGCATAATGATGCCATTAATTGGGAAGATATTAGATTAGCTTTCAGAAAGTGGTCTGGGTAATCCAACAATGGTTGCCTTCATACTGGAGAGCTGAGGCCAAATACTTGAACAACCCCAACTGGTCGCTGACGGCCTAGAAGATTTCTGAAGGGCCACTGGTCTTCAGTCCAGGTTCCAAGGCTGGAGACAAATGGCAACAGAGTAGATGAACTTGACATCAAGACAGGACAGAGTAGATGAACCTGCAAACATGACTAGAAGGCAGCCAGGCAAAAAGCAAAAATTTTCCCCTGGGACTTCCTTTTGCCTGGCTGTCACCTTTCACTTCACTCACCTTGATTAAGAAAATCCCTTACTACTGTGGCAGTGGCTTCTCTGTTGGTTGATTCCAGGGCCACACTATATGGATGTGTTTAGTGTCTCTCAAATGTATACTTTAAGTGATTAAAGTAATAAATATTATATATTTCATATTGTGCTATGACGAACAATTTTTTCTTTATTTAAGGACAATATTGTACAGTGCACTCTCTAAGACTTTACAAGAATGTGATTTTTATTTTATTTTATTTTTTATTTTATTGAGAAGTTGGGTATAATAGTATACACCTGTAATCCCAGCACTTGGAAGACTGAGACTGGAGGATGGCCACTCTGGGCTGCACAGTTAGTTTATTCCCTGTCTCAACCACAAGAAAGCAAAAGCACGCACTTTTCCTAGAGTAAAGATACACTGACAGTTTCCCACTGCTCCCAGGAAAAAGACCACCATTTTCAATCTTTTCAGTCCCAGAAAATACTGTGACCATCTTTATAGTTGTCCTCCCTGCCTCACTACCCGCCCCCCCCCCCCCCCCCCGATCCAATCCAAAAGGAAACTGGCCAGGCCAGCTGCAAGCACAGGGACCCTGCAGACTCACTCATTAGGAATAGCTCCTGGAGAGGAGCCCGCTTAGTTTCTTGAGCTGGCCTATCCTCATGACTCTGGTGAGAAAGGCCAGTCCTCAATGGTCTGCTGCCCCCCCCCCCCCGCCCCCAGCCCTGGGAGTCATCACAGTGAGCAGAGGCTGCAGCAGGTGTCACTGTGACTTTGCTATTGACAGCAGCAAGCATAGGGTGAGGCCTGCTCAGAAAGTAGTTGATGGCCAGGCATAGAGACCGAGTGCAGCTGGGAGCCTGCCCCAGGACGATGTCTTTAGACTGATCTGTTCTCACTTCCTGACAAGGACCTGCACTCCTGCCTCCCTGTCTGCAGACTCCCTGGGCCCAGCCTCTAGCAGGCAGCTGAGCCATAGATAGGGTTGTTTTTTATGACTGGAGCTGTCGGCTGGAGAGACATGTTTTAAAATTCATGACCTTTCCTATTAGGGTTCACAAAACAGATCAGACTCAGAGATGAAAGCTGAGTTGATTCTTTCACGGGTGTCTGGGCCCCCCACCCCACCCCCACCCCCAGCCCTGTACCCACACCGCCTTTTGGATTCTTCTCCCTCCAGCCTTCCTTCCCCATTGTCCTCTCTGATCTTTTGCATTAGCCCTGTTTTTAATCCCAAGGCCAAATGAAAAATCACCCTAAACAGGCCGCAGTGCAGCCTGACTCTCAAAGGTATCTCCCTTGGTCAGGTAGGGAGAGGCCAGCGAGGGGACAGCTGTCCCAGAGAGATAGAGGCCAGTTTGGAGTTAAAAGGGAGGCAGGCAACAAGGGCAGGAGTGGAAAGGCCCATTCTGGGGACAATCTTTCTAAGCTGGGGGAGGCTAGGACACAAGAGGAGCCATAGTCAGGCCAATAGGCATCCTGCAATGCTTTCCCTGCCAGGAAAATTAAGGAGCATGTTTGCTTCCTGCCAAGGTACAAACAACAACAGAGTTCCCAGGGAATCTGTCCTCGGCTACCCTTCCTTGCGGCATCTCTCCTCCTGGGCTTCTCTGAGGGCCCCAGTGAAAAGCAAATGCTTAGCAGCCTGGCTCGCAGGAGCACCAGGAGGACCTGCACTCTGCCTGCCTCACAGGAAGCCTGTGGACTCTCGCAGCCACAAGGAGAAGAAGGGAAAAGAAGAGACAAGAACTCTGCTGACTTCGGGAATATTTGATGCCGAGGACTTGCCACAGCCACGGCGAGAGATAGCATCCATCTCCAGGAGTGATGGAAAAATTTAGTGAGAATGTATTCGCTAAATTCTCTGTGTGTATAGAGAGCACGGTTAACCTGTATGTAAGCCTCAGAAAGTAGACCACATCAGTCACGGGCCCTGCTTAGTGCTGTGCATCAAGCCGGCCACAGCACCCTCGGACCTGGTCAAGCACCTGTTTAGATGAAGGTGTGGAGTTAATCTGGCCGTGAGATTAACACTGAAGTCAATAGTCTGAGTGAAACAGATTATCCTGCATGTGAGTCTGCTTCAGCCAACCGAATCCTCAAGGAAAAAGAACCAAATTTCCCCAGAACTCTCAGACTCCAGAGGACATGGGGACTCTGCTCTAGATCTTTGGATTTGAGCTGCCACCTCAGCCCTTTAGTTCCAGACAGTGTGAGGTCTTTCTGCCCTACCCTCAAGAAAGTTAACCCAAGGATCCCTTGCAACCAAGGAGGAAAATTCACTGAAGAAATAAAAAAGATTTATATACAAAAACCTCAAAAAGAGAAAGAAAGAAAGAAAGAAAAGAAAAGTGCTGTCTGCAGTTTCATTGCCTGAATCGGGAAACTCTCTGAGGCCCTTTGCTGAGTGTCCATCCCATCTATCCTGCAGCAGATCCCAGAATGTCCACCCTGGAGCTGGTTCCTCAGGAGGAACACCCCCTCCTCTCCATGGCTCCCTGGAGAACCCAGACTGATACCCTTGCAGTGGTTTGAATGTGTCCCCAGATGGTATTTGGAGGTGGAGCCTTTGGGGCATCATTAAGGAGGTCTGTCCTCAAGGCAGCCAGGAAATTGAAATGGAAACAGGAAGGAGATTGGGGTCCTTTGTCCTTGGACAGGCACCTCCTCAGTGGCCTCCTTTCTCACACTAGACTGCACCTCCTACAGGTTCCACCACCTCTAAATTCAGATACAGGCTCCTACCCGAGGCTATAAGCCTTAGACCACACACCTAAACTGCAGCACATGTGATTAACACAGCAGGAAACCCCCTGGGCAGATGCCAGGAACTATGCTGTTAGACCTCCCAGCCTTCTGAACTGTAGCAAATAATTTCTTTTCTTCTTTATAAATGACTCTGTCTCAGGTATTCTGTTTTAGCAAGCCAGAGGGGCAAAGACAAAACACTCATACACATGCTTTACAGATTAAAAACAAAACCAAAACCAAAACTGAGGTACAAGTAATTTGAAGTCCTAGCCGGTATCTTGAGGCTTGTGGTGTCTTAGGCAAGGCAGGAACGTGTGCAGCCTGGCACCAGATTGGGCCACTTGCTTAGACATAGAGAAGTCATGACCTACCTCACAGGAAACCAAAGCTACCACTCCACTGGCAAATCACAGGAGAGGAGAGTTAAGAGTTAGAGGTGTCTGTAGACCTTTGAAACCAGTGATGCGTGTTAGCCGGCTTGGCTCCTCTTTGATCTGTGACTTTAAGTGTGTGATTTAAATCTTGCAGGGCCTCCATCTTCCTGATCTGTAAAGCACCATTAAAAACTTCACAGGCAGCTAATGGATTAAACGGGATAATTTCATGTGCCAATAATCTTTCCCAGGGTAGGAGGAGTGTGGGATCATATAGACCTCGGGTTTAGACAAGGGCTCCTAATTCTAATAGACTAAGTCTCCACTCGCCTGACCTGTCAGAAACAGTCTTGTATAAATAGCTCCCTCTCAAACAAATTTCCATTCAACATCTCTTATCTGTGTAGCGACTGTCCATGCCCGTACCTATGGTTAGATTCGCATCTGCCTGTGCTCACAGCTGTCCCTGTGATGGCCTGGATTCCCACCTGGAGCCAATAGGAGCAGGTCAAGTTCCCTAGTAGGACCCACCTCTGAGATAGTATCTAAAAACTCATCCCCATCTGGGGGCGCTATTGAGAGTGGACTGGATAATGCTAACTCTACCAGTGGATTCATAGCAGAATGAACCAGTAGGAAATGGGATCTGGTTGGAAAGAGTAAGTCATGGGAGTCATGCGTTTAAGAGTGCGTCTTGCCACCTAACCTCTCCTGTGTCTGCTTCCTGGAGGCCATGAAGTGAGCACCCCCTCTGCCATGATGCTTGGCCTTGTGTCTCAGTCCCAAGCATACGCCAAATGAATCTTTCCTTCTTCAAATGGCTGTTCTTAGGCATTTGCCACATCAGTGAAAAGCAATTACCCACTCCCTGGGCCTGCTAACCATATCTGACTCCACTTACTCATTTTGTCTGCTGCTCGGGGCTCAAAGTTCACTGTCCCCTGATGAGACCCCACAAAGCTATCAGATCTGTGTGTGTCCCAGTCTGCTGGTGAACAGAGCTCATGTGTCTCTCTCAGTGTCATCAGGAACTTCTCTGGGGCAGACCCTGCCAGGCTGAAGGAGCCTGGAAGCTCACTTGCAAGTAATGAGGTGTTTAGTTTAGTTTGCTTTTTTATTTTTTTAATTTTGTTCTTATGGCTGACCACAGTCCGTGTGCAATGAC
>NC_140490.1:49360139-49532639 GCF_964271855.1 Acomys minous | reverse complement strand
ATATTTTATTTTATTTATTTTTTTATTTTTAAGGACAAGGTTTCTTTGTGTAGCCCCTGGCTATCGTGGACTCGCTTGATAGACCAGGCTGGCCTCAAAGTCACATAGATCTGTCTACCTTTGCCTCCCCAGTGCTGAGATTATAGGTGTGCACCACCGAAACCTGAAACTTAAAAAGTTTCTTAAAATAGTATTGTGTTCAGTTTTGCGGAAGTCATGGAATTTGTCTAATTCCCAACTCACATTGTGATATGTTCTGTTTATGTGTTATCAACAGCTGTGAGGTTTGTAACATTTGTAGTCAGCTTTGCATTCTTTGACAGTTAGGAAGCCTTTCATCGTTCTTGTCCTGCATGCTTGCTTTCCTTCCTGCTCTGTCTTTTCCTATGTTTCCATCTCATCTCTCTTCTCCTCTCCTCCGTACCTCCTCTCTTATGTGTGTTGTCTAATAATAATAATGTTCATTATCAGGCTTATAATTATTATTGCAGTGGTAATTTCTAACTCAATAGCAATCACGCAAGACACAGACACCTGTTATATTTTAAAATAACCTTAGTTAACCTGTCAGGGCAGATATTATCCCCTAAACTACTTTCCATATTAGGGCAGTATTCCCTTCATCTGGGCCAGATCTCCATCCATGCCAGCTATGTGTTTCTCCTCCACTTAACCCATGGTGCTGGCCTCCTTCTCTCCTCTTCTCTCCTCTTTTCTTCCATGATGTGTGTTTCTCTCTCCCCCACCCCCTCCATATACATACGTACATATCTCCCTTGTAGGTTAACAGAAGAGAAGTTTGCCTTTTATTAAATGTGTAAGCCTATCTGCAGTTACTCTCAGGAGGGTATCAGGTTTCTACAAATGCAGTTTGTTGTGTGAGCTGCCTGATATGGGTGCAGAAAACCAAACTACTCTGGGGATCAGGAAGTACTTACTGAGACAGCCCCCAACATGGTAAGCTCTGCAATAAATCAAAGACACAGATATTTTTGAGTCATTTCTGCAGGCTTCAGGTATTTCCCTTGGAGTTTGGAATACTGAAGAGACTAAGTGATGTGGCCATAAGAAAGACAATAGAATTTTCTTCTTTTTATTTATTATTTGTTCAGTATTCTGCCTGCATGCCAGAAGAGGAGACAAGATCTCATTGTAGATGGTTGTGAGCCACCATCTGGTTGCTAAGAATTGAACTGAAGACCTTTAGAAGAGCAGCCAGTGCTCCCAACCTCTGAGCCATTTCTCCAGACAACAGACTTCTTTAAACCTTGTTTACTTATTATAAATACTAGATACTAGATCCAAAGACTATGCACTCTGCTGAAAATCCCCTTAGAACTAAACAAAGCCTTGTGGCTGGAGATCCTATCAATATAGGGCTTTGTGTCCGAAAGCTTTAGACATAAAAAAACAAAACAAAACAAAACAAAACTAATGCCATGCTTTAGGACTCCTTAAGGAAGGGGGTGGGCCGAACATGGTGTCGCAGGCCTTTAATCTCAGTAATGGGAGGCAGAGGCAGGTGGGTCTCTGAGTTCAAGGCCAGCCTGGTCTGCAGACTGAGATCCAAGAAAACCAAGGCTACACAGAGAAACCCTGTCTCAAAAAGAAAGAGAGAAAGACAATTTTTAAAAAGGGAAGAGGGGTGGCATGAACGTTGTAGCAGGGTCTGAAATGTTTGCCTGCTGTGCGTTTGTCTTTAAATAGCTGCTTTGGGGGTAAGAGGGGGGAGCTGCGCACATGTTTTTTGCCAGAGGCATAATTAGTATCTTCCAAGGGTACACATTGGGTAGAGAGCCTGTATGTGTGTTGTGAGCAGCAACTCAGTACCATCGCTGTATTTCCTGTCACCAATCTCTCATTATTCTTAATGAGTTTTGTCTTCCTCTCTTTGTTCTGACTATAATTATTAAGAGATTTAAAATAGCTTAACGCAGCAGAGCAATGGCAGGTTAAATGATTCTCTTATTTACATTTTTCTTTTTATAGGGTACTGGAAGCGTGGGGACTCATGAAACATACTCAGTACACAGTGCTTTCTTACAACCATAGCTGTTAATAGTGCAGCTCCCCAGCTCTGTCCTGCGGAGGGTGTCTTTGATGGTATGGGAGGGAATTCCCAGTACATATTCTAATCCAGCCATTGTGAAGAAGCCAAGTTGTCTTGTTTGGGAGCTGACTGCCTCCTGCCTTAAGGAATCTTCAGTGATCTGCTGTCACTGCTGGTTAATTCTGCCAACCTTTACTGAACCTTCTTTTTATACTAGGCATAGGAAAGCTGATGAGTAAAACAGGATATGGTAAAAGATGTGTGCAAGTGTTAGGTAGGGCTGTGCCATATGTAAGCTTGTAGAGAACTCTTCTTAACCTACATGGAGTAACTTCAGAAAGGGAGGGCATACCTAAGATGGCTCTAGTCCAAGATAGCTGAAACCTTTGTTGTAAGGTTCAGGGGCTAGTCAGGATTTCTGCAGAAACCTCTACCACAGCATTGGTGATGGGTAGATTGGGGTTGGTTACTTGGAAGGCTCAAGGCTAAAGTAAGGAAGTTAGGATTTGGACAGGTCTGTAGGTCTTGTTCAGTTATGAAGATGATCCTGACAGTGAATGTTTCAGAACATGATTGAAGCTGTGGGCAGCTAGGTTAGTTTGGGCCTTTGAATTAAAAGTATCTCTGGATTGTTGACTTTTGCCCGTTCAGCCTGTCTGCTCATATATAAAGTGAGTATTCTGTTTTTTGTAGTCACAGTTGCTAGGGGTTAAACTAAAGCTAATGGGTGTGAAATGGGTCCTAGTGACTGTTTTACCTTGTTTACAGAGGTGGCAGAGAGGACAGAGGATTATTATATTTGTGATCTGTTTATTCTAAAGAGGATTTTCAGATACACTATCTAGATAGGGTTTTATCTGGAGACAATGCCTGAGCCTACCTGGAAGGAGTATACACCTTGTTGTGTCACTGGCTTTGAGTATTGAGGGAGAGAATTGTAGACAGGGCAAGTCTGCCCTGATTCAGAGGTTGCATAATGAGAGGGAATTACCTGCAAGAAAGTATTTAATCTCCCAATGACAAGGGGCATTGTAATTGCTAATAGTGAACTTTCTTGAGCAAAGTGAGAAGATGAGCTGTCTTTGTGGACCCATGAGTTTGGGGTGACTTTTGTGAAGTATTCTTGATTCAGTTATTTGTTTAATGTATATGAGATGCCTGAATAGGGCATCAGATCACATTATAGATGGCTGTAAGCCACCATGTGGTTGCCAGGAATTGAATTCAGGGTCTCTTAACTGCTGAGCCATCTCGCTAGCCTCCATCGTTAAGCATTCTTAATTTCTGATCATAGAAACTTTCAAAGTGGAATTTATCCTTCTCTGCTGGTTTCTGTGGCTACCTGCCCTCTGCTTTCTTCAAGACACCTTAGTTTGATCTGTATTTTCTCTCCAGTGTCCCAGTTCTGCTGATATATTAATTTGTTTGCTAGTAATGAAGAAACAGAAACCTTGGAGGAGGAGGATCTTTTTATAATTGCCTGTGACCTTGACTCTGAGCTTTGGCCTGGCTTCAGGCCAGCTGGCCTCTGACCATGTCTGCTCTGCAGGAAGATAAACTCATTTTCCCTGCCAGGTGCCTGGCCTGGCTTCAGTGGTACAATCCAGAATACCCTCTGTCCCTTGCCTCAGTGTCTAGAGAAGCTCTCAGTGTTTCTTAGGACTTTTGGAACCCATTGGGAGAAGGTATACGGGGCTGGTGATGTTGTGTTGGCCAGGCACCTTGCAATATGAATTTTATCCCCTGGATTGCTCTGAAGTCCCGCTGCCTGTGCCCTGTAGGAAACTGTTTAGTGTCTCTGGGAATCTGAAGTCTTTGCATAAGTCATAAATTCATGTTCAGACTTAGTAGTTTGCACTTCTCAGCTGGTGCTAGTCTTGTGGCTAGAAGGGAGCTACTCAGGCTAAACACCATCATGGCTATTTGTGTGGGTGGTTTGCCTATTCCTTTAGCATTAAGAGATCACAGACTTGTGGGATTTGCTTTCTACCATCATGGGTACGTGGGATTAAATTCAGACAGTTAAGTATGTATGTTTATTCACTAAGTGAGCTATCTCACCAACCTCAATTGCCAATTTTAAAACATATGAGTTGTTTTTGAAGACTAATATTTATATGACACCAGTAGTAGCCTAATATAATTTTGCTCTGAGTGCCATTGCATACATTGCCATATACCTTTGTGGTCCTGAGAGTAGTTTTTGCTAAAATACACTGTTCACACCAGATAACTGGCTTCCAGAACCAAGGCATCTTCCTTAAAATCTGGATACTATGGAGACCACTTTCATGGTTGGCAGTTTTTTTCTTTTTCTTTTGTTGTTGTTGTTTTGAGACTGAGTTTCTCTGTGTAGCCTTGGCTGTCCTGGACTCGCTTTGTAGACCAGGCTGGCCTTGAACTCACAGTGATTCGCCAGTCTCTGCCTCCCAAGTGCTGGGATTAAAGGTGTGCTCCACCACTGCCTGGCCAGTTTTTTTTCTCATTGAGGGTGGGGTTTCTTTTGGCTAAAGCTGTTACACCTAGAGCGTACCCCTTCCCCCATGATGGTATCTTGATGAGCATCTTTCATTTTAAAATATAATTTTGTTTTTAAGTGACAGGACTGCAAATGGAGATAAATCATGCAAAAAATGAGCATGAATCACTTTAAAGATAAACATATGGCATATGACATAGTTCGTTTGCAGATGAGTGACTGTGAAAGCTGACCTGGAAGGAAATAGGGATGGAACACTGTGATAGTTGCCCTATGTTCTTGAAGGGACCTTCATTGTTGTAGGAACACAGTGGCATGTACAATATTGGGTTCATGGAGTAATTTTTGTAGTTACTGCTTTTGTTTATAGCTTCTGCTATGAACATGCCCTATTAATTGGGTCAAAATTTATTCCTTTACTCTCAACCTAAATAACTGTGTGCAAAGGAAGCCTTTTAGGACCTTTGCAAAACAGCAGAGAGCTGTGTGCTTACTAAGATTAAGAATTGGTTGAGGGAGGGGTGGATGATGGCTAGGGAGGCCTTGTGGGTGTACATAGTTCACAGAGAAGAATCCCATGTTATATAATCTAAAGCCCAAAGTAGAAAAAGGAAGCTTTTGGCTTATGTAGTAGTTGTAACATACCACAATTTGATTTTTGTCCAGATGAAGACATTTAGTTTGCACTCAGCAAATACTGTGAAGACATTGCCAGCTGATTTTGAAAAGTAACGAAATACAGCCTTGGCAAAGTGCAGGTGCATTCTGTATTCCTCATTGCTCCTCTGTCGGTATATTTTTAGTTTTTTTTTATCTGAAATTTGCTAAAGCACTGGAATAATCAGGAGAGAAAAATGTGCCTACTGTAATTTTTATACGAATAGTCATGGGATAGAAACCACTTTCTTGTCCCATTAGAAAAAAGTAGCCCCTGGAGACACAGCTTTAATCCTCCAAAACATTCACCTGCGTTGATTATTTCAAATGAGTATTTGTAAAGCAGAAAAAAACAATCCTGAGTAGTAAGGTAGCACCTCTAGTTAATTTACTGCTCATTATATAGTTAGGCTTTGTTTGCCTCATACCAAGAGGAGGCCCCCCCCCCCCCCCCCCCCAAGAATGGCTCTTTTTATGCCTGTCTTGCTCTCAAGTGTCATGCTGTAGCTGGTTTGAATCCTACCATGGGGAGGAATTAGGCCTCTCCCCTCCAAGAACTGTGTGTTTCTTGGTTGGTAATCTCCCAAGAATGTTTCTCCAAAGCTAGTGTTGTCATGTTTCAGAATCTTCCCCTGTCAAGAACCTGATTCTAAATGGAATTGATCATAGGTGCACAAAGAGAATAGTTTTTGTTGGACTAAGCAAGTCTACACTGGGGTCTCTTTGCAGCCTGTGTCCCTCTGGTATTTGGTTGTAAAATTAAGTCATTTCATTCTTACTATTCCAAAAGTTAATTCAGATAACCTAATTGGAGTGCCATTGTCGATCATAAACCTGCCATCACCCAAATCAAAACAAAAGCATTAGAAGTTTCATGTAGCCCATGCTGCCCTTGAACTTATGATACAAGGAAAGAAAAAGAGGAAGAGATGTATCTATTGATTCTTTCTGTGTTTTCTAAGCTAGACAGGATTTTTTAAATTTATGTATATGTGTAGTTTACCTTCATATATGTACACCATTTCAGTGCCTAGAGCCCTTGGAGTCCAAAAGAGGCACCCAGATCTTTTAGGACTGGAGTTTTGGACAGTTGTGAGCCACCCCATGTATGCTGGGAATAGAAACTTGGTTGCCTCTGTTACGAGTAGCAAATGAAGCCAGGCGTGATGGTGCTGCCTTTAATCCCAGGCCGAGGCTAAAGAGGGGGTAGTGGGTTAGGGTTAATGGTAGGGGTAGGGTACCTCTTGAGTTTGAGACCAACCTGTTCCAGCTCTGTAACAGAGAAACCATGCCTCAAAAAACAAAACAAAAACAGCAAATGCTTTTGGAAGGAAGTTGAAATTTCCTTTTGGGACATGTATGGGAAAGTTGTGCAGAAGAATAACTTTAAAATCCCATGTACTGGTACTTGGTAGTGCTTAATGGAGAGAAAATTCAAGAGTATTATCTCTGTATGTTATAGCTTCTGGTTCCAGGCAAAATACCAGTTTAATTGTATCTTCCTTTGGATTGGCTTTGTTTAAGAAGAAGTATACTGTACTTTTATGTGGAAGTGACCTTCCTGAGGTGTTAACTTTATTTTCAAAGCAAAGATGACAACATTTGAAAACAGGTTAGAATGCAAAAGAAAGAAGGAAGGTAGTTTTTTCTTACTTGTTAGCAACTTACAGAAATTTACTAACTTATTTACTAACTCCTTCATTAGTCCATTCATTCGCTCATTTATTTTGTTTTTGAGACTGGGCTTCTGTGTGTAGCCCTGGCTATCCTGGACTTGCTTTGTAGGCCAGGTTGGCTTCAAACTTACAGAGATCTGCCTGCCTGAGATTTAATCCCAGAATGCTGGGGTTGATTTCTTTTAAAGACTTGCTTATTCATGTATTTTATTTTTTAATTTAATTTTATTTTTATTTTTATTTATTTATTTTTTTTGTATATGGGTACTCTATCTGCATGTACACTTGCAGGCCAGAAGGAGGGCATCAGGTGTCATTATAGATGCTTGTAAATCACCATGTGTTTGCTGGGAATTGAACTCAGGACCTCTGGAAGAGCAATCAGTGCTCTTAACTGCTGAGCTATCTCTCCATACCGATTTTATTTTTATGTACGGGTATGCCTGTGTATATCACTTGCAGTGCCTGATACCTGTGAAAGACAGAAGAGGGAAACCAATCTCTTGGAACTGGAATTACTGAGTTTCCTCATGGGTGCTGGGATGATAGAGTTGAACCCAAGTCCTCAAGAACAACCACTGTTTTGTTTTTTGATGACAGGGTGTATCCCTGACTGTCCTGGGACTCACTTTGTAGACCAGGCTCTTCTCAGCAAACTCAGGGATCTGCCTTTATCTGCCTCCCAAGGGCTGGGTTTAAAGGCATGCAATAATACACCTGGCACAGCCAGTGCTCTTAACTGCTGAGCTGTGTTTCTAGCCCAAGGAATTAATTTTAGTAATATATCCTACTATAATTTCAGATTAGTTTGTAAATATTTGAGGTGTTAGGGGCTTCTATACCAGCCTTTTTATTAAGATAACAAGAGAGTAACCCCATAAAAGAGAAAATTTATTTCTCTTCCTCCCTTGTCAATAATAGATTTTCCCCCCTCCCATTTCCAAAGCTGTAGCTGTCAGTTAAATGCACAATGCAGAGTGGGTTTTTTATTTTGTTTTGTTTTTGTTTATCAAGACAGGGTTTCTCTGTGTTACCCTTGGCTGTCCTGGACTCACTTTGTAGACCAGACTGGCCTCAAACTCACAGCAATCCGCCTGCCTCTGCCTCCCAAGTGCTGGCATTAAAGGCATGCGCCACCACCACCTAGCTCAGGTGGATGTTTTCATTTTACTCACATTTTCTTGTATAATTCATTCCTTGCTGTTGTTTGTTTTCAATGGGAACATTACAGATAAGATCCTTAAAGTTTTAATTTACCATGCTTGATGAACGGTATTATCCCTTCTTGAAATTGCTAAAGGATCCAGATGGAATTTTACTTCCTCGGGACTATTTGAAAATAAATTAAGAGTAGTAGCAGCTAGCAGCGATGAACAGTTTTGTTTTATGTGATCAGCATGCAGTTAAAGTCCTAGCTTTGTAAATCTCTCCTTTGGATTACTCTTTCTGGAAGGGGTGAGTGTCAGGATTGCTTTTGATGAAATATCTGTCCTAACCCACCAGGTTCTCCTGCGCTGCCCAACAGTATGGTATATTTTGGAAGCTCTCAGGATGAGGAGGATGTCGAAGAAGAAGATGATGAGACAGAAGATGTCAAAACAGCCACCAACAATGCTTCATCATCGTGCCAGTCAACTCCCAGGAAAGGAAAAACCCATAAGCATGTACACAATGGTCATGGTAGGTCCACCCGTGAGACTGTATAAGCCGGGCTTTTGTGAGAGTTTAGAAAATGTTTGATGGTGTCAATCTAGTTATCAGCCAGATTTGTTCAAGTTAATTCAAATACCAGACTCTTTTTGGATAAAGATCTTAGTAGTTCAGTCCAAAAGTGTTCTCTAAGAAAATAAATGAAAATGTTCTATTTGGGAACACCTGTAAATGTCATAGGAACAACAGGTGGCAGGTCAGAAGAAGGAACACTGAATAGCAATGGCTAAGTGAGCTTTTATTTTGTTTTGCTTTAGGGATATATAGTGTTTGTGTTTTGTTTTGTTTGTTTTTAAGATTTATTTACTTATGTGTTCTGCCTGCATGTGCACCTGCACTCCAGAAGAGGGCATCAGATGGTTGTGAGCCACCATGTGGTTGCTGGGAATTGAACTCAGGACTTCTGGAAGAACAGCCATCTCTCCAGCCCTATGAAGATAACTATTATTTGACATTTAGAATACAAGGTAGCCTTGATGGAGGAGAATTTCATAAAAGGGGATGAATTGAGTGTTGAATTGCGTTTAAGTGCCCAAAGTCTGGGAGGTTGTAAAATAATCCATCCACACATCTTTAGACATCCTGGAGAAGAGCACTGCACAGAAAGATAGGTGGTATATGGCTTGTCACTTAGGAGTGCATGAGACTTGTTCTGGTGTGATGTTTTATAGACATTGATTTTACTGCAAACTTTTATTTTTACAATGACTAGCACACTAAAAGTGGCATTTTTCATATATTTGAGTAGATATTGTGTGTATAATCAGAGACACAAATATACACACATACATCAGTTTACTTAGGGATTTGCAGCTAATACAAAGTGGGTCTTATTCAAGTGTTAATGAAAAACAAAAGCTTGTTAACCTTTAGCTATAATCATCAGGAAGTCATAAATTTTAAAAAATTTCTTATTATAGTGCACATGTACATACATCACAGGACAACTGGAATCAGATCTTTCTACTTTAATGTGCATTCTGCTTATTGAACTCAGCCTGTCATGCTTATGTCATGGAAACTAGGTGATTGCAAGAACTGCTTTCAGTTGGCATTTGGGTTCAAGTGTATGGATGAATTTAGGGGTGAAAAGGATGTGTGGTATAGTCGCTGTCTTACTGTCTTGGGAGAGTACTTATTAGGGAGAGTATAATTATGACTCAAGGTGTACTTTGGGGACCTGAAAAGACTTTCATATGCAGGAGAATGGGAATTTTGATGATTTTAATTTAAGTATGAAACTAAGATTAAGTCAGTTAAGTTAAAACAGTCCTTTTTCAGCCACAGGAAAAATAATTGGAACTCTAGGATTCTCCCCAAGAAAGAGCTGGTAAGAACCTGGCCTTCCATACTATGGCATGGCTCCTCGCAAGGACTGATGGGGGCTTGATGATAGTAAAGAGCAAGAATTGGAGGAGGGGTAATTAGTGGACATCTAAGAGGTTATTGCCTGTTGATGCAGCCTCCTTGGTTATAGGCAGCAGAAATATAAAAAACCGCCACAGTTGCCTCATCGAGGCTGAATTTTTGAGTCACAAGAGAACAGATTTGTAAGGCTTCACGTCTTGAGAAAGAATGTAATGTTAGTTTCCTTTTTTTGTTTGATGGAGAATTGAGAGTAAATATTTGTGAACAAAACGTGAACTTATTATTTCTTCATTTCGGTATGTCCATATGATAGAAATATTTTTATTAGTATACTATCTAATTCATTCCTTAAGTTACATTGCATTTGTACTCTTACTGTGCTTGGACTATCTGTGCTCATGATTGATTAAAATAACCCTTTGTGTACTTGATAGATAATCAGATAGTTACTGGGCCTGAGGTTTGCTGTTCTGTGAGGTCTTCAAGACTGTTACTAGATTTCAAAGGTGGTCCTTTGCAGATTCATGAAATCGCCTGTGATTATTTCCCAGGTAGCACTGCTTCCTCCTTTGCCCTCTGGTTTCCCAGTCATGGCACCAGCACTTGAATTTGCCACTCCACAGAATGGGTTGAGGACTTGCGCTAATTATTACGGTCTGCATTTAAGTGATAATGCGATACTGTGTTCTGCTGCATGCTTTTTCCTACCTCAGTTCCTTAACTTAGGACTGTTCTCAGTAATTGAGTGTGTGCATGGGTGTGGGTACCTTTGGTTAAAATTTGCTTTTTTGTTGCCTGAACAGACAAGATTCAGAATAGTTTGTGGGTGGAAAGGTGCCTCTTTTTAATTTCTAAGAAATTTAAAATGTAGAGTTAGATGATCTCCATTTCCTTGATGCAGTATGAATGTTCATATGCTTACCTAGGTTTTTTTAAACCAAGAAGATGCTGAGTGAAATTATTATTACTGTGTACCTGATGATTCCTCAGATTTATTTTGGACTCTTTTAAAAGAAACAAGTTGGGAAAGCAAAGTGCTTTTCACACATATTGATATTCAGCTCTCTCCTTGTATGCTACAATGTTGAGACATGTCAGAAGTTGTGTCCCCTCTGGGTAGATCAACCCACTGGGATGTAGGGAGATAAAACACAAAAAACAGGAAGAGTTTTATTTTTACTACATTATTTTGAAAAATCTAGAGTCTAAACAGGCAGATTTCTGTTGAAATGGGGTAAGAGAGTGTTTCTTGGCTTGGTGCCAGGACACCTGGTCTCTTGGGGAAAGGGCAAGAGAGAACAACCTCTTTGTGACAGGGATCTTGCATTATATCTCCTTGGGTCTGAGCGTATCAGCATTCTTAGATTAAGAATCTGGGCCCTGCTGGGCGTGGTGGTGCACTGGAGGTAGAGGTAGGCAAATCTCTGTAGTAAGCTCGAGGCCAGCCTGGTCTACAAAGCAAGTCTAGGACAGCCAGAACTACACAGAGAAACCCTGTTACAAACAAACCAACCAACCAACCACCTGGGCCTTAAAGTGCAAGAGCCAAGTGTCCACTGATAAAAGTTTAGATCTGAAAACATTACACAAGTTCCATAAAGTCTTAACAAGCAACAGAACATCCTAATTGGGAGGGATTTATTGATTAAACTACAGCATCTAGAATGACTTCTACATCACCACTTTTGCTTGCAATTAAAAAGTTGCAGTAACAAATAGTTACTCCAGCGATTTCCATTACAATCTGTTTCTAAAATAATCTTTCATAGGTAGAGCCTCAAATGATACCAGCAGTGGTGCTCCCACTTAAGTACTGTTTGGAAATATTGCTAAGCATGTATTTATCATACAAGTTAATATTTGGAATGTTTTAGAGTTTGAAAAGTGTTTCTAATTATTTTGCTCTTTTCTTTGTTTTAACTCTAGTGGGTAAGTGGAGTAGATTAGGAGTTAATGCTTTTGGAATAAACTTGCCTTTTTCTTCGTATTGTTGCCTTGGCAAGCCCTTTGTGACCTTCTGCAGAATAACATGGTGTAAGTTTATTAAATTAGTCAATTTTCTTTTCTTTCCTTCAAAGGAACTTGGAAGCAATAGGAGAGATTATTGTTCCTTCTTGTGTACATCCTTTTTTCTGAAGAGGGATATTTCTCAAGAGCCCTTTAGACTCCATTAGACTTCCAGCTGAAATGACTTAATAAGTTTTGGATTCACATCTGGGGCATTTTTGTATGATAGCCAAAAAGCAATAATTTGGGCACATTCCTTGCATGAATGTGCTGTCATTGCCCTTGAAAATAGCCTGGTAGAGAGGTTTATGAGGACCAAGGCCAGAGTCTTGCCTTACAGAATGCTGCTTCAGTTTAAGGTGGCATGGGATAACCTCTGCCTGTGGCAGTCACACCTTTCCTGCTGACTATCACAACAAAGCTGGGTTTTAAGGTTGGAGCTTATCTTGAAGGAACAGCAGTGCTTCTAGAGTTAGGAAATCTGTTTCCTTAATACTCTAACATTTGAGGCACTGTTTGTTACACTTAGCATAGTAATTAGTGTATACTTGAGAGGCCAAGCTACTTCTGAAGCTGTTTCCTTAGACAGTTCTGAGTGTAGATTTATTTTCTTTCAAAGAGATGACACCTATCCCGTTTCTTAGTTTTGTTTTGTTTGTTTGTTTTTTGGCCTGGTTGGATGTGCCACATTTGCCATATTACCTTTTAATCTGGACTCAGATTTTCTAAGAGAATCCTAGAAAGTTCATGGCATATGCTGAGAGTTATTTAAAAATCAACTGCTTTGTGAGGAGTTAATGACAGAAGGGCTCCCTGGACTTCCTGCCAGCTTAACTCTCTGATCCCAGTTTCTTCTCATTATTCTAAAGTATATGTTCTACTGGTCCATTCAGCATATTAAAGAAGGCCGTACACTCAGATTCAGTGTGGGGCAATCTGTTTTTGTATGGCTAGTAAAGATGCACACCTAGGGTAGTGGAGACGCCTCTTGCTCTGGTCCTTTCTTCTAGCCACTTGTCACCACCAGGATTTTTCAAAGAACTGGTTACAGTTGTGGGAGGAGAGTTATCGGGCTTTTCTGGCTAAATAAAACCTTTTAAACTTTTGCATTTGGGCAATGGTTCCAGCATTCTATGCACATGCTAATGTCTATTGAACCATGCTCTGTGAATGTGTAAGACTTCAACAAATGGGTCTGCCCTCCTCTTCCTCCTCCTCCTCCTCCTCCTCCTCCTCCTCCTCCTCCCCCTCCTCCTCCTCCTCCTCCTCCTCCCCCTCCTCCTCCTCCTCCCACACCACCACCACCACCACCACCACCACTACCACCACCACCACGTTTCTATGTGTAGCCCTGGCTGTCCTAGATTTGCTTTGTAGACCAGGCTGGCCTCGAATGTCAACAAATGGAACAGTCTGTCATGTTTAACCAAGTGGAAGGCGTTCTAATGCTTTGGGTTTGACCCTTTACCCTAATTACAATACCTCCACACAGTTAGAACTATATTAAAGTTGTATGTGGTAATTACACCAAACACCTGGTTTCAGTATAGTTTTAACATGAACATTATTCAGTACTGAATAATTTTAGTTATTTTTTTAAGACCTGTCTTAAGGAGACTCTTCAATGACCAGCAAGCCTCATTGTTCCCAAAGGCATACAGAGTTTTTAAGGTGAGTTGTCAAGCTGGATGAAAATTGGATGAGGGTATGAGAATCATGGCTTCAAGGTGAAGACAATCCCTTAAAGGACAGTTTTCCTTGTCTTTGATACACTTGTATTACTGCATATTCACTTAATGATAGAATTGGGAGGTAACACATCAAGCCATTTAGCACTAGCCAGACCCAGCAGCTGTTGGTAGACATTGTGCATTTCCAGGCAGTGGCTTTTATGTTCTTCTGAGCAGGGTCCTTGTCTGGGCCAGATTCTGCCTCCTGCTTTTTCTGTACCAGTTTTCCATCCGAGCAAGTTTCTGGGAGAAACCAAATACTGTAGTGTGCACAAGAAATTGGCCTTGTGTGATGCATGGCATTGGTAGTCCAGGAAGCTGATTTTGCCTGTTCCATAGTAGCCTAGCACAGGGAATCTGTCGTTGCTGCTGACACTTGGTGACTGCTATGCTCCAACTCAGCCCCAAACAAGTATCAGTGAAGGATTGAGGGTGTGTGTATGTGTCTGTGTCTCTTTCTCTGTATATTTTATTCTTCTGCATTTTCAAAACCAATTTTTCTCTAGGTTTGTATTTTTATTTTGAAAATGGAAAATTTCCTTTAACTTGTATTATAAAGGGTCACATGTCAGGGTCTTTCTCTTAGCATGTTGTGGTTGTTTATTCAAGTTCAAAGGTGAGCCAGGATTCTTATCATTTACTTCAGAAGAGGCTGCCCTTTCAGAACACATTATTTTTTGAATGAAGAGTTTTATAAAGTCCCAAACTGCAGAATCACTATTCATCTATTCTTTACAAGTTGATGCTCTACCCCTTGTGGGAATAATGCATGAGTCTGTGTTTCTTACGTGAACTGTGGGAGTCTGTCTGCCGAGTTCTTTGTTCCCCTGGCCTCTGCAAGGCAGTTGGGGCCAGAGCTCATCATGTTATCAGTGTCATATTAGGCCAAGAGGACAAGGAAACTTTTTCAAGGTCAAACCATTCCTTTGTTCATGTTAAGACATAGTATCATGAGTTACTGATAACCTTGGTAACAAATATGTTTAAATGGGAAATATATCCAACTCTATAGTTGTTTCACACCACTGCCTATTGTCTGTTCCCATGTTTAGATCTTTGGACAGTCCAATCCAAATGTGGCTTTAGAGATTTTTTAAAGGTTTCCATAGAGGAGGGAAATTCAGTTGGCTCCAAAAGCCACACACATTAATTCTTGTGCTTAGGCCTGTAATCCAAGCACTCCAGAGGCTAGGGCTGTCATTGTTGCAAGTTGCAGGCCAGTCAGAGCTGTATAGCATGATCTTGTCTGTTGTGGGAGGAAGGGTAATCTGGACTAAACCACACACACACAGTTCTCTTCCTTGTACAGTAACTGTCATTTGAGTGAGGTGGAATCTCAAGAATGGTTTTTGCAGATATAGTAACCAATAATCCTGTTTAAGATGCTTGGGTTAGATTCTGACTGGTGAACTTGAGTTAATGATGGCAAAGGAACTTGAACTGTCTTTATTTATTCTCTTCCTGCTTTAAGCCTGGATGCTCTACTGAGTTACTTTGCTGTTTCCAGCCCAAGGCAAACCTGGTTAGAATACCCACATGCTGCAGTAAAAATTTCCTAAGTGTTAGTGCTGGTTGGCAGACATCCCATTGTCTTCAGACAATAGAAAGTCAAACTTGAACTGGTGAAGCACAGCATTTGTTCAGTAACAAGGTTTTAATGCCAGCCAAGTCAGGATGCCTCATAGTAACAAGATGCTTACATTTAAGTGCCTGGTTTGGTATCAGGAAGATGCTGTGAACCTTTCCTGTAAGTACATTTCTTAGTTTTCCCCCTACAATGACTCCTTCTCTTCCTCAACCCCTTCTTTTGGAGGGATGGTGTTTTGACAGGGAGAATGTTCTGGTTAATTTGACTGTTGAATCCGTTTAGCATTGAAGGTCTTTGTGTTTATTCTTTCCTGTTTGCCTGGTGTTTCCCTGCAAGCAAGTCCAGTTTTCCGAACTATCTCTCTGGAATTCTAAATCATCCATGTCAGCTCTAAAGTGAGTCTCAAACTGTGGAGCAACTTTTATCATCAGACACTCCTTTTTTACTACGTGCCTTGCCTCCTGGCATTTGTCCTATTTATTAAGAGTAATTAGTGAGATAAGGGCAAGAGACCAGATTGTTGGTTTTGTCAGCAGTCTTTGAAATGAATTAATTTTCTTTTTTTAATCAACTGTGCATCTTTGCAGTGTAGCAAGAGCTTTAAAAAAATCACCTTTGTTGTATTTGCATAGCTCCTTTCTCTGATGAACACAAGACACATATGCTTGGTGCAGAACACTTCAGCATGTCTTGAAGGCAGATGAGGGGGCAGCTTGTTTTTTCTTGAGGAAATTGGGCACAGATATGTTGGCCCAGGGAATTGGACATCTAAATATGAGACCTTTGTATGTGAGGGTTTTAGATACTCCTTTCATAGGTTGTCTTAAACCTGCCCTTAAATCTCAGTGTGTGAACAGAGCTCATGGGCTGCACCATTTATTTGTTTTCCTGAGGTCTGGACATGTGAAATGTAGTTTTCCACCACTCACATAAAAACCTTCTTGCCTGTGTTTCACTCCTTACTGCTTTTCAAGAATGAAGTGACGGCCTTCAATCAAAACATCAGCCTTAGGATTTAAAGATTGTGTTTGTTATGGTGTGAAAACACTTGTTAGAGAACATTTAACTTTCAGAGTAAGTGTATACAAATCAATATATTAATCTCTATTCATTAATGTAAGGCTGTTTGTATCTCAGGACAATAAGTTTTCTAATATGGCTTGCCATGATGGATGCTTAAAGAAACTAGCCAATTATTTCTTTGAGTTGGGGACAATGTGTAGAGAACTTCTATGCATTGATGCCTTTCTTTCCGCCTCATGCTCACAGAAAAGGGAAGGGGTTTTTGTTTTTGTTTTTTTAAACCTCCCCTTTCCTTCTCTCTTTTTTTGGTGAAAATCTTACAGATTAAGACAAAAGGTAATTATTTGGAGATATAAAACTGGCAGGTTCCCACGACACTTAAAATTAATGAGCTGTCGAGTACAAAATATACCTTGTCCTTCCTCTGTCGTCTTTTCCCAACCATTCCTTCCCCCTCTCTCTCCATTTAACACACAATGTGACTTTTGGGGTATGTTTGCCTTTGGGGTATATTGCTGCTATAAAATAGGATGGTTACAGCATGAATCATTTGAAAAGCATCTTTTGTTTGAAAATCAAAGTTTGTTTCATTCTTCTTTCCTGGGACATTATTAAAGTACCCGTTAGCAGGCAGGCTGTGTGCAGAGTAGCTGGCCTGTTGAGCTACATTAATCACACTGGCCTTCCTCATCGCCTCTGCACAGTTTCAGCTCTGGCACCAGGGTTTTGCTTTCCAGTCTTTTTCTTTTTCTGGGAAGGTGGCTAAGTAGTTGAAATTCCTCCCAGTCTATTCCATTGAAACCATAGGATTGTGCCTTTCCTGTCCAGATCAGGCAGTCGAGGACCTTCCTTTTCTAGGTCAGGAGGACACTGCTGACTCTTTACATCTTAGAACTGGTTGTTAACCATGATCCATCTGCAGAGCAGTATGGCACTCTAGGATAGGCTTTGTGCTAGAAACAACTAACCTATTTCCCCAGACGTCTCTTCTCCCGAATTGTCATGGCAGTTGGAGATAAGAAATCCTTTCCTTCCCTGTTGCAAGGGCATGAAGGCTTGGGGCAGGTGTCGAGCTAGAGAGAAACTGTGTTAGAGGCAAATTAGGTAGCATCTGTGGACCAACGGTGACTGTGTTGAGCTTTATTCAGATCCTATGGACGGTTGGGATAAGGGACCGTGTGGAAGGCAAATGGCAAGTGTGGCAGATATAATGAACTCCAATGGTCACTGGTATGTGATGGGTCTCACTCAGGCCAACTGCCCTCTCAGAGGCTAGAGCATCCCTGATCAGGATGTGGTGTTAGTCTTTAAATAATACTACTACAAAATGGATAAACCCCGTGAATATTTTTGTTTATATATTGATAAAGCACGTTTCTATAAAACTATTGCTTAAAAGCAGGATATACTGTGAATTGTTGTCTTAGTGGAAATAAGAAGGCAGAAGTTCAGAATATTGAGAGTTAAGGACAATGACCCCCTATGTGGAATACAGGAGCTATGTTCTTTGTTTTAGGAAATCAGTGAACAGTCAAGGACTCACGTGCCATCCTGAGTTTTGGTCACACTGAAGTATGACTCCTCCCAGATGATGATTTTCATTTTTCTCAGGCAGGCACAGGGTGCAGCTGTGGGAGTGTGACTGATGGTTTCTGACAGTGGCTAGTTCCTTACACTTAGAGTAAATGCCGCCATTATAGCTGCTCCATTTCCCCTGCATTTAGCAGTATCATGTGCAACAGAGGAGTAATGAGACACCATCTTTATTCCAGTGTCTAAACTCTGTTTTGAATATATAATTATTGCTGGTCCTGGAAGGAACTTTGAGGTTGCTACTCACAGTTAATCCAGATGTGAGGAATGCGAATCTTTGTCTTATGTCGTGCAAAAGATTTAAGCCTAAACAATTAAAATGACTTAGATAAAAGGCTTAGAAGGAAAGTTAGATTACTTAAAATTTGAAAACATTCTGTGCCATGGAGAGCTGTTTGTCAGAACATGACTTGAGTTAATAGTGCTGAACTCTATACCCATAGAAAGCAGAGCCAAAATGAATGTTCTCACAAAATCAGTAAAAACACTGGAGATTGTGCATGTTCATTTGTGTAGCTTAAACATTTCATAAATCTGTGTATCCTAATGTGTTATACCATAAACAAATTTTATTAACTATTTTTATAGTTTGTGAGGAGGGAAAAAGACACTATGATGTGGGGATGAAGCGATCTCCAGCATTTGTAGTGGGAGAGCTTCCTAAACCTGAAGACAAAGAAGCTTCAACATTTTAAAAAGCAAAACTAGCGCTAGGAAAATACAAACTGAGTATGATGCTGAGAGCACGGGACGTACTTTTAAGCATGTTTCAGAGTTTGAGGTCAAACCATATCCAGTTCCAGGGACAAATGACAGAAACATTTGTGACTCAGATAGGTGTAGATCATTTAAATGGCTCCTTCCTGTGAGGGTGAGAGCAGGCATTGCTGCTCTCCACTCTAGCTACCTGTATGAAGAAAGGTGTTCTGGGCGTGGGTGCAGGGTGCGTAGAGAGGTTTTGGCTGTGTGAGGGGCTGGTAGAGGAAGCAAGATTGAATTCTCTGTTTGAGCTCCTTGCTCGGGTCTTTATACTAGAAGAAGCTCTCTCTACTAGTCCAATTGGGTTACAATGACCTTTATCCTTAGAGAACAGAAGACGGTCCTAGCGGGGCTTAATCCTAGCACTCTGGAGGCAGTCAGGCAGATCTCTGTGAATTCAAGGCCAGCCTGGTCTATATAGTAAATTCCAGGCCAATCAGGACTATACAGTGATACCCTACCCTTAAAACTTTAAAGAAAAGAAAAAAGATTATCCTGCAAACATATTTGTGTGGATTTTAGGTAGACAGGTTACAACAAAGCAAGGGAGAGTCCTAGATTTCAGGGGCTGGGTTAGCTTTCAGGTTGCAGGAAGTAGATTAATGATTCTAAAGATCTAACCTGATAGTTGAAAGGATATTGGGTTACATATTTATGTTTGCCAAATGGCTACAAACTTAAATCAGCTAATTCTAAGCAGGCTGAACACTTTTAAGAATCTTTATTATTTATCGGTGTGGCTTATTTAGGGAAATAGTTGCTGGTTCTGAATTTAGTAATGGATAAGCCTGACCTACAGCTCCCCTTCACATTCACCACCCACCTCCTTTTCACTGGGAGGTCATAAAAGCAATTGCATGCATTACCCTGACCCAAAGCAGCGCTGCAGTCTCCAGGTGTGTTCATTTAAAATTCTTTAAGATAGTCATGTCGTCTTACTTTTGGAATGTGACTACACACAGATGACCCCTGACATTAGTCTATCCTATAAAGGAGGCTGTATTCAGTAGCAAATGCACTTTGAATAGTGAGTTTGGGTCTTGGGTTAGTGATGTACTATCCAGTTGTGTCTGGGGATGCTAGCAAGTGACAATGAGCCTAGCAACCTGCCAGCTTTGCAGCACTAAGGGATATTTCTGTAACCTCCAAAGGTCAGTGGGTTAGATGCAGCCGTACATTCTGTTTCCACTGGGTTGTTTATGATATAGTCCCTTGTAAGCTGAGGAAATACGGTGTTAACTTTTTTTCAAGTTCAATCTGCTTATTTTAGTCTAGTGTTGATAGCCTTTGAAGGAACTTGTTTCTTAGTTTTTATTTGAGATAGTCTCACTCTGTAGGCCAGGCTGACCTAGAGCTCACTGTGTAGCCTAGGCTGTTCTTGATGCTAGGGAAATTATGCCTTGGCTATGGTAGGGAGTTCTCAAAAAAAAAAAAAAAAAAAGATAGAGTTGGGCGTGGTGGTACATGCCTTTAGTCCTAGCACTTGGGAGGCAGAGGCAGGTGGATCGCAGTGAGTTTGGTGCCAGCCTGATCTACAAAGGAGGTCTAGGACAGCCAATGCTACATAGAGAAACCATGTCTCAAAAAAACCCAACCTAAACCAAACCAAAACAATAAGTCAGAGTGATAATTTGAATTTGATAATGACATCAGCAATACCGTGAATAAGTTGAGATGGCGCCTTCAGTTCATGCTTTCAAAACAACAAACCCTTTTGTTTCTTAAGTTATGGCTTAGGTAAGGTGAAAAGTGACATTTTGTCATTTGGAGAGAAGCCTATGTAATGTGCAAGGACAGCAAAGGTTACACAGAGAAACCCTGTCTCGAAAAACAAACAAAAAATTATGATCTAGGAAATTGTTCTTAGCATATATCTAAAGGGTTTTACTCAGTTTCATTTCATTTCAGATTTGTTTGAATTTGGGTTCTGGTCATTTCTCTGGAGAACATTTGAATAGGCACATGGTATGGTTCCTTTACTCAAGGCAGTAAGTTATTTTTCCTTCTCTTCCTTTTTTTAGTTTTCAATGGCTCCAATAGGTCAACACGGGAGAAAGAACCTGCTCAAAAACACAAAAGCAAAGAGGCCACTCCCGGGAAAGAGAAGCACAGCGACCACAGGGCAGACAGCCGAAAGGAGCAGGCTTCAGCGGCTCATCCCACAGCCGCCGCCTCTGCAGCCTCCTCAGCCAAGGGGCTTGCTGCCAACCACCAACCTCCCCCTCGGTCTGCTCAGGATTTACGGAAACAGGTAACCCTCAGTGAGGGGCTTTCTAGTACTCCAGAGAAGGCCTAGTTAATCATCAAGGTTAGCTCAGCCTGAAAGAGCTGGAGAAGGAGGACCTGATATGGCAGGCATCATGTCTCTACACCAAGGTGCCCTTCTTACCCTGTAAAGATCCAGATGTGGCCTCCCTTTCTTTCCTGGATGTCTTGACCAGCTGGAATGTGGGAACACACATCGTCTTCCTTGTTTTAGTCTGAGAGCCATGAGTTAGGTGTTAAAATAAGCCATCTTTTTATAATTTTGTTTTATGTTCATTTGTGTTTTGCTTGCATCATGTATGTCTGTGTTGGGGTGTTGGATCCTCTGGAACTGGAATTAGAGACAGTTGTGAGCTGCCATTTGGATTCTGGGCGTTGAGCCTGGGTTCTCTTGATGAGCTGCCAGTTCTCTTAACCCCTGAAGCATCTTTCCAACCTCCAACATCTTAAGACTAGAAGTTAGTTCTGTTGAGTTTATCTCCCCATCATGTGGTGGCTCTTAATCAAGGGATGCTTGGGTTATGTTCACCTAGGATCATTGCTGCTCTCCTTAGCTAGTCATGGCTCTTCTTCAGCCGTCCATAACTCAACATTAATTAGTCTAGGTGGGGGGGGGGGAGCATTTTGAAGGGGACCAGTAAGCACCTTTTGGACTGAGTTGTCTTTGCCCCTTGTCCCATGCTGGGTGCATACTACCCGATCTACTTGTGATCTAGAATATTGAAAGAAGACTCTAACAAAAGATGACCAAGGCAGTTTTTATAATAAAAGATTGTAATCTTTTGGAGGTGGGTCTCACATCTTCAGAAGATTAGTTCCCCATCATGATGGGGAACATGGTGGTGCTGAAGAAGTAATGGGGAGCTATATCCTGATCCTCAGGCACTGAGCTTGGATATTTTAATATTCTAAAGCCTTTCCCAGTTGTTCATACCAATTCCAGCCAAGTTACACCTCATATTCCTTCCCAGCAGTCTATCAGCTGGGAATCAAACATTCAAATATCTGAGCCAATAGGGGCCATTTTCATTCAAACCACCACAGAGGCCACAATAGATGAACTGCTAGCGCCCAAGTGCTGTTAGTCTTGGCTTCTTTTCTTGGCTTGGACCCTGCAGATGGGGTCAATCAGAGGTGATAGTTCTAATCTTGCTATGACCCTGATCTCTACTGAACCTTTGAAATAGGATCTTTACCTTCCTGACTCCATTGTCTAGAGGTAATCCTGCCATCTCATTCCATAGGGACTTTGTGAAAAAGGAAAGAATAAATGTTCTGAAAATAAAGTCAGCATAGCAGTCGCAGGTCCCTTTATATTCTTTGATATAATTATACTAAGTACCTGAAGGGACCCTCTGAGTTTTACCTTCAGATTTGAATGTAAGAAATATTTATGCATGTACTGTGGTTTGTGAGGATGCTGCTGAGCAGTACAGCCACTGTCTTTGTTTGATTGCAGACATCTCTCTCACAGGAAAACACTCTCCTTGCACTAGGAATAATGGTAAATGGTAGCCCTTGGGCTTTAAGGCCCTGGATCCTGAGACTTAGTAAGCATGAACGCACACTTTACTTTTGTGTTTCTTTGGTATGTAGGGTCTGTGGCCAGCAGTCCGTTCTAATCTCATCGCAGGCCTCTGTAACTGGCAGTGTGTGTGGTAGATGCTGTCATCTGTTGTTATCCTGAAATAAGCCTTCCATTTAAACACAGTGACAGATGCCAGCTGATGTGGTATTGCCAAATGATTGGAATTACCAGGAGAGAGATTATTTTCTTTGTTTTGAGATAGGGTCTCACTGTATAGCTCAAACTAGCCTTAAATGTTTGACAAGCCTCCTGATTGCTGGTGTTATCTGGCTCTGCAAAAGGGTTTTGAAATACTAGTTTGCCAAGAAAGTCAATGAAATTCATAGTTGTATGTGGTCAGTAGTCTGGGGTATAAACTACTGGGCCACAGTAAATATATGTCAAGATAAACTGTAACACTGAGAAGGAAGAAAGATAACTTGACATGCTTGGTCACAAGAGGCCTGTTCTGAAAGTACATAGAAGTATTCCGACCTGGTCTCCTAACATAGGCCAAAGGATTAAGAATGAATTTCTGAAAAATGAAACTGGGGAAGTAGCTTTACCAAATGAAATCAAGAGTGTCTTAGTGAGGGTTTCTATTGCTGTGAAGTGACACTGTGACCACAGCAGCTCTTATCAAGGAAAACATTTAATTGGGGCTGGCTTACAGTTCAGAGGTTTAGCTCATTATCATCCTGGTGGGAAATATAGTGTGGCAAATATAGTGTGACACGTAGGCAGATGTGGCGCTGGAGAGGTGACTGAGAGTTCTGCATTGAGAATGGCAGACAGGAAGAATGAGCCAGCCATTGAGCCTAGCTTGATCTTCTGAGACTTCAGAGTACAAACCCTAAAGCACACTTCCTCCAACAAGGCCACACCTCCAATAATGTCACACCCTGTGATTCTGTGGGGGCCATTTCAATTCAGACCACCACACCAAGTTTTGTTCTTTTTAATCACCCCCACTTAACATCCCTGCTCCTTGTCAAGCTCACCTGCTCCCTCTAGTGGGGAACAAGAGCTTGTTGTTAATGACCCTGGGTGAACAGAGGACTCTTTTCGAGTTAGGGTTTCTTTTATAGTCCTGGCTGTCCTGGAATCACTTTGTAGACCTGGCCTCGAACTCTCAGAGATCTGCCTGCCTTTGCCTCCCAAGCACTGTGATTACAGAAGCACACCACCACACTCAGCGAACTGAGGACTCTTAATATCTTAGTCCACTAAAACATTTGCGATTACTTAGTCCCCAAGCATGCATTTTATGTTTTGTCTTATAAGTACAAATCCTCTCTGTTCACCAAACTTTAATTAAGCACTAAAAATGGGATTTCTGCTATTTAAAAAACTTCATTTTTTTTTTTTCTTTTTAAGAATTTGCCTCTGGGATGCTGTTAAGTGCTAAGCCAGTCAGATACAACTTTATAATACCTCAGCTGCTTCTTAAATTAGGGGGTGGGGGAACCAAACAATTGCTTAAATTTTTTAAAAAAATTATTATTTATATAGTATTCTGCCGGTTTCATGCCACTCTGACAAGGTTGGGAAAGGTTGGGCTAAAGAACTTGTAGGCACATTGAACCTTGCAGGTCTTCTGAATACAGGTTCCTTTTGTGCCCTTAAGGATCCAGTCTGTGGCAAGAGGTGGTGGGGCTTGCATTAATTATCAAAGGTGCTTGCATCCATCTAGGCAGTTTCAGGGCTTCCAAGCTAGAGAAACACTGACTGGATGCCTGCATATCCCTGGGCTGGACCTGTGACTACCCATATTGGGTTTCTTACATAAGGGCAAGTGAGGCCTAGAGCCAGGACTGGCTGTGCCTCCCAATAATGCAGGGGAGGTGGAGAGCCTGTATAGCATGTATTCCTCTACCATTTCCAGTGCATGTAGCATCATTCAAGAGACCTGCCCGCCTACTCTCTGTGCCTTCCTGCTTATTTCCCAATGCGCTTCATGGAGCGAAGTGTCAAATTTCACTGAGACTTGGCTCAGTAGTTTTTCATGGTGTAGACCATAGACAGCATCTAAAAAGACCTGATTGGAATTCCCAGGTCACAGGCCTCATTACATGTGTAGAGAGCTTCAGAGACTTGAAGGACAGGGCAGTGTGATCTATGTGGATAAACCATGAACCTGTAATTTTCCTTGCTGGTTTGGATGCCTACCAATTGGATCTATTTTCTTCATCTCCCTCAAAGCAAACCATACTTTTTCCTTAGTTAGTCCAATCTTGTCACCAAGATAAGGCTTGTCATGTAGTGAGGGCATGCTGGTCATGGTCCCGCCTCATGCTGGCACTGGGAGCTACCATTAGGAGCCTCAGCATCAAGCCAGGCTATGCCCTTCTGGGAGGAGGTGTGTGGTTTCTGTAACTGTGTGAGTTGGAAGTGGTGGCTGTGGCTCTAAGACCCCATGGTTCTTGGTTTTAAATCCATGTTGTAGATGGAGTGGGGCTTAAGTGTCACACCACACCCATGCCCATAGTGACTGCTATAGGGCCACCTGCCCCGGAATCAGCGAGTCAGCACTTCATTTTTCTTGTCTGGAAATCAGTAGGCCCTGGGAGCGGGGCAGGCATTGCGCCAGAACCACACTGTTCTACCCTGTGAGAGTGAGCCAGCCTCTGTCTCACAGAATTCTCCCTTGGTTTTCTAGGCTGGCAGATCGATGGCCAGTATGTGACGGTTGCCTCTATTTACCTAGTTAACAGAAACCCAAATGGGGTCTTGTGAGGGGCAAAAAATAGGAACCATGTGTACAGAAGGGTGTTAGGTATATTTTTGTTTCACAAAGGAAGCCCAAGTATCCATCCTGCATCGAGTGAGGCTGTCAGTCAGTGCAGGGTAATTCTCATGGATGAGACTGAGATGACAGGGAGCTGCTGGCAGTTTGCAACCATGCCTGTGGGCTTGGCATGTGAATCAGAGCCAAAGCACTTGAGTGGTACTGTTCTTTTCCTTCTATAGTGTATAGTTTTGTTTTGTTTTGGTATTGTTGTTTTATTTTGTTTATATTTTAATAGCATAATTGGGTTTTATGTTCTGTGGGTTGGCAATACTGTTATGTGGAACACCAAAAGAATAGCAAACAGTCCCTTTTGGAAGAGTCCCTTTAATACATATATATTTATGTATTAAAAAAACATTGCACACTTTTCTCAAATGAACAGGATCTTAGTGTTCTTAGAAACTCAGGATAGGTAACTGATGGGTCTGTGGAGGGGTCTTCATTATGGAGCCCCAGATTTCCTGGGGGGGGGGAGTGTTAGTATGCAAACACATCAGGAAGAGCAACAGACAGGCCTACACAGTCTGGTACAAAACGTTAGGTGTGTGCTAAGATCCACACACGAGTATCACAGACTAATTCTTCTTGACGGGTTTTCTGCCTTGCTTAGCTGATGTTCCACATCACTTCTGAGACATGTCTGTCACCAGCAGGGTAAGGACTACTGTCCTTCCTCATTGTTTTAGCCTGGGTACTAATTCCTTCTTTCTCCCCTGCTCCTGCTGCCCCCATAGGTGTCTAAGGTAAATGGAGTCACTCGAATGTCATCTCTGGGTGCAGGTACAACCAGTGCCAAAAAGATCCGAGAAGTAAGACCTTCACCATCCAAAACTGTGAAGTACACTGCCACAGTGACCAAGGGGACTGTCACATACACCAAAGCCAAGAGAGAACTGGTCAAGGAAACCAAACCCAACCACCACAAATCCAGTTCAGCTGTCAACCACACAATCTCAGGGAAAACTGAAAGTAGCAATGCAAAAACCCGCAAACAGGTGCTATCCCTTGGGGGGGCGTCCAAGTCCACAGGGCCTGCTGCCAGTGGCCCCAAGGCCAGCAGCAGGTTGAACCCAAAGTCATGCACTAAGGAGGTGGGGGGGCGGCAGCTGAGGGAGGGGCTGAGGAATTCCAAGAGGAGACTGGAAGAGGCACAGCAGGTGGACAAGCCACAGTCACCCCCCAAGAAGATGAAGGGGACAGCAGGCATTGCTGAAGCTTCTGGCAAAAAGGCCACAGCGGCTTCAGCAGAGAAGTCTCTGCTGAATGGACACGTGAAGAAGGAAGTGCCCGAGCGAAATTTGGAAAGGAATCGGCCTAAGCGGGCCACAGCTGGCAAGAACACGCCGGGCAAACAAGCACATGGCAAGACAGAGGGCACCCCCTGTGAAAATCATTCTACCTCGCAACCCGAGTCCTCGCACAAGCCGCATGACCCGCAGGTCAAGCCGGAGAAAGGGGGCGGCAAGTCTGTGTGGGCAGCAATGGACAAGATTCCTGTCCTCAGGCCCTCCGCCAAGGAGTTCCATGACCCGCTCATCTACATCGAGTCAGTACGCGCTCAGGTGGAGAAGTATGGGATGTGTCGCGTGATCCCCCCTCCAGACTGGCGGCCAGAGTGCAAGCTCAACGATGAGATGCGCTTTGTCACGCAGATCCAGCACATTCATAAGCTGGGCCGGCGCTGGGGCCCCAACGTACAGCGGCTAGCCTGTATAAAGAAGCACCTCAGATCTCAGGGCATCACCATGGATGAACTCCCCCTCATAGGTAAGGGCTAGGATTGAGCGGTCCTCTTTCAGCTCTGCCATGATCCCTAGCATGGAAGGAGGTGGGCTTCTCAACTCAGTTCCTGCTCTAATGGAACCCTTCTCCTGGTCCTATATGGTGTGGTAGGAAGCTTGTTATCAAAGCGCACAGACCGTGACACTTCTCTTGATGTTAGAGCCCAGGCCCTGCTGGACTGAGCTGCTGGGACTGAGCAGTGTCCAAGGAAGGGCTGAGGAGTTCGGGCTGCTACAACAAAGTGCCAAGGCTTCAATACCACAAATTGTTTCCTAATTCTGCATGCTAAAACATGTCTCTGGCTTGCAGTGGGCCACCTGCACCTTGTGTCATCACAGAGCATTTCCTCTGTTTGTCTGTCTGGATATCTCCTTATAAGGACACCAGTGAGGTTGTGGTAAGGCCTGCATGGTAACCTTATTTTAACTTAGTGGCTACTTTAAAGATTCCCTCACAACATGTTACATTGTGGGGTCTTTTGTACTTCACTATGTCAACTTTGGTGGTCTTATAAATCAGCTTACAAGTTCCATGACAAATTTTCACTCCCCCATATGCCTGTGTTGGTTTTTGTTGGCCCCCTACCCTCTAGTTTTGGTGAGCTAAAAGGACCTTCTCTGGACATAAGGGACAATATTATGTTCCATGTCTTTAAGGGCTAGGACTGGCGAGTTCATCCCAAGGGCTACTACTGAGGGTAGATGGCATGGCGTAGCTGAATGCCTCTCCTGCAGATATGGAGTAGGCATGGCTCCTTTTTCCTGTTGCTTTCACTCCCTTTGACTCCTCTCCCTCTCTGTTGTTCCTGGCACTCCTGGACAGACTTTTCCAGTGAAAGCCAAGAGCCTTGTACAAAAGAGGCCAGTCCTTCAGGGTGGCCAGCAGCTACCGTCCCTGTCCAGTCCTTCAGGGTGGCCAGCAGCTACCGTCCCTGTCCAGTCCTTCAGGGTGGCCAGCAGCTACCGTCCCTGTCCAGTCCTTCAGGGTGGCCGGCAGCTACCGTCCCTGTCCAGTCCTTCAGGGTGGCCGGCAGCTACCGTCCCTGTCCAGTCCTTCAGGGTGGCCGGCAGCTACCGTCCCTGTCCAGTCCTTCAGGGTGGCCGGCAGCTACCGTCCCTGTCCAGTCCTTCAGGGTGGCCAGCAGCTACCGTCCTGTAGGTTCCAGCTCCTGTGAAGCAGCTTCATGTCTGTGCTTGAGGAGTGGAGAATGGCTCAGCAGTCACTCCGAAGCCAAGACTAGCAGGTCGAGATTTCTTAACTCCTCTCCCCAGGAGGCTGCCATTAACTATGCCTGACGAGGGTCTGTTGAATCCGTGGTTTGTCACCTGCTGCCAGGTGCGGGCTTTGGGTAGAGAGAGCTCTCAGGTAACCCATAGGCTAGTGAACCAGATTCCTGCGTTGGGGAGACCTGTGGATTTGTAGGGGCCCTGGCAGTGCACAATGCTTTTGTATGTGGGGATAGATGAGGTGGTAGGTAACGTTGCCATGGTAACTAACCTAGGGACTTTTTGTTGTGTAGTTTTGTGTTCCCCTATCACCCTGGTTGATTTACTAGTACCATAAGCCCTGAGCCACTTCATCATCATTCATGTTTGTCTCCTTTGCCATTGACCTGGCCCATGACCCATGACCCATGACCCATGACCCATGACCCATGACCCATGCAAGTGTCACGCCTAGGGCTTCCATTAGGTAGGACTAGGTAAGTTTTATGTGCCTTTTTATGACTCAGTCTCCTGGGGAGTCTCCCTTCCCACAGGACACATTAAATGAGTGGTAAGATTTTAGCTCTATTTTTCTTTAAGGTGTTAGCATTGAATAAGAATCATTTGGCAACTTGATAGAAGCACGCAGAGATAATACCTTGTACTGTCACACTGGTGATTTTACCATGCACTTTAGAGGATGCACATTCGTATTCTTGGGGTACCTGATGCCTCCATCCAAGTTCTGTCTGGTACAACAGTGACAGACAGTTGGCCTGCTTAGGGCGGCTGAGCAGTTAAGTCATCAAGGGCTCAGGTTTGGGGCTTGACAGCATAGGATAAGGAGGGTATTGTCTCCCTGGGCCTTTCCGGGTTCCCTTACATGATGGGAATTACTTTTCAGTGAGGTTGCATCCCTGCTCTTCACCCAGGAAGATAGAGTGATGAGGTCTGCATTTAAGTACAAATGAGATGGATTTGTTCCTTTGTTGGTTTTATTTTTGGTTTGTGTGTCTTGCACAGGCCAGGCCAGTGCTCTGTCACTGAGCTATACAGCCCAGCCCTTATTTGAGTTTCAAAACATTGAAACTCACCCTTTCTGATAGCAGCCTCTGAGTGTCAGAGAGAAAGTTCTGTGCCCATGAGCAAATGTGGTCTTTGTCTTGGAAAAGAGATTAATCCCCTCATGAGTTCGGCAGCTGGGAGAGACTTGGCTTTGCTCACTTGTGTAGTGATACCCACAGCAGCAGTGCTGTGAGCTGTGGCAGCACTAGCCATGCGCAGACGCTGCCTCACTCATCACTACAGCTTTGCCCCTCTGTGTGCTGTGCTGAGCCCACAATGTGGATATATTTCAGTGATCCTCTCTGTCTGCATAGCTGCCTCTTTCCTTCCTTCTGATCAGTTCCTCAGATGCCTTCCCTGGCCACCTTCCTTCCTAAGACGATGATGCCTCAGCTCGTATTGCCTCCTAGTACTCAGCCATGACCCCAGTGCTCCACACTGTAGCTGCAAGCTGGCTGCGAGTTGTTCTAACCCTGGAGCCTGGTGGGCAGCCCTGGTTTGTGATAGTCTTTCAGGATTAATAGACCATAGGGAGGAAACAATTTGCTTTATGCCCTTCTTAACCATTTCTCCCCCTCACTGCCCAGGAGGCTGTGAGCTCGACCTGGCCTGCTTTTTCCGGTTGATTAATGAGATGGGCGGCATGCAGCAAGTGACTGACCTCAAAAAATGGAACAAACTAGCAGACATGCTGCGCATTCCCAAAACTGCCCAGGACCGGCTGGCCAAGCTGCAGGAGGCCTACTGCCAGTACCTGCTCTCCTATGACTCCTTGTCCCCAGAGGAGCACCGACGGCTGGAGAAGGAAGTGCTGATGGAGAAGGAGACCCTGGAGAGGCGCAAAGGGCCGTTAGAGGGCCACACAGAGAATGACCACCACAAGTTCCACTCGCTGCCCCGCTTTGAGCCCAAAAACGGGCTCATCCATGGCGTCACACCCAGGAACGGCTTTCGTAGCAAGCTCAAGGAGGTGGGCCGGGCACCGCTCAAGACAGGCCGGCGGCGACTGTTCGCTCAGGAAAAGGAAGTGGTCAAAGAGGAGGAAGAGGACAAAGGTGTTCTCAATGACTTCCACAAGTGCATCTATAAGGTAAAGGTGGGTGAGAATAGGGGGAGAGCCAGAGAAGGTAGACTGCTCTGCAGGGCTGAATGCTAGGAGACTGTCTGTTTTGAGTTACTGTGCCTGAATACCACAGAGGACACATTAAATTAATGGTAAGATTTTTGGCTCTTGGTTCTGGAGGCTGGACTGTTTTCTCACTGTCACAGTGGTGATTTTACCGTGTTTTAGAGGATACACATTCATATTCTTGGGGTAGCTGATGCCTCATCGGAGTTCTGTCTGGTATAACAGCTTACAGTGGCTGAGTAGTTAACTCATCAAGGACTCAGGCTTGAGGTTTGACACCATAGGATAAGGAAGATACTGTCTCCCTGGGCCTTTCCATATTCCCATAAATGATGATGTGTTACTTGTACATAAGTCTGCATATTTTCCAGGGACACCCACATGAGTCACATGCTCACTTTGTCCTGTGCCTCTAAGCACTGCTTTTCTCAGAGCTTTGTGGGCTGGGGTTCTGAGAATGCTCTTCGCTCCTTCCTCATTTTATGTTCCAAAAAGCCTACTGCCGACTCCATCTTCAGCTCAGTGCTGTTACCTTGATGTATAGAGCCAGCCAGACCCGATGCATCTGTAACACTAATCTCACCATAGAAGGTGAGCATAGAAAGGAAGTGGGAAAGAAACTGGAAAGTGGAATTGTGGAGGCTTTTCCAGCAGGAGTCTGCTCCTGGCAGAAGAGCAGAGTTAGCAGTGTCTCTTGGCAGCTACTTCCCCAGACTTAGGGTTCCCTCCCTTGGCCTGCCTGAGGGGGAGGGGAGGATGGTGAAAGGCACTCCAGGGCCAGCTTATAGAAGCTAAGTGTGAGCTACCCTCCTAGGTGAAGCTCTGACAGACAACTTCCCCTGAGGTCCTTGGCTGGAATTTATGGAGAGAAGTGTTCTTGGGATAGGTGTTGGCCTGGCCTTCTGTTGCAGGAGGCATGCTGAGTTAAATAGGTTCCTGCTGCAATGGCCAGGCCAGTTTATCACCTTTACCACTGTCTGCTAGGCTCCTGTGGGATTTCATGCTCTAATCTGTCTCTCTACAGTGATAAAGTTTATGCAGTGGCACCATAAACCGTAAGGCCTCATAGAAGAGTTTGGCTTGCCCTTGGCCCCAAGGCATGCCTTTTGGAGGACTGGCCTGACAAGGAGACCCCAGCTGCCACTGGGCTTATTTCTGTGCCTCAGGCATTATAGCTTTCTTTTCATAAATAGGTACTCACATATTCCTACAGGTTTGTCTGTTATTAGACTCTAGACTATAGGTTTTGGTCTTTTTTGTTTTGATTTGGTTTTGGTTTTTGTTGTCTGTTTTCTTTTGTTTGTTTTGGTTCTTTGAGACAATTTTTCTCTTTGCAGCTTTGGCTGTCCCAGAACTCTGTAAACCAGGCTGCCCTCAAACTCACATACCTGCCTGCCTCTGTCTTCGCCTCCTGAGTGCTTGGATTAAAGAAGTGCACCACTATCATCTGGTTCTTTATCTACTTGAGCCGCCACATGAGACACAGGTGGGGTTGTGAGCCCACTCACCTGTCTTGTTTGGCGTGTATCATAAGTGACTGTGAAGTCATCCTCATTATTAAAGCCACTCATTAACCTACAATTACAAACCACTACCTTCTGAAATGAGCTGTCCTCATGCCTGTTGGTAGTTGGTTAAAGCCAGTACTATGAAAGTATGGTAGACTCAAGGAAGTATTTGTTACTCTTTTATTAAACTTGCCTTGTCAAAGGTATTTTTAAATTGGAAAACCTGATGTGCTTGGCCAAGGTACCCACAGCTTCTCTGTGCCCTGGGGCACTGAGGGTAGCAGCAAGCAGCGTGTCCATCTCATGGCTTACTGTGTCTGCCATAATTAGTATCACATTAGGTCTTCCTCGTAATTAGGCCTGTACTTTCTAAGAAGAGAGTTTCAAATTGCACTTTTCTAACCTGAGTACTTCATCCTCAGCCCTTCCTTGCTGGACAACAAGCCTAGCCCGCTGTTTCCATGCTCACTGGTAGGTAGTGCTCTGCAGGAAGTGTGCTGAGATCACACACTGAGAATGCTGTGTGGTTTGTCACCATGAGGAAGCCACTGGGCAGAGGCCTGTGAGATACTTATGTCCTGATATACAGCCAAGGCTTAGCCCTGTCTTAGGCTGCACTATTCTGTTTTCTTTGTTTCAGGGAAGATCTGTTTCTCTAACAACTTTTTATCGAACAGCAAGAAACATCATGAACATGTGCTTTAGCAAGGAGCCTGCACCAGCAGAGATTGAGGTAAGTTGGTCACCTCCACATGGCCTCCTGTGACACTAGGAGAGGCCCTCAGGCTGGATGTGACATGGAAAGACATAGGGGCAGAGGTTGTCCTGTGTGTGTTGGAGCAGCCAGGCATTTTCTTCCCTAGGCCCTGCTAGAAGGGTCTGAGGAGTGTGTCTGGGTTCCTATCAATGGTCCAGCCGGCAATCTTTGCCCTCAGTGAACTGTCTCTCCACTATCTTCCCAGTGTGTTCTGGAAGAGAATATTTGGAATCCCCTGAGGTCATGGTGTGCCTTTCTCCTCTCCTGTTATTCATGTAATGGGATTGGCAAGTCGCCATTTTTGTGCCACTGCCAGCTCTCTCCTTGGAGCTAGTGCAGTGCTGGAAAGATAGTGAGCTCTTGTTTGCCCGCACCAATTAGCAGCCGTTACATATGAGGCACTGCAGGATGGAGCTGGTCCTGTTTGTTTACCTGGCCAGAGTCCCTGGGACCCTACAGCTGCCCACATAGGAACCTAGCAGCGGTTGGTCTGTGATGGGAGAGAGGCCAGTTCTGATCCCTGTCTCAGTGCCCTTGTAGCTGAGAAGAGGAGAATGTTGGAAGTGTAGTTTCTCGTGATGTATGACAAGTTCCCGCCAGCTTTTTAATGGACTTAGGATAATTCTGTTTGCTGATCAGATTTTTACCATTACCTGCATAGAGTCTGCCTAGCTTTGTGACCTGGGGCTTGTTGTCCACTGCCAACCCCAGGGTCAGCGCTGCCTAGGATTGCCATTACACTGGACTAGTTTGATAGCCGTGTAGTCATCATACTTGCTTCCTGACGCCTCATGACATTGTGGCAGACACGCCAGATGAGAGATCTCTAACCTTTGTTGTCCCTTCTGTGATCTTAGCATCTCCAGGAAGCTCTGATGGTTACTACTGTCCATAGCTGTTTTTACAAGCTTCTATTTAGGATTTTTTTTTTTCTCAAAGAGAGCAGATTTTGCTGTAGCCATTACATGAATATTTAAAAGCAAGAGTGAAGGTTTGCTGAAACTCACATTTCAACTTGTGCCTGGCTGGTGTCTTGGACTCTGTGCCCTGTAAAAACAGCGGTCCTTTTCCTCTCTCCTGGTGGACAGTGGTAGCTGCTGGTGTGACGTGAGTCCCTAACCTCCACTAGAGGTTAGTGGCTGCTGTTCTCAGCTGTGATCAGTCAGAGTGTTCTTTCTGGGTGAGGGCTCTATTCAGGAATGGCACAGCATTCCTTTATGATTTGTGGCCATTTGGCCCTCTAGAAAGGCCTCAGTATCTTTTTCCTGGAAGTTGGGTTGCAGGCTGATCCTGGATGCTCATTTGAAGGGAGAACGTGCTTCTGGCATGTGTGGATTGAAGTGCAGTGAGAAAGTGCCACTGAGGGTGGGGGAGAGACCATCTCAAAGGGAAACACCACTTGATTCCTGTGCTTTCTTAAGGGACCCCTTGTCCCTAGTGGAAGCAGCTCATGTTGTAGCTTGGCTATCTTGTGTGCATGTGCACGCATGTGTACAGTAAGTTCTTTCCTTCCACCTTTACAAGGTTCTCAATGATGAAATCTGAGCCCTCCAGTCTCATTGGCCCCATACCATGTTTCCAGTTCCCACATAATGCTGATGGGCTGGAGTGTGGCTGGGAGCAGCTGCCCTGTGTGTTGCGCTATGCTATGCTTATTCTTCAAGCGGGAGCATAAGTCTTTCTTCCCCTTATTCTCAATGCTTTCTTGGTTTTTTTCAAGACAGGGTTTCTCTCTGTAGCCTTGGCTGTCCTGAACTGTCTTTGCAGACCAGCGTGGCCTTGAACTCATAGAAACCCACCTGCCTCTGCCTCCGAGTTCTGGGATTACAGGCGTGCACCACCATGGTGGACTCTCATTGCCTTCTTAAAAAAGATTATTTCCTAACATGACATTTCACCATTTTTACTGTTAATATCTGTTAATGTTTTGTGTGGGTTTGTGTTGCCACAGCATATGTGGATGAAAGAGGACAATCTTGGGTTTCACCTTCCTTGTTTGAGGCAAGGCCTTCATTCACTGCTGCCCATGCCAGGCTAAGTGACTTGGGAGCATCTGGGGACTGTCTCATCTATCTATACTTGCTCTATTGCCCTAGATGTGCTCGGATCACAGAATGGACACTACTGCATCCAGTTTCACTTAGGTTTTGGGAATCAAAACTCAGGTCCAAACGCTTGTATCACACATGCTTAGTAGGTACATTTCTGTGAGATTAAGTCTGTTCATGTTATTGTTCAATCATCAGCAACAGCTGTCCTAAATCAAAATTCAGTTCTGTGTGCCCCTTAAAGACTTCTAAACTTTCTCAGCCTTACAGCCCAGTCTGGCCTGCTTTCTGACTCAGGCATCTCATGTGACTGGTTCTGTCAGGTATAGTACCCCCATGCCCCAGAGTGTCAGGATTTCTGTGGTTTACAGGCCAACGAATGTAAGTCACATGACGTTTATGTGGATGGCTTCCTGTTGGCTCTGTTTCTTAACAATTAAACTTTATTATACCACCCAACTATCTTACACGAGGGAAAAAAGGTTAAAGGGAAACAAGAGTGAACCTTCCAGTATCTGTTCCATGGGACGGGTCCCTAGGTGTCTCTGGCCTGCGTGCTGGTCCTGCCTGTTCACTGATCCTTTTCCTAATCCACTTCCACTTCCTAATCCACGTGTGCTCGAGCTTGGTCCGAACCTGCTGCTCCTCTCAACCTCTGTGCCTGTCTCTCTCTCACATGCAAGGGCCAGTCTCCTCTCATCGAGGGTCGATTAGAAACACAATAGTCTTGTAGGTTTCTAGGACCCTCTGGATCCTTCTATTTCCCCATTCTCCCATGCTTCTCTCACCTAGAGTCCTAATAGGATGTCCTCTCCTCTGTCCCACTTCCCTGGTAAATGAAGACTTTCATGGGACATGTCCCTTGGGCTAGTGTCCAGATATAAGTGAGTATATACCATTTGACTCTTTCTGCTTCTGGGTTAACTCACTCATTATGATCATTTCTAGTTCAATCCATTTGTCCACAAATTTTGGGAATTCCTTGTTTTTAATAGCTGAGTAGTATTCCATAGTGTAAATGTACCACAGTTTCTTTTTCCATTCTTCTACTGAGGGACACTTATGCTGTTTCCATGTTCTGGCGATTATGAATAAGGCTGCTGTGAACATGGTTGAGCAAATGTTGTTGTTGTGTGCTGGAGCATCTTCTGTGTATATTCCAAGGAGTGGAATAGCTGGGTCCTGAGGAAGCCCTATTCTTAGTTTTCTGAGATAGCACCAGATAGATTTCCAGAGTGGCTGTACTAGTTTGCATTTCCACCAGCAACGAAGAACTGTTTCTCTCTCTCCACATCCTCGCTAGCATGTAGTGTCACCTGAATTTTTGATCTTAGCCGTTCTTATGGGTATAAGGTGGAATCTCAGAGTTGTTTTGCATTTCCCTGATGACTAAGGAGGTTGAGCATTTCTTTAAATGTTTCTCAACCATTCGATAGTCCTCTGTTGAGAATTCTCTGTTTAGTTCTAAAGAACATTATGATGGGAGGATGTGGGCCCAGAGGTCCTGCTCAAACTATGGTGCTAGCCAAGGACAATACGTGCAGTAAACTTCGAACCCCTACGCAGACCTAGCCAATAGACAGGGCATTTTCCACAGCTGAGTGGAGAGTGGGGTCTGACTTTCACATGAACTCTGGTGCCTCATATTTGACCATGTCCCCTGGATGGGGAGGCCTGTTGGCACTCAAGAGGAAGGATAGCAGGATACCAAGAAGAGACTTGATACCCTATGAGCATGTACAGGGGGAGGAGGTCCCCCTCAGTCACAGTCATAGGGGAGGGGGGGAGTAAGGGAAAAATGGGAGGGAGGGAGGAATAGGAGGTACAAGGGAGGGGATAACTTTTGAGGTGTAATATGAATAAATTAATAAAGTATATTTAATAATAAAAAAAAGAAAACACAATAGTCCAGGTGGAGTCTCCCCTGTCTGCTTCCTGAATTCCAGGCCCAGGATGGCTCCACCCCATCTATCTCAAGGTTAATCTCAGGGAGTATCCGTGGTGTGTCCAAGGGCAAAGCCCGCCAAGACTGCTTCCACCTGTGACAAAGCTTACAATCCTTCCCACAGCTTCCCTTGACAATGCTGTTATCCCAGGTCTCACAGTTTTTTTCCAGAGACTCTATAACCCTCTGTTGGTTTGAGGATGTGTCCCCAGAGATGACAGTTGTCCCATTGCCTTAGGTTCTAAGGGATTGCTCATGGGAGTTTCCTGACACCTTGTGCTCTATGTAGTGTTTTATGTAGTGACTGCCCTTTCCTCTTCTCAACAGCAAGAGTACTGGAGGCTAGTGGAAGAGAAGGACTGTCACGTGGCAGTCCACTGCGGAAAGGTGGACACTAATACCCATGGCAGCGGCTTCCCGGTGGGAAAATCTGAACCCTTTTCAAGGTAATGGTCCATTCTCTTATCTATGTTTTGGGGCCTAGATGGTGCTTGTCCCTACCAACCTGTGACAGCCTCCATCTTCCCCTCTGCAGGCATGGATGGAACCTAACCGTCCTCCCCAATAACACAGGGTCCATCCTGCGTCACCTTGGTGCTGTGCCTGGTAAGCATGATCATAAGCTTCTTCCTGTACCAGCTTTCATAGTGAGAGCAACGTCAGGTGGTTCTTGTAAGCACTGCTAGAGGGGCTGGAGCCTTAGGCACAAGGGACGGGTGATGACATTTGATGAAGTCTGAAAGAAAATGTGGGTGCCTACATGGCAAAAATCTGGGGAGCTTAGTTTTAACTCAGAGTATTAGACAAGGCCTTTTCAAACTGAATTCTGACTACTAAAGGCTGTTTTTGCTAGCAGCCACAATAAATGGGATAAGAAGTGAAAGCTGCTTCTGACTTAGGCAAAAATCTCATGGAGGTTTTTGTTGCTGTGAATTCTTTGGGCCTTGAAAGGAATGTCTAAGACACACCCTTCTTCTGCCCAGTCCAGGAGCCGTGTCTCCCTTGTTCTCTGTGGACAGAGGCACTGATGTGAGGCCTCCCCAACCCTGAGACTTTGCATATTCACTCTTAGGGTTGACAAGCTACCCAGCCACAATGCAAGAATCACAGACTTATCTCTGTCTAGGAAGTGGGGAGGAGTAGGCACTTTTTCCTTTCAGTGTTTTGTCTGGGAGAGGCAGAGTCGCATTCCAATCTTTGGAGGGCACTTCAAATGGTTGTCACTCTGAAGCACTGTTGTTCTAAACTCACATCTTTCCCCTTATGTTTTAGGAGTGACTATTCCCTGGCTAAATATTGGCATGGTCTTTTCTACCTCATGCTGGTCTCGAGACCAAAACCACCTTCCATATATTGACTACTTACACACTGGTGCTGACTGCATTTGGTGAGTACTCACCCCAGCAGGTGCGGCAGGCCCAGGTAGCTCAGGAAACTGGTGCTGGGAAGGGCAATGCTAAAGGGCCGGAGCCTGCAGGGACAGACACATGGATGGAGCCAGGCTTGGCTTTCTACAAGGGTTGCAGGGTTACAGAAGATGTTTCCCATCTGTGGCCTATTGTGTTGTTCTCTTGTGAGTTGCTTGTTTGTTTTGTTTCCCTTCTGGGACCCTAGTTATATGTTAGAGAATTCCCACAATTGATTTCATGGCAGCATTCATAAAGTGCCATGGGGAAACAGGGCTGGGCAGCTTCATCTGAGTGGCCTTTTATAAGAGCTCCGGAGCTCGTCTACCCAGGTGAAGCATGACCGGAACTGTGTCTCCATTCTTTGTTGGACCTCTGTGTTCTGCTCAAGGCTGAGCTCTCTGGTTTCTGTGTTGACGGCAGCAGATGGGAGTTGACTGCATATCATATGATGTCTCATCTTATAGTCTCACAGCCTGCTGGCCTCCTGCTCACACTGTGTTTATTGCTCTAAGGGATGATGAGATACTCTTTATTAAATAAACAGACTCTGTAACTCCTCAGGAGCCCATGTTGGCAGCAGTCTGCCATAATTCGTTATTGACCTGATGAGCAAAGAGGGGTCTGGGTTGTTGTGTGCTGTGGGACCTGTCGGGGTGAGGCTGGTGGTATGGGTTGATGTATGTGGCCATGAGGCAGGGGCAGATGGCATCTGTGGAATGTACCACACTCTTGTGGACAGCTTTGGTTCTTTGAGACACTGTGGTCCTGCCTGTTGCTATTCTGACCCATGACTTTGTCTTGTGAAAATATCAGTGTCCTAGTCTGGGTTACTACTGCTGTGATGAAACACCACGATCAGAAGCAATTTAGGGAGGAAAGAGTTTATTTGACTTCCACATCACTGAAGGAAGTCTGGACAGGAACTCACACCGGGCAGGAATCTGGAGGCAGGAGTTGGTGGAGAGACCATGGAGGGGTGCTCCTTACTAGCTGGCCTGTTCCCCATAGGTAGCTTAGTCTGCTTTCTTATAGAATCCAGGGCTGGGCCCTCTCCCATTAGTCAATAATTAAGAATATGCCTTACAGGCTTGCCTACATACGGATTTTTTTTAAAAAGAGGACTTTATAGAGGCATTTAAAAAAAAACGTATTCATGTATATGAGTACTCTATTTGCATTTACACCCACATGCCAGAAGAGGACATCAGATCACATTTGTGAGCCACCATGTGGTTTCCGAGAATTGAACTCAGGACCTCTGAAAGAGTAGCCAGTGCTCTTAACCACTGAGACATCTCTCCAGCCCCTATAGAGGCATTTTCTTGAAGTTTCTTCCCTTCAACTTTAGGTTGTGTCAAGTTGACATAAAACCATCCAGTGCATGTGCCGGGGTTGTTTTTTTGTTTTTTTTTTTTTTAAAGCTTGAATGTATAGTTGGAGGTAGTGAAATTTGAGATTCTGTGAGCTCTTTGAAGTATTATGCCTGAGCTCGTAATGGCATAGAAGAAAGCAGAGCCAGGGATATGATCAGAGAACTTTATGGTGTGTGGCTTTTACTTGATATTTAAATCATGAGTCAATAATGGGATATGTTGGCTTTCAAATGATAGAAACATTTAAGAAAAATGTGGCTGGTACCTCCCTTCAGCAGTTGAGACCAGGATTTGCTACAAAGAGATAATATTGCATAGTAGAGTGTCGGGACTGCTGTTGGACCAAGCTTGTAGAGCTGTGTCCATGGAGCTGAGGGAAGAGGAGACTTTGCTAATTACTAGTGATGTCTAGCTCTGTCTCTGTTCTCATGACCTCAGAGGCTATCAGGGGCTCTCATGTGACAGCCACTGGCCCAGGCAGCAGTCATTCAAGCAGTTGACTCCCTGTAGATCATGAGTAGGCTTCCTTCCCTTCACCAGACTTTTGGTCCTAACCATATGGCCCAGTGGCACTTTCTTGGTGGTAGGCTACTTTTGAGGTATTGAGATTCCAGTTCCTCCTATTGTTGGAAGGGAACTCTACATTGTCCCCTTGACTAAGTCAACCAATTTTCTAGCCTTTGCCCCCACTGAGGCCTCCTCCTCTGTCTCCATAAGCTGTAGTCTGTAGGCTCCAAACTGCAGCTTTCCTCATGGCTACTCTATGCTCTTATGCCGGCCTCTATGGTCCTTCTCATGAGTGTCTTAGTAACCACAATGCTTCAAGCTGTGCTGCACATTAGTAGAGAGTAAGAGCTCCCCAGGTCTCTGTGGACATTGCCCGTTTCCCAGCAGTTGTAGCTTTGGATGGGCCAAATGGAGTCTGTGTGTATGTGCACTGGGCTTTGCCCCTTTCCAAGTCCCTTCCTAGCCTCAGGCAACCTCCCTTGGTTGCCTTTGGTGCAGTGACCTCAGTACCCTTGTCATGAACAGTTTCAAATACTGTTTCTATGCTTGAGAACTAGACCATGTTTTTCAGTGTCAGAGAGCTCACATAAGCTGAGGATTGTTTAGTCTGCTTCTGATTTATAGAAGGTTTTACTATCTGGCTGTCTCCACGGCTTTTGGCTTACCTTGTGGGTCAGATCTGCATAGAAAGGGAGCCATGTGTATAAGCTGTGCCTGTGGTTTGGCTTGTGCTAGGCATAAGTAGCCAATGGCGACAGAGCAAGGCACTGGGCCAGCACTCCAGCCCAGCTGCCTCACAGAGGTCTCACCAAATGTCTCCTGTTTCCAACACCCTAGGTATTGCATTCCTGCTGAGGAGGAGAACAAGCTGGAGGGCGTGGTCCATACCCTGCTCCAGGCCAATGGCACTCCAGGCCTGCAGATGCTAGAGAACAATGTCATGGTAGGTCGGTTGTTCTGCGCAACAGCTGGGTCCTCCTGGGGACAGAGCTGTGTTCCGTGTCAGCAGGGTGGTGTTGGGAAGTGCTCCAAAAGGGCTGTGTGCTTACCATGGCCTCTGCCTTGTAGAAACCTGCCGTCACCACTACGTTAAACAGCAACTTACGTTTTCATGATTGTTTGATATTTTCTGAAGGAGAATCATAATCTGGCTCATTGAGCAGCCCCTCCTTCAGTGTTCCTGTCAGCTGAACTTTCACATAACCTGACTGGTGTCCTTAGGCCATGCAGAAGGGTTGCCTGGCAGGGTGAGGAAGGACATGCATCTCAGTTGGCATTATCTCCTCAGATCTCCCCAGAGGTGCTGTGCAAAGAGGGGATCAAGGTCCACAGGACTGTACAGCAGAGTGGACAGTTTGTTGTCTGCTTTCCGGGATCATTTGTGTCCAAAATATGTTGTGGCTACAACGTCTCAGAAACAGTGCACTTTGCTACCACCCAGTGGACAAGCATGGGCTTTGAGACTGCCAAGGTAAGTGAGCAGGTGTCTCTTCAGCATCATATGTAAACTCACCTTTCTCTGAGGGCCTTTCACAGTTGGGTAGGGGAGGAGATCCTCAATAATTACTAGGAAGGTTTTATAGGAAAGACTGTTTTTGAGGTTTCTGTCATGAAAGCTTTTGACTTCTATTACTGGCTATCCCACATTTGTGGGGAGACCACCCAGAAATATATAAGGTTAACCTTGGACCTGATTACATAGAACATCTCTGTCCAGTCTGAGCTGTGGTGCTACCTCACACTGGCAACAAGGTGCCAGGGCTTTTCCTGGAATCTGGTACTGTTCTTCAGGTAAGCTAAGTGGCTGCCCAGCTAATAGCATTGGTCCAAGTCCAATGGCCACTTAGAAATTGACACCGCCTCCCTGCCACTGTGAACCTGGACTCACACTTAATCATGGGAATGGACCCTTTTCTAAAGCTGACTCCTTTTTCAGGAGATGAAGCGCCGCCATATAGCGAAGCCATTCTCCATGGAGAAGCTGCTCTACCAGATTGCACAAGCAGAAGCAAAAAAGGAAAATGGCCCCACCCTCAGTACCATCTCAGCCCTTCTGGATGAGCTCAGGTACTGTAGACCTCGGTCTCAGGAGTTGAGGGGAAGCCACAGAGCTGGCTTCAGGGCTGAGCTCAACAGCAATGGGCAGTTCCTTGAGGCTCATAAGATCTGAAGCCCTTTTTGTTCTGTGCTACTTCCTCTATTGTGTTCCTTTATGATATTGGGAAGGGCTTGGCGAGCCAATATGAACATAAGAGTACAATCCCAAGCTATCATTGCTTTGTGGTCAATGCTGAACTTGCCTTTTTGTTGTAATACTTTGCTCTAAGCTTTAGGGGTGGTTAATATGGAGAAGGTCCCACCATGCCCCTTGGCTCTCTTGGCAGATACAGGCACACATACTGTAGAGAATTTAGGAAGCACCATCATGTAACTCTGTTGTGAAATTGTTTGATCCTCTTGTGTTGGCCCACTTGTATCCCACACATGTTGAAGGTACTTCTCAGCTTCAAGCAGGCCAGATAGTCACTGAAGCACTGGGCGGGGTTCCTTGTGTTGACCTCTTACCTCATTTGAATCCTCATGAGGCTGCTCCCTCTTCAGGGAAAAGGGCTCCTGATAATGTTGGGGGAGGGATGCTCACCAGCTACATAAAGTCAAGTGTAGGACCAGCAGATAATTAAATTTTATTATTAGCTTTGTGCAACGACATCTACAGCCTTAGGCAAAGTCCAGCCACCCCATGGCCTTGAGGTTCATCTGCCCTTTGGACCAAAGAACATGGTCCCTGCCTGGGGCTATAGGAAGGTTTGCTGGGCTTCTCATCCCATGGCTTAGGCATGTCTAGGACAAAGGGGTCATGGCATGACTTCTGAAAGGGGAGCAGGTGACCATTACAGGCATGCAACCATTTCATGGTGCCCGCCACTTACCTACCTGCACAGGGATACAGAGCTGCGGCAGCGCAGGCAGTTGTTTGAGGCTGGCCTTCACTCTTCCGCACGCTATGGCAGCCATGATGGCAACAGCACGGTGGCGGATGGGAAGAAAAAGCCTCGAAAATGGCTGCAGCTGGAAACGTCAGAGAGGAGGTGCCAGATATGCCAGCATTTGTGCTACCTCTCGATGGTAAGTCTGAGTTTAGTCTAGACCCACCATGGTCCCCAACAGCAACCCATCTCAGGGCTGCATACAGGTCCTTGCCTCCTTACAGTTTGGTAAGAGGACCATGAGTCAGCTGGCCACAGTGGGCAGTTGTATTTACTCCTGGAAACCTCCCCCGACCCCCCCCCCCCCTCTTAATTCTGCTCAGGGCTTTGCCCCATTGATGGTGGTGCTCACATGCACTTAAGACTTTGTGGGAAACACCCTAATACATACCCAGAGGTGATTCTAAATTCTGTCAATCTGGCAATAAAGATGAATGTTGGTGGTGTTTTATTCATGCTAACAACGTGCATTGCTCATGACAACCACTGAGGGCTCCTCCTTTCTTGCCACCTTCCCCTCATTGCCCTAGTTGTAGGCCCTGTGGCTCATCAGTCTGTACTGTTGTGAGACACTTACCCTTGGCTTGGCCAGATGTGTGGACAGGCCTTCCTGAACCCTTTTTCTACAGGTGGTACAGGAGAATGAGAATGTTGTATTCTGCCTGGAGTGTGCGCTGCGCCATGTGGAGAAGCAGAAGTCTTGCCGTGGGCTGAAGCTGATGTACCGCTATGATGAGGTGAGTGTGACCTGGGCAGGGCCCCTGAGTGCCACAGAACCCTCCCTAGCCCAGATGACATTATTAGCTCAATCTACACACTGTTGTTGCCTTCCCAACCTCTTTCCATGTTCTCCTGTTCACACAGCCTCTGCCAGATTTCTGTGTCTATTCAGCAAGTTTGCTTCTTGCACAGAAGGTGCCTGGCCCTCCAGGGCTGTTGACCCTGCCGTGAACCTTACATTTTGCCTTCAGACTACTCAAGCTCTGCACAGAGCATTTTCTTGTGGCTCTAGAAACTGTTCAGTGTAGGTCAGAGAAAGCTGCCTCCTAGGCCATTTTCTGGGAACACTCTTCTCCTGTGGGTTGTTCAGCACACAGCAATATGGTTGCCAACTTTCCTAGCCAGGTGACTTCTATCTTTGCCCATGTTCCTTGCTGGGATACCCTAAAGGTGGCATTGCTCTTTTGAGCCTATTGTCTTTTTTTTTTTTAAACAAACTTCCTTTCCTACATCTACTAAATCATACCTTGCTTCTCCTGATCTTGTACAGCCACTGGCAAATGCTAGCCAGCCAGCAAGCCTTAAGTGAATGGCATGGGTTCTCAGGTCTACACTGCCCTAGTTACTAAAGAAAGGAGTACTGCTGTGACTGGCCTGGGGTCTAGTCCTAGAATAGAGGGCAACCTCATGAGATACTTAGCATCCCTGCCCTTTCCTTGTCAGTATAGCCAGGAGGTATGTAGAAGGGATTTTCTTTGCTGTGGACTGTGTGTTGACAGGGCAGGGAACAGACTGTGTCTGCCCTTGCAGACTGATGTGGTGAACATATTTCTGCACCTCTGAAATTAGCACTGACTCAGTGCTGGGGGTGGTGGTGGTGGTGGTGGTGATGCTCCATGCATGATGTGGACACCAGCTATTACCCATGGCTGCTCCTCACTCACCCCTGGTCCCGTGTCCCGTGTGCATAGTTGAATGCTTTAGAGTGAGAGCCTAACTTCCCGGTGGCCCTGGAATATGGCTCCACATGCGTGCCCATGTGAGATCCACACTGTCTCTTCCTTCAGCTCCATACATTTTTTTCTTGCTTTTGGATTCTACATACATTTCTACACATTGCATTCACCTCACTTTCTGAATCAGTGGTTCCCAACAGTCCCAGTGTTGCAACCCTTTTAATTCAGTTCTTCATGCTGTACAGACTGACTCCCAACCATAACATTATTTTTGTTGCTAACTGTAATTTTGCTACAGTCATGAATGATGATGTCTGTCATGTCTGATATGCAGGACATAGGATACTAGACTCCTGTAAAAGGGTTGCTTGACTTCCAGAGAGGCTTGTGACCCACAGGTTGAGAACAAATGTTATAGTGGAACCCCAGTCCAGATAGACCATCTCACTACGACAGCTCCAGTTAGCATCCGAGTTGGTCTTCTAGCATCTGTGATGTTGCACGTACACTTCACTGCTTTGCACACTCTCAGTATTATTCAGATTCATTCTGTTTGCAACCTGCTCTGTGCCTGCTTTTGGTCTTTGAGGTCCTTCTAACCGCCCTTTGGGTTGGAGAACATCTCAAGCAGCCATCCCCGGGTTTCACAGGCTGCAGCACACCCATCTCTGGACTACAGTTTGCAGTCCTGGTGCTAATCCTGGTCTGGCTGATGTTACACATTTGGCAGCCTGGTGCCCTTGTTTGGGCACCATCTTTTGGACAGTGGCCATCATCACCGTGTGTTCCCCAGCTCTGGCTGGCTGTGCAGCGCATCACCCATGTGCTCCCACGATCTGCCTTCTAGTCCTAATGCTGGTAACAGAATCTTCTGCTTCCCTCAACTTGTCTCCTTGGCTGTGCTCTTTGAAGCTTGATCGGGTAGACAGTTAAAGTACATTCAAGGCCTTTACATACTTGTTCCAGGCTTGCTGAGGCTGGGTCAAGTGTAGGTCAGACTGACATCTGAGTTAAAAGGTTGGAAATCAGAAAGTAGGTCTATTTGCACCCGTTTTTGTTCAGTGGCAATAACTTCTGTACTTTGTCACAGTAAGTGTCACAATGTACTTAAAATTAAATCCCAGCAATGAGTAGGAGTTAGTGTCTGGCCTACTGCACCATAGGCTTCTTACAAAGAAAGCCCCCAGCTAGGGCACAGAGTTGTCAGCAGCAGGCAGGGCCAGGGAATGTGCACATCTCATCAGGGCAGCTCAAAAGCACTTTTCTGAAAGTGCTGCTAGAAGCCAAGTAGTGGGGTAGGAAGCCACCTGGTCTTTGTAGATCAACATTTTCTGTGACCAAAGTCCTGAGAGAACACCAGCATATCTGGTCTGATGACTAGTCGGGAAGTCAGCTAGTGTATATGGAAAAAAAATGCACTTAGCAGCTCTCCCTCTGCCAGGAGCTTACTGTAGTAAAGGGAGTCAGTACCAGTTCTCAGTTGGTTGATTCGAAATGTAGTCTGTATATCAATGCAAGCTCTTAGTTCCACCCCTCATGGAGCTAGTCGAGTCACTCTTCAACGTGTTGTGAAGCCCCCAGGAAGAGCTGAGTTTTCGTGATACCAGGCCACTTGACAGAACCTGGCTGCCTGAAGACAGCCAGGCAGTTTGCACAAGGAGGCAGATCTGCAGGCGCTAGATTTTCACAGCCTTCTATAGCTTGACTGTGTGAACCGCAGGGATCTTTTGTCCGGGCTGCTTCCATTCCTCACTGTTGGGGCTCAGACACTGTGCTGGGCATTTGGGCTCCCAGCCTGTATTCTCTGTTTTTTGAGACATTCCTCCAGTTTGTTCCAGGCAGGTCCTTCTGCTTCAACCTCTCTAGCGCTGTGAGCCGGGGCTGGGCCACCACACCCACCTATGGATACTTCTTGGTAGAGAGATGAGTGGTTCTTTTGGGTGAAGTATAGGGATGTGGCTGTTCCTCTAGCACAGAGTGAACTACATGAGCCAACTGACTTGGTGGAGAACTTTACATCGTCCCAAGCGCAGCAGGCAGCTTGACTGCAGGGCCTTGTCAGCAAATGTGGCTGGCCATTCTATTCTCCTCAGCTATGTTGGCGTAGTTTGTCTGAGATCTGGACACTGTTCTTAATTTCTAGACTTCTTACACTGACCCTCTAAGAGATAACTGCAGCAACAGTTTCCACAGTACCCTCAAATATCTGAAACAGGGCCAGGCTAGGAGGCAGCTGCTTCTCCTTTGTAGGACAGGCATTTAAGGGAGTTTGGGGAGGGTAGGTATCTACATGTGAATGCAAGTACTCTAGAGGCCAAAGGTGTCAAGTCCCAGAGCTCCTGCTGAAATGTTGTTTGACAGTAGTGGGCACTGTAAGAGGGAGGCAACAACAGTCATCATCTGAGCAGTCACCCCAGCCCCATCCTGTCCTGTCCACTCACAAGTCCTGCTTCCCTGAATCCTAGAGCTGTTTGGAGAGCCTGCTCATGCCCAGTCCCCCTTGTCTTAGAAGGTTAAGGTTTGGTCCCTGTGACCCCTTTGCTGCACTAACTACTTGTTGTCTGTCTGTCCTCCATGGCAGGAGCAGATCATCAGTTTGGTCAACCAGATATGTGGCAAAGTGTCTGGCAAACACGGCAGCATTGAGAACTGTCTCAACAAACCCACACCAAAAAGAGGCCCCCGCAAGAGAGCGACCGTGGACGTGCCGCCATCTCGGCTGCCATCCTCATGAAGACATTGAACCCATGGTCACTTATATATTTTTTGTAATTACTATATTCTAGTTTGGAGTACTTGCTGTAGGATACAAGCTGTCTTTGCACTAGCTCTAAAGAAGAATTTCTTCTGGTTTTAGAGAACTGATTTTGTTTTAGCATTAAACTGTTCAAGTTTTTGTACGTAGATAGCTAGATACTGCAGTCAGGTTTGGAAGCTGCCGTACACTCACTGTCTACAAACCCTTGAGGGGCTGTATTAATTTGTATCGCCCCGTGGCTGACAAAAGCCTTTTTGTTTTATTTTTGTTTTGTTTGATAACTGTTGGGGAATAAAGGCTTTTTAACCCCTTTTTGAAGAGGGTGAAGTTTGGAGAACAAATTTTAAAATCATCAGTCACACGAGCAGATTTTTCTAGATTGGAAAAGGGATAGAAGACACACGCGCACACACATATACATGGAAAAAAAGAAACTTGAAATGGCTTTACTTTGGCTGTCTTTTCTTCTGTCATGTGCAAGGGGAGTTTGTAACTTTCGGAACCAGAGAGCCCCATTTGTTTGGCTGGGCAGTTATGGCAGCTGAAGGCAAAATGTGAGGTTCGCGTGACTAGGTTCTCATACCAGCACATCACTATGCATCCGTTCGAAGAAGAGGACGAAGACAAAGACTGCCTGCCTTGGAGGGTCACTGAGGGAGACCTGTGCCTGATTTCATTAGGAAATCCATTGTTATTTTTTTGGTGCTGTTGGCTACTTTATCAAAAAAAAAAAAAAAAAAGAAAAAGAAAAAGAAAAAACCCTTCAATAGCATCCTTGAGGAAAGGAGGAAACAGTAGTTGACTGTAAGTGCTTCCCTGTCATCCACGTGCAATTTCCTGACATTCCACCTCCATCTCTCTGCTTATTTCACTCACACATCAGCATTAATCTTTGTTTCAAACACACTTATTAGAGCCACTAAGTCTGCAGTTCTTTTTTGAATGTGAAAATACATCTGTACTCATCTTGTCTATTTTTTCTCTTCATGTTTTAACAAAAAAGAAAAAGAAAAAAAATAATCCCATCCCTTTTGTACATACTCCTGTAAATTGTTTTAAATACTTGAGCCTTTTCTTGGTGGGGGGAGGGGAGGGGTAAGAAAAGATGAAGAAAAGCCTTACATTTCAGTTTCTTCATCGGCTGGATTGGATGCTTACAGGGTTTTTCTTGTAACATTTATAAGTGCTGCTTACATCACTCAACAACAACAAAACATGGTAATGGAGTAGCTGTTGCCCTTCTCCGGTTGTGTGTACAGTATGTGTGGAATAAAAAAGGGAAACTGTTTTCACAAGCTGTTCTTTGTTGCATAATTGGATCAGTCCGTAGCTACCCATATTGCACTGAGCTTGCCAGTGGTGACTGCCAGGAACGTCCTAGGATCCACTTTGGTGGTTGTTGTTGCAGAAGACTGAACTGTTTTGGAATATTTAACGATTACATAACAGTCGAGTGTTTTCCAATGTGGTTGTCCAGTTTTTATGGCCTTGCTGTGTACTTTTCCCTCTTTTTGACAGTAAACTTTCGCCTATGGCTTACAGTTTGACATTTAATTTATTAGCGCTGCTCTGCACCCCTCCCTCAGGGAGGGCTCCGTGTGGTTTATTGCCAGTTCTTTGTTTACTTTTCAGGTTTGTACTACAAGGTTTAATAATAAAAAACAAGTTTTTTGGACATCTTGTTTGTCTTGTGGAAAGTGAGGGAAGGGTATGGGCTTTCTTTGCGCAGTGTGGCAGAGGCTGTAGGGCCTCTCTCTGGCGAGGGAGTGGAGCTGCTGAGACTCTAGTGGGGATAGGAGCACCTTCCCTGTAGAAGAGCAAGCAAGGCTGTTTTGGCTCAAGTTTATTTCTGTTGAGGCCCACGTGTTCCAGTATTGATAGAGGCTCTAGCTTGACGATGATGGACACAGAATTTAGGTTTTCCGATCCCTTTGAACACTATTAACTACATGATAATGACGTTTCCTTTTCCCCCCCTTGTTAAGGTAGGGAATGGAGCCCACACAGCCTGGCCCAGGTCCTCTCTCTCTCAGTGGCCATCCATACCTGTGCTCCTTTAAGAACTCTTGGTCATACCAGCTGCACGTACCTATCAAAGCAGAGGCCTTTCTGTACAACCCCACATACTCACCGGTGGCTTACTGTTTAATCCATACGCTTTATTGTGAGCTCTTCTCTAATGGTTCTTACATATACCATTAGCAATTGTATATAACATCAAAAAACTCTAAGCTGTGCAGGAGGATCTTGCACACAGCTGACAAGTCATTTAAATGTCCTGAGTTGAGTCACACTGGTCACTGTCATCACTGGCACCTGGGGTGGCCTTTCTGTCCGTGTGTAATGTGACCAAGGCAGTGTCCACCTGCACCTCCTCCTCATCAGACTGGACAAGGGGAGCATCAGCGGTGTCCAGGTCAGTGCAGGCAGAGGGTGAGGCAGGTGGCTGGAGTGCTGATTCTGAGGGATTTGGAATCGGAAGAGTCATTTCATTCTGACGGGGGTTGGATTCCAGCGCTGTTGAAGAAAGTAGCAAGAATCTGATTGGGATTGCCATCAAGGACAACGGTGTGAGGGCTGCCTTTTGTCCCACAGCCTAGTTTCTCTTTCAGCAGAAGCCACAGGTAAACAAGCTGGCTGACCACCTATTCTGTACTGTGACACTGGAAAAGACCACGACAAGGCAAAGGGCACATGCTCAAGTCATGCACCAAACCTTGATAACCTAAATGACCCTTTAGCTCCTTCATCTCCTTTATACTGGAACTCAGAATTATTTAGCCATTACCAATTACCCAATTTTACACACAACTAGTCACTAAATCATTCTTAGCTCTGAAGAGGGCTGAGAGGAGGAGGGAGGGGGAGGGTTAGGTCAGAGGAATTGGACCCTCAGTACTGTGGCCTATCCCCGAGGCCTGAGGGCTGCCTCCATATGGAAGAAGCTAAAAGATTGGCTGTGTAGTGGTATACAAACAAAAGGAATGAAATTGGAGTCCACACTCCTGGGGGAAAAGGAGCAGAAGCTTAGAAAACACTGTGAGCCACACAGGCAAGCTAACAGTCCAATGGAGCCCTATCTCTGTGCCCTGCTCATGGAGGCAGTGGGATGGGGTACTTAAGATGCTGACCAGTGAGCAGCATGTATTTATTTGCCTCACTCTACTTCCTATAAGTGAAAAATGGATTCTTGGAAGTTGGGTTGAGGAGGTTTGACACTGGTCTGGCCACAACTCTTACCCAAACCAGGGGACAGCACAATGCTGTCATCTCCACCAGAGTTCAAGAAGACATCTAGAGCCTCCTGGTCAGAGATGTCCATCAGGTCCATCTGCTCCAGCATGTCCACATTTACCTCCATGGATGACATGCTGCCCATGGGTTCTGAGAAGAAAAGAAATTGCACCTTTTGCTTTTCATATTAAATGGTGAGTTTTATCACTATTAGGCTAATCATACTATTTTCTCCCAGCTTTTGCCATCACCAAATGACATCCCAGTTTTAACCTGTTATCTCTATCCTCAGCCCCTTGTTTGTAGCTGCTATTTGGAACAGGGTGCTCCTGTAACATGCAGGGTAGGTAGGAGCTGTTTTGAAGGGTCAGTAGGAAGTCAAGGGAATTCCCTCCTAGGCCAGCAGTACCGAAATTGAAATGGACACATTCATGCTGGTCGAATGAGAGCAGCAGCTCACACAAGCAGTAGGAGACAGGGCCACAGTGCCCAAGGCAGGATGCCTCTTAGGACTGCTTAGCCACCTCCCAACCACCAGCCAAGAAAGTAATCCTAGGAGTAAGCTAGGGCCTGGGATGCTAGCTGTTCTGGATGTATGTGTTATGAACTTGGCTTCAGAGACAAGGAAATCCCTAAAAAGTGAAGGGCAGCACAAACAAAAACAACACCAGTGTCAGAAAGGCTTCTAAGATGGACCAGATAACTAAGTTCACCACTGAAATGTAGACTTGCACAAGTTGAGGGTAGAAAATTCCCCACAGTGTGACATGAGCACACATAGCCACTCCCACAAAGGAAGACAGAGAGGTGCTGACATTCCGGACAACTAAGAGTTTTGTGTTGTTCAGGGGAAGCAGGAGTTGGATTAGCTTTAGGCACATAAACATCCAAGTTCACTAAAGTGTATGACCTATCTCTAGGTAAAGTAGACAGTTCTGACCAGTCATTCTGAGCCAGTCAGGATAAGCTTGGGCAGGGTGGGCTTGAACATATATATCTGCTGCTTTCATAGCTGCTGGGGTGGGGCAGGGAGTGGCACTCCATTAGGCACTGATGCTCAGTGGAGTTCTTGGGGGTGGGTGCTTGTGGTTTCAGCAGTCTTCTAGCCTACACTTTGGCCTCAGCAAGGAAAAGGATCTGTTGGATTTTCAGGACAGGCCAAGCTGATCATAGGGGAATGAAGTAAACCTAGCCTGGTGGCTGTCGTACCTTCAATCTCAGCATAGGGGAGGAGGCTGAGACAAGACTGTGTTCCATGCCTTAGGGTATATACGCACATTAAGATCCCACCTAAAAACTCCAGTTGTGTGATTCTCCTGCCTCAGCCTCAAATGCATGTGTCTAAAGAACTTAGAGCTGTATTGATCACTATGGTATTAAAACTAAAAATTGGGAGAATAAAAACATCCATTTTAGGGGGAATGCTAATGTACCTCCTCTTTGATGACTAACCAAAAAAATAAAGATGCCCAAAGAAAGTTCTGCTCTCCTGCCAAGCCTGAGTGCTGGGAGCACAGGCATGTACTGTCATACCTGCCTACAAAGACTGATCTTTGCCAGGCGTGGTGGGGCACGCCTTTAATCCCAGCACTCAGGAGGCAGAAGCAGGCGGCTCTCTGTGAGTTGAAGGCCAGCCTGAACTACAAAGCGAGTCCAGGACAGCCAGGGCTACACAGGAAACCCTATCTCCACAAAACAAAACAAACAAAACCAACAAAACTGATCTGTGCCAAAGCAAAGTCTATGATCAGTGATATGCAAAGTGTTTGAGAACTAAGGATGTTTTGGCACATTTTCCATTGAAAACATAAGCAAAACACTAGAACAGACTAGCAAGGGGTCCCATAGTGTCTAGGGTGTGCTCATCCACTCAGGATAATGTGTGGTGATGTGATCCAATGCCAAATTCCAAAAATTTGGTCACTTGTGAGTTTTAGGAACATTGCAATTTCAGACTTGAGACTAAGTGTACTGAACTTGAAACAAGAACAGACATGGTAATGGGAGTGAGGTGGGTGGAGTCTAGCTTTCTGTATCCAGCACTCAGCTGACACTGGGCTAGAAGACTAATGCTGTTCTGACATAAGTTCAACTACTAAATGAAATGTAACTCTTAGAAAAATCACAGTGGCGTGTCCTAATCTGTAGTTACAGGTTTAAAACATAAGACTGCCAAAGCCAGTCATCTGGAGAAATATTGTGTATAAGAACTGTGAAAGTCAACATCCAGACTCAGTGAAAGGAAGACAAGGTAGAGCTACAATAAACAACTTACTGTCCAAGGCTAATGGTTCCTTCCATAGCTTGTTGGTAAGGCTCTATTGCTGAAGAGACCACGAATGTCATCGAACACTGAGAAGTCAAGCTGCTGCCCAACTCGAATCTTCAACCCTACTGGCTAGTATTCATGGTGCTGGAAGGTACTTTGCCTGCTGGTGGTTTGAATGAGAATGCCCCGCCCCCCATAGGCTTATGTATTTGAGTATTTGCTTCTCGGTTGGTGAAACTGCTTGGGAGGATTATGAGGTGAGGTGTTGGAGGTGATGTGTCACTGCAGGTGGGTGGACTCTGAGGTTTTAAAAATCTCACACCACACACAGTTTTTTTGTGTTTGAGCGAGTGAGTGAGTGTAAGTGTGTGTGTGAGTGTGTGTGCCTGCCTCATGTTTGGGGGTCAAGATGCTCGAGATGCACCATGAATGCTAGTCACTGATAGGGTTGAGTTGACTCCAAGGGAGTGGACATCATCCTTGTCCTAGGACACCAGGACCACGGCATTTAATTGGGACTGGGTTACAGATCAGATTTAGTCTTTTACTGTCATGGTGGGAGCTTGTCATATGCTGGGAGACATGGTGCTGGTGGGGTAGCTGAGTTCCGAATCTGGATTTGAAGGCAGCAGGAAGAGACTATGAGCCACACTGGGTCTGATTTGAGCATCTGAGACCTCAAAATCTGTCCCCAGTGACACATATCCTCCAACAACACCTCCTAATAGTGCTACTCCCTGGTTACCAGGCATGACTCTATGGGGGCGTTTCTTTCAAACCACCACAATCATGAAAGTGGCACAGAGGACTGAATGGGCTGGTGAAATTTTGTTCTACTATGGATACTGAGGAATTCATGGACACTGACATTATTTATGGCTTCGTATCCTGAAATAGTCTATAACATTTTTGGAGGGTTGTTTTGGTTTTTCGAGACAGGTTTTCTCTTTGCTATCATGGCTGTCCTGGACCCACTTTGTAGACCAGGCTGGCCTCAAACTCACAGTGATCCACCTGCCTCTGCCTCCTAAGTGCTGGGATTAAAGGCGTGCGCCACCACTCCTGGCTTCTATAACATTTTAAAAAATATCTAAAGCAAATATTAAAATGTGCCTCTTGGTAAATATCGAAAACACTTCCTAATTAAGATGAAAACCAATAGTAAGCACAATAATCCAGAGTTCTACAAGGGACTCCATAGCTGGTAACTTTGTGTTAGAACCAATTGTGCTGGGCTCAAGTGTGGCCACATTTTCATCTGCTCGTTCTACCTTTCCTAAGCTGGCTGTGAGCATTCACAGGGCATATGCCTTTACCTCATTCTCTCAGTCCACTTGAACATTAGAGAGCTGAGTCTAGCGGGGTACAGGCAGGCGTAGCTCCTGGGACTTAATCTGTCAGTTAGCCAGCAGAGATCTTAAAAAACTTGAAATCTAACCTGGAATAAGGATCTAGGTATCAGCCACAGCAGACTATCTCCCAGGATAGCTGACCAAAACCTGGAGGTCAGGACACCTGGACACACAAAATCAAAGACGTTCCTCTGAGAGATCATGTCAGGTGCAGGGGACCTTCTGCGCCCAGTGAGGCCCTCATTAACACACTATGAACTGCAGGTCTGCAATGGCCTGCCACGGAGCCTGCTTTTGCTCCCTGTACCACAGGCTTCCAACCTCAATATGGCTCTTGAGGTCACAGTTGGACTTGCATTCTCTCCTGGCACATTTCTTGATACAAAGTTCTATGGAGTAACTCCAATTTTTGAAATGAAGAAAAGTTCAGACTGCTATGTCTGATCTCATGGAATGAGTCCAAAATGCCCACCCACTAGAGACATGTTTTTATGTTGACTGATGTGAAGATCCCTCAAGTATAGGGTGTTTGTCCAGGTAGGAAGTCCGTAGCAGTTTTCCACAGCTAAGGTACCTGACTATTACTGCTCAGACGGCAAAGGCAGATTCCTTGAAAGATACACATATTGCCAACGTCTTCCTAGTTTCTTTTTTTAAATTTAATTTTTTAATTATAAAAAATATCCAAACATGTTCTGGCAGCGTGAAGAGAATTAGTTTTGAGATGTTCCCAATCACAATGCTTAGCCCCCTGAACACTGCTATGCACAGCAGGACCTATTGTGTGCCTTCTCCTGACCATGCACTAGGCTCTGCGAGCCTCAGAGTGCAGCAAGACCTGCTCCTAGCTGGCCTCTAAGGCATGCCAGCCAGAGACGAGTGCCTTTGGACCCAAAAGCTCCTGCTCAGCATCCCACAAGGTTGTATGTTCATGTCTCCCTGACAATACAGAAGCATCTTAGGGGCACTGTTATTCCCTCTTTGTCTTCTTTGGCCTCAAAACACACATTGAAGATGTGCTGGGCCAAACTGAACAGGGTGGAGTTAAATTTCTCAGGAATAAAGAGTTCTTACAATGTTGTCAGAGTCTATTCTCCTGCACAAAGGGCAGCTTCGCTAGGGTGGGTATATCTGTATGGACAAATTAATCTGTTGAAATGCTAACTAACCCACGATATGAGTATTTCAATATGGGACTTTCAAGTAATTAAGGTTAGAGGAGGTCACAAGGCCTGTGACCCAAGACAAGATTAGTACCTTTGTAAGATACACCAAGGACTAGAGGTGTAGTCTGAGCTTTTGCCTAGCATGCTCCCACACCAAAGTACAAATAAAGTTAATTAAATATAAATATATTAAAAGATACCAGACTGTGGTTTGAATAGGCATGGCCACTATAAACTCATGTGTTTGAATGTTTGGCCCATAGGGACTTGTTGGAATAGATGTGGCCTTGTTGGAGAAAATATGTCATTGTGGGGGTGGCCCTGAAGTCTCCTATGCTCCAGCTATGCCCAGTGTGACACATAGGCTCCTTCTGCTGCCTGCTCAGCTCCTCCTCCGGCACCATGTCTGCCTGCACATTGCCATGGCCACAATGGACTAAAGCTCTGAACTGTAAGCCAGCCCCACTTAAATGTTTTCCTTTATAAGAGTTGCTGTGGTCATGGTGTCTCTTCACAGCAATAGAAACCCTACACACCAATATTGGTCACAAGAAAGAACACAGAGGGCTGCCTACAGGCCAAGAAGAAAACCATCTCCTGCATGAGCCATGCTGCATGCTAGTATCAGCCTCCGCTGTAAGGTGTGCTTAAGTCCCTCTATATCAACAGCTGTCAGCCTGTGGGTCCAGCCTCCTTTGGGGGGGTCACATACCAGATATCCTGCATATTAGATATTTACACTACAATTCATAACAGCAAAATTACAGCTATGAAGTAGCAATAAAATAATTTTATGGTTGAGGGTAACCACAGCATGAGGAACTGTTAAAGGGTCTCAGCGTTGGGAAGGTTGAGAACCGCTGCTCTCTCTGGTACTTGGCAAACTGCTGGCACAAAGTTTCCCCTTTGCCCCACAGGAGCTTCAGCGGGCCACTGCATAGGCCGCCCCAGCACCGAGTTACCAAATGCCATGTTCTGAGGAAACACTTTTGGCCTTTGGGGATTAGTGGGTTTAACTGGCAAGAAGCAGAGTCTTGAGAAAGAAATGTTAACGTCGGGCCTGGGCTAACCACCAGTTTAATAAAGCTAACTTTGTGACCACGAGCACATCCTGGGGCAGCAGTCTCCCTGCAAAACTGTCCTTCCTCGTTTTCTTGTAGCCTCTCTGGGTGGGGATATCCAGCTGGATGACAAGGAAGAAAGAAATGACAGATAAGTGAGGGGGAGCAGGACTGGGAAAGCAGGGAGCGCAGAGAAGGAGCCCACAGAGATGGAAAAGAGGGAGGGTACAGAAGTGATGGCAGGCCTCTGACAGGGAAGCCTCAACTTGCCTATATGTTGCTGGGCAGATTGTATACCTCCTGCCAGAGGGAAAACACAAGCTGCCCTGCTCACCCCAGCTGTACCTCCAGAGGGAGACAGTTTCTCAGGAGAGACAAGAGGGAGCCTGGACGCAAGTCCTCACAACACCAATCAACTGGAGAAGGTACTAGAATACATAACTGTGAGTGGAGGACTAAGTAAGGCCTGTACTAAACATGTACCAAAACTGCTCTCCACCCATTGTTCTCTAAGCAGTGGGGCTAACTGTGGACATGGACTTACGCTGCAGGAAATCTAAGTCGCATGAAGATGCTTGACAGTGCCTGGGGATGCCATAAGTTACATACAGTATGCCACTATATATAAAAAATTTATGCTTCCAGGGATTTGGGTCTCTATGGGGGAGGTCCTGGAACCAAATACCAAAGGATGACTTCTGTTGTGGTACGTTCTGATAAAGACAATCTCCCTTAAAATACATTTTCTATTTTTTTTCAACCTCTGTGGTTATCCTGAGGAGCATCAAGCATACAAAGCAAAGCACTCATTTTACCAATGACTATCTCCAGCCCCTCAAAGAATTTTTGCTTGTTTGTTTTTCGAGACAAGGTTTCTCTGTGTATCTTTGGCAGTCCTGGACTTTGTAGACCAGGCTGGCCTTGAAATCACAAAGATCCACCTGCCTCTGCCTCTTGAGTGTTGGTATTTAAAGGCAGGTGCCATCATACCTTGCTCCCTGCTGCCCGTCCCCCTACCAGAGAATTTTTAATACTAGGGGAAAACCTCTCTGATATTTTAAAAGTCAGCTACAAAGATATTGAGTTTGATACCAGTGACATAAATAGACTCAATAGTCAGGAAAGGACCACACTATTAATTATAGGGATTTCCCCCACCCCCACCCCGGCTCAGTCGAATACTTGCCTAGTAATTTTAAGGCCATTGGTAGATCCTGAACACAATAAAACAACAAAAAACTCTTCAAAATTCTATATGAGCATAATTTTGCTTTTAATTGTATGAAGTTACTTTTTAATTTTTCAACTAGAACCTACAACTAAAAAGGAAGAGGCAAAACTACGATCTCTGACTTGGGGTCTAACCACCGAGGACCACACCCTCCACCTCAGGCAGCCTCGCCTGGAAGCGCCCCGCTCACCTCGTCTCTCTGCGATCTGCAGGTAGCCCGTGGACAGGTACTGCTCCATGTCCTGCTGGAAGGCCTCCTCAAAGAACTTCTGCCGTTCCTTCAACTTCAGTTGCTGGGTGTGCTCCATTTCCAGGGCCTTCTGTGTGTGCTCTGCATCTAGTTCAGCTGAGAGAAAGAGTAGGTGAGAGCTCCAGAGGGACTGCACAGGAGGCAACCCTGACCCTGCCGCGGAAGACAGCAGCCCTGTCCCACCTGTTGTGCTGCTTTCCAGGCCTGGGCGCCTGCCCCTAGTACCCAGCTGGGCAGTGCATCCTCCCTGCTGCCTGCTTCTCCATGGCAGGGAGCTGCTCATCAGGCACTGTCACTTCTCAGTTGACTCTCCACCAGCTTAAGAAGAAGCTCTCGCTCCGCCCTGATGATTCCTTCCTAATTGTTCGTCTTTGTTTAAAAAAAGAATTATATATGTGTCTGTGCATAGCCACACAGAGGAGAGGGTGCTGAATCCCTTGGGGTTAGCCGTGCAGGCAGCTGCAAGCCACCCAATGTGAGTGCTCGGGACGGAAATCCCATTCTCTGCAGAAACAGCAAGTGCTCATAAACACAGAGCCATCTCTGCAGTCTGTGTTCAATTTTTAGGCTATTTAGAAATAGGTTAACACAGGAAAAGACGAGTTCCTGGAGGACTGTAACCATATTTCTTTCTTTTTAGTATCTTGTCAACCAGCTCTCTGCCTGGAACATAGGAAATCCTCAACAAATGCATTAAACTACACAGATATGGAGTGGCATTCAGCCTGAAAAAGAAAGGAACTCTGGACACCTGCTCCACCATAATGAACTGTGAGAACATTATATTAAGTAAATAAGAAGTCCCAAGAAGACAAATTACTGTGCGACTAAACTGAAGCATCTAGAGCAGACAGCGCTGCAGACAGGGTGGAATGAGGGGGTGGGAGGGGAGAGAGAAGGAGCACGTGTGGAGTGCGGAGGGCTTGTTTGTTTTTGCTTTTCAAAACAGGGTTTCTCTGTGTAGCCTTGGCTACGCTGGATTCGCTTTGTAGACCAGGCTGGCCTCAAACTCATGGAGATCCACCTGCCTCTGCCTCTCAAGACCTGGGATTACAGGTGTGCGCCACCATGCCCGGCTTGAGTTTCCGCATTTTAAAACCAAGGTTATCAGGGTAGATGAGGCAGCTAGGTGGTAAAGTGCTTATATATAAGCATGAAGACCTGAGGTTGGGTCCCCAGCTCCTGTGTAGCAGCCGGGCACGGTGGGGCATTTCTGTAACTCCAGCACTGCCAAGGGTGGAGAAAGGCAGGCCCCGGGGCTCAATGCTAGCCAGCTGAGCTAAAGCATAGAGCCTCAGTCAGTAAGACTCGTCTCAGAAAGAAAAAACGTTAAGGTACTGCTTGGAAATTGATAAGACTTTTTGTTTTGTTTTGTTTTTCGAGACAGGGTTTCTCTGTGTAGCCTTGGCTGTCCTGAACTCACTTTGTAGACCAGGCTGGCCTCGAACCACCTGCCTCTGCCTCCCGAGTGCTGGAAATTAAAGGCATGCACCACCACTGCCTGGATGAAAATTGGTAAGACTTTTAAATGTATTTTACACAGTAAGAAAATTGGGGAAGAAGCCAGGCTTGGTGGTGCACGCCTGTAATCCCAGCAGTCTGGGAAGTGGAGGCAGAGGCAGGCAGATCCCTGTGAGTTCCAGGCCAGCCTGGCTACAAAGCAAGTTCAGGATAGCCAAGGTTATACAAAGAAACCCTGTCTTGAAAAAAACAAAAACAAAAACAAAAACAAAACCCAAGAGAAGAAAAGAAGGAAGGGAGGGGGAAAGGAGGAAAAGAAAGGAAAAAGGACAGAGGAGAGGGGACAGTGCAGAGGAGAAAGGGGGGGGGGGACAGACAGAGAGACAGACAGAGAGACAGAGAGAGGAGAGATGAGGCAGAGGAGGACATATAATTTTGTTGTCACCTACAAGATTCAAACCTGAAAACCATGCAATCAGATTACCCCTTCTCCCAAAACATACAATGTTCTAAGTATTACACTGCATTCACAGCTGCCTGGGGATCATATGACCTATCTAGGGCAGGTTGGCCACCAAACAGGGTCTCAACAAAGCCCTTCAAAAACAAACAAACAAACAAAAAACACTAAGAAAAATACTGAGTAATTTTTCCACCACAAGTGGTCGCCAAACTCCATTGCCAAGCCACGCTCAGGTCTTAGCTTCAGTCACTTTAGCAGCACTATCCATTTCAAATGGACAGTTCCTCAGAACACACAAAGACTGCACCACCACTTCAGATTCCATAACTGAGTCATACTTAGGGCACAGGTGGGACAGATGTATATAAAATTTTCAAGCACTAACCCACCATGCTCATTTCAGGAGCAGCCACACTCCATTCTGCAGTCTAGCACTTTCAACAGCCCTTGGGATAAAAGACAGTGAGGTGTTGATAACAGATGGCCCCAAAGCTGCTGCAGGGGCAAAAATGGAACACCTTAATCTAGACTGTAAAAAGAAAAGTAATAAACAATTACATATGAACTGAGATATTTTAATAATTTTTCATTCACATAATTAAGACTAAGGATTACTCTTTCTCCATTAGGGTTTTTCTATATAGCCCTGGCTGTTCTGAAACTCACTCACAAACATTTGTACATGTTTCTGTGTGAAAATAAGTGATTTCTAAGACAAAAGTCCAAAAGGGCATCATCTGGGTTGTATGGCAAGGAACAGGCAGAACATTGCAGGGAGGCCATCCATTGTGCCCCGAGGTCAATAGATGAGCACCCTTACTGGTGTTCACTGGGGTTCAGTCTTCTCCTTTTTCTTTTCCACAGTACTTCTGTCTGCAGAGAGTTCCAGCTTCATCCTAAGTCTCTTCAGCAGCTGCTTTTTCTTTACTTTATAAAGGTCCCTGGCTGTAACACTGTCCTAATTCTTGTCACATCTGGGCTTATTAAAGATATTTAGCTGTACTAAAGCTGTGCTCAGAAACTGAAGACCCTTTAGATAAGAAGACATACAAGACATTTTAGTTGACCCCGTCTCTTCTGTAGTTCTATTAGCTAGCAACAGCTGCACAGCTCCTCCAGTCACCACCCAGCCAGCAGCCACCCACTCCTAAAGCTGCTCCTGCTTCCCTGCCCCTAATACAAGACTCCAATACAAACTGCTCCATGAGAGATGCTAAAGAAGATTTTCCTGGAATTAGGATTATATTACATGTATTTTTAAAAACATCAACTTCCAAACCTTGCATTTCAGTAGCGTTTAAAATTTTTATATGGTATCTGGGAAAGAACAATCTGGAATGCTGGAATTAATGCTTTTATTTTATTCACTGATCTTTACGATGCTGGGAAGAACCCCAGGCACTAACACATGCCACGCAAGCTCTATCAGTAAGCTACAGCCTAGCCCAAGTCAACACTCTTTCAAAAGGAGAGTTAAATGACTTCTCACGGAGTCTTACCCTGCTTGGAAAGCTCACACACAGGGACAGCCTTGCACACACCTCTCTAGTGCTAAACTAATTCTAGGTTTTGTGCATGCAGCTGTGGAAGGAAAACCCTTATCTACCATGCAGTAGTCAAGAATGAGGCAAGTTCTTGAAGTAAGAATAAATACCGTTTATAACACCACAGAGAATCCACAGAAGTTCCAAAGTTGTTCAACAAATGCAGTGACTCTTGAAGTGCAGTTTTCTAAAAACTCAGGCCACAGGAAATGCTATTCTAGTATCTGCATTTCCGGAGCACTTAGTACATTTCTACAAATTAATTATTCAGAAGGAAATAGCTATTATCTTAGCTTTTACAAAAATATATACCAGAGACACACTGTAAAGGCAAAGTCTTCTGCATGGTCACAGAGACCCCTCCTCTGAAGTCTGCTCTGTGATGGGCACATAGTCAAATGGAGAGATGTGCCTGCAAGGTGCACCTGGCTGCACTTCAGAGCACAGCCCTTGGCCTGCACACAGCACTCACTCTAACCCATCACTAAGAGGCCATGGGCTGACTGACCACCAACCACAGCCAGTCTGTGTTTACTCACTTTTGATTGGGCAGGGGAAAAAAAAACTAATCCCAAATTCTGTGTGGTTTTTAGTAAAACTCTGTTAATAATTAGTTCAACCGGAAAAGATCTGGATCTTTGAAATCAGAGCATGACATCTGAAGAATACTAGAGAGACGGCATTCTTACAGGTATTTTCCTAGCTGTTTCAGCTTAAAGAACAAAGACACAGAGTAGCTCAGTGGTACCACAGCACTGCTCTTCCACTTCCTCCCCCAGAAAGAGCCATTTAAAAAAAAAAAAAAAAGCTTAGGACTGAAGGATAGCTGAGAAAGGCACTCAATCTGTGAGCAGACCTCATGAGTTATTAACCCATTCAACATGCCGCAAGGAGAAGGTTAACAGAGGGCTTGGTGCTCTGCCATGAGAGGTCAGTGGCATCAAGATGCTGTACCTTCTACAGAGGAACAACTGGATGGGTGAATGGGTAAGCTTAGTCTCTCGCAGAGAAAATCCTTTTCTGGTATATGCTGACAACAGAAACAATCCAATTCTTAGGTTTGCTTTAATGGATAGATGGATGGACAGATGGACAGAGAGAGACAGAGACACTGAAAAAAGAAAAAATCTCCAGTGGCCACCCAGAAGCACCATCACCAGACACTACCCATGCTCACCCTCACTGAGGAGGGAGCACTCTCCATGCCACCAGGTTCATGACCAGTCACTGCATTGGGAGCACAAAACCTCATGAGCAGATTCACGCTCTGTCCCCAACTCCAGACCTAACAGATGTGAAGTGGATTCTTAACCTCCCCATTCTCAGAAACAATGGAGATGTTTTCAAACCATTTCCACTTAGAATTTCATATACCATAAAACTAACATTAGCGCCAAAACTCGGGTAAACCAAGTTTTCCAAGGAAAAGGTACACATAGGTATACCCAGAGAGCAGAGGTGGATGATATGCCAACAGACAGCACAGAGATGAAAACCATGTTCTTCCCCCTGTGCAGCAACGCAGCATGCAACACTGTACTGAAGTGACTGGTGCGATTATAATCATGTGCACCTCAGAAACAAGAAATTAAGAGATCAAAGTGCCATAACCTACAACTTCCTCACGTTCTCCAGGGCCCAAGTTCCCTCTCACATTGTGTTGGTTAGTTTTCTTTGTCAGCTTGACACAAGTTAGAGTCATTTGGGAAGAGGGAACCTTAATTGAGAAGATGTCTCCATTAGACTGGCTGGTAGGCAAGTCTGAGAGTCATTTTCTACTGATGACTGATGTGGGAGGGTCGAGCAAGTGAGCCTGGGTTGTATAAGGCGGCAGGCTGAGCAAGCATGAGAACAGCTCAGTAAGCAGCATGTCTCTGTGGTCTCTGCTTCAGTTCCTGCCTTGAGTTCCTGTCCTGACACCCCTATCAGATGAAATAAGCCCTTTCCTCCCCAAGTTGCTTTTGGTCATGGTGTTTATTACAGGCATAAAAATCAATCAATCAAACAAACAAACCCCCACATGGGATGGACTGCACCCTGTGAAAATGTGAGGGAAAACAAGCCGTCCTTCTCAATCTTGTTTAAGTATTTTGGTTATGACAATGCAAGAGTAACTAATAATATATTATGCAAATTCTGGATAACATGATATGCCAATATTTCCTCTAATACAGTGATTTTCAGTTTTGCAATATATTATGTAGTACACTATATATATATATATTTTTTTTTGTTCTGGTGGTTTTTTGTTTTGTTGTTGTTGTTGTTGTTGTTGTTTTTGAGATAGAGTCTCACTAGGCAGCCCTGTCTAGCCTGGAACCTGGTATGTAAACCATGAAAAACTTGTCACAATCCTGCCTCAGCCTCCTAAGTCTGGAATTATAGAGATATTCTACCAGGCTTAGCTTCAAATATTTTTATTTCAATGGATTTATTTTATTATTTTTAAAAATAATTCTGGTATAACCTCCTGTAGTGTTATTAAGTAGCTTTAAAACTAAAGATCCCACACCGGGAGTGGTGGCGCATGCCTTTAATCCCAGGACTAGGGAGGCAGAGGCAGGAGGATCGCTATGAGTTCGAGGCCAGCCTGGTCTACAAAGTGAGTCCAGGACAGCCAAGGCTACACAGAGAAACCCTGTCTCAAAAAACAAAACAACAACAACAACAAACAAAAGTAAGCTAAAGATCCCAGTAAGCGTAAGATTCTATGAATATGTTAAGTATATTCCAAGCAACCATAAGAAATACATATCATCAAATCAACTAACATTTTAATTTTTTCTTTGTGTATGTGTATTATGAAGCTAAACAGTTCTTTTAATAATTTTATATTTATAGACTCATGGTCATGGTTCATGCCTTTAATCCCAGCATTTGGGAAACAGATCTCCGAGTTACAGGCCAGCCTGGACTACAAAGCAAGTTCCAGGATAGCTAGGGTTACACAGAGAAACTCTAGCTCAAAGAAACAAAACCAACCAACAACAAAATTCTATTCACTTATCTCTATGTGACATCTGAGCTCTATGTGAATCAGTTTGCCATGCTTGCTTTCTGCCCTTCTCTAAGATATACTGCTGTGTAGATGTAGGAGAAAACATAAGACACCTTTGAAGAAAAGAATGCCCCAAATACAGGCTTTGGGTCAACATGAAGGTGTCAGTGCCTGGCAGAAAGAGGGACCACAATGTTGCTCATCTAAATGTTGCTTCGAGACATCCTCACCCTCTGTTTTTTCTGCTTTCACCTGGCTCCTCCATTACATTATGGGCAGCAAAGACTTCTATAAGGACAGCTTAGAAATACAACTACCAGTCATGAAATACCAAAAAGCTGCTTCTCTAGCAATAAGTGTGTACACACACTGCCACCTACCCATGGCTCTCTAAGCAAGTGGCATCCTGGTGCTGTAATCACACTTAGCACTCTGCTCATCCTCCACAACAGGCTCACTACCCTCTGTCCTCAAGCAACCGGTGCCTCTTCACTGGTGCTACATGCTTGCCTTTCATTCATTCCAAGCAACTGTAATTCAGGGCACATGCTCGCTTAGTGTGGTCTCACTGATGCCTGTCAGCGTTGGTGCTTAGCAAACATCTAAGGTACATGTTGGTGATAGTCACAGAATAGGGGCTGCATACTAACTGCCCACTGGCAAGAACAGGGAATACTAGTCATGCAGGTGAGTGGTTAGAGGCTAAGTTGCAGGAGGCAGTCACTGCAGATCAGATGTTTGGGAGCATTGATCTGGAAGTGAACACACAGCAGCTCATGAAACAGCAGCAGTGCTGGCAAGAAGCACCAGTATGCCATTATATGGGCTGAGAACAAAGAACAATCATCAAGATTAAAACTAGGAGCGAGAAGTAGATACTGGCTTTCCAGAAAAGGCAATGGACAATGGTATCACAGCAACGCATATAATCAACAGAGTCACAGTGACCTATATCATCGGTGTAGTATCCAGGACAGGTGATGATGGCCAGTGGTAGCACAGTGATCCATGTAAGCAGTATATACCCCAAACACCTGCCCATTATGCAGGGCAATGTTAGCCAAGAAACCTGGGCGACATTCGATATATCACACAAAAATATTAAGGCTAAACTGCATGCGGCTCATGTTTCTACTCCCAGCACTACTGAGGCTGAGTCAGGATTGCCTTTAGTTTGTGGCTTTCTGGGGCTATGCACAGGATAAATGCCAGGCCAGCTTGGAATAACTTTAAGACTGTGACAAAAAACAAAAACCGAACAAAAGAGTTGCTATCAAGAGACTAAATACATCCTCTGCACTGCTCTAAACTATTATTTATAAAATAATGTTTTGAACTTTTACTTGGAGTCGACAATTCCAACTAGAGACTGAGCGAGTACTGCTAGTGTAGAATGACACACCATCTGGAGATTTACTTGGTAAATGAAAGGCGCACACTGGCAGGATTTTCTTACACTGTAAACAAGTGATAGAAATTCAGTTATAGGGCATAATATTTGGGGGGCTTGCTGGATGGTCTCCAACTTGCTACGTAGCTGAGGCCAACCTTGAACTCCTGATCCTCCTTCTTTCTTTCCCCAAGTACCAGGACTGTAACCATGTACCACTACACCTGGTGTAGTTTTAAGAAGTGTAACTTAAAAGCTGAGTACGTAGCCACTCTTTTGGTTACCATGACAAATACATTTAGTGTACTTAGAGGCCAAAAGAGGACATCAGATTATTTGGAATGGGAGTTACAGACAGTTGTTAGCTACCATGTGGGCACTAGGAATTGAACTTGGGTCCCTGCAAAAGCAGTAAATGCTCTTAACCACTAGGCCACCTCTCCAGCTCTGGGAAATGGGTCTTAGTGGTAGTAACTATTCTGGTTCTGCCCCCAACTTTCTGCTTCTTGTCCATCACCACAATGTGTGCAGATGCTCATGCTGCCACAGCCCAAACTGATCTTGCTGTCATGTCTTCCCTGCCAAATGGTCTATTCCCTCGGAACCATGAAACAAAATAAACCCTCCCTTAAGTTGCTTCTGTCAGAGACATGGGCACACTGATTAGAAAGTAATTAACATGGAGTATTACCCTCAAAGGTCCATCACAAGTGACCCACTTCTGCAAGCCTTCATTTGTATTGCCAGCATTTTAAAATGCTCAATATCAGTAGCTATTCGTCAGGCCACAAATAAAACCACAAGAAATATTACATAGTCACTTTTATGGCTATAATTTTACAAGACAGATAAAAGCTTGGTTGGGGGGTATTGCTTCATAAAAGAGCACTTGTCTAGTATGATTTATCCCTAGAATCAAGTCTCAGCAGTGCAGAAACAACATAAGAAGCACACTACCAAGTGCAGACAAGGAGAAGTAGAAGCTGGAACTGCACTGCACTATTACCTGGGATGTAAAATGCCAGCACTACCCTAGAAAAGCTTAGCGGCACCTCTAAGGAATAGTAAGCAAAATTTACAACTCAGCAACTTCTGTCTAAGAATATACCCAAGATAAATGAAGAGCTGTCTAGGTAAGGCCTTGGACAGAATGTTTACAGCAATGTTACTGACAAAAGGGAATGAAGTACCAGACACTACCAGCACATATATAAAAGAAGATGTATATAATACATGTCACTTACATGAAATATCCAGGAAAGTCTACAGACAGAAAACTGACCATGCTTGTCCAAGGTTGGGATTAGGAACAGAAAGGCAACTTTTGGGGATATTGCTCTAAACTAGGTTATGTTAACAATAGCTTTTCAAATGCAATGGAAGTATTCAAGTATACAATTAGAAAGGTAATTTCATAATCTACATGAAACTGTTAAAGCTCTACAACATCACAGGACTGCAGCTGCCCCAGCACCCACAAGGAAGTGCCAGCACATTAAGCACTCAGAGGAGATACAGAATACCTGCTTCCTCCTTTCTACAAGGCAGGAAGACCCTAAGTTCTGAAGTCAAGACCAATATGTCTGGCCATCTGCCTCTGCACTGACTAGAAGATGTCATGTCAACAGCTTCCATACAACATGGCAGCAAACGTCTCCTGACAGGGTGCAGGGGAGAACAGGAGAAGCAGGAAGGTCATTTTCAACCACATTGTCTTTGCAGTGGGTCACAGCCCTTGACTCCGGGCATGTCCTCCCTATATCCAGAAGAGAATACACTTCTTCAAGACATAGAGGCATGGAGGAGGCTGGCCACTTGGGCCTTACTGAGCTTCCCCCAGTTCACTGCCATTAGCTTAAATCTCCTTTGTACAATAACACTTTACCCAACCGTCTCCACAGCATACAACTCAATAAAGAACAGCTTTCCTTGTCTCTGGGGCCTTCTGTGTGAGAAGCAGTGTGTATCATGCAAAACTTGCATAAGATGATTCTTGGCCATAAGCCAAGATACTCTCCATGAAGCCCTCTGAGGTCTACTCCAGCCCCCACACACGCCCAGTTCTCAGACCTTCCTCTACCTGCTTCAGGCTGTCAAGTGTGGCATGTCCTCAAACACTTTAAAATGCCCTGTCACTGCCCCTCTTCCCATTCTCAGTCACATTCCTGACAGCAAGGTCCTTTTGACCTCTCTCCACCATCCTCTCTCGTCTGCTGAACATCATGCTTTGAAGAGTTCCTTGCACCTGATGCTAGTGGTTTGCCTCGTCTCCTGTTAACCTGTCTATTTTTAGTTTATTTTATAGATTCAAATTACCCAAACCTAAGGAGTATAAAATTTCTTGAATCCTTAAACTACCATTTCGATATCATTGTCCATACATGTTAGTAATATGATGTACTCTGGCCTAGAAATTGATTAAATCCATTTATGATTTCCAACACTGACCTCCTGAAAGAAAACTGAACTGATACCAGGCAGGGAAAGGAGCCTTTTATATGTTCAAATCTTGCTACAGGCATGCCTATAAACATGGACTTCATGGTTTTACACGACTTGGGGTTCCGATCAACTTCTGAAAATAACAGTTCTATTTACCAATATATTGTGTTATATGAAAAATGCTTACATGGATGGTTCCTGTTTTCATTTGTATATTATTTTACTCAAGTAGACTATTAACTAAAATATCTCCTCCTTTTAAATCATGTCTAGCAATGTTAACATTATAAAAGTTTTTAGGGTTTTGTCTTAACTAGCAAACAGGTGGTACAGAAATACTGGCCTGTCCTAATACTACAAAGACTCAGGAACTAATTATACAAGCAGACAGGCTGTTCCTCCCATTGAAGTTCCTTGGAAATGCCATCGGTATCTTACCAGGGAAAATCTTTATTAAACCATTCTGTTTATATCTTATTATCTTCAACTACAGAAAAACTCAATGTAATCCTGTTTGAAGAAAACAGTATTAACAGAAATAAAGTATGAATGAAAAATAAAGTCAGCACAGCTGAAGTGGCTGAGGCTGGCAAATTAAGAAAGTCAGGAAGGGCTCCCAGGCTCTTGCTGCAAGCTCCATGTAGCTGTCTCACCACCTCCAAGAAAATGGCTGTGCCTCTCACATATGCTGATCTTGGCAAGTCTGCCAAGGCTATGTCTTCACCAAGGGCTATGGCTTTGGCTTAATAAAACTGATTTGAAAACAAGGTCCAAGAATGGATTGGAATTTACCAGCTCAGGCTCTGCCAACACAGAGACTACCAAAGTGAATGGCAGCCTGGAAACCAAGTATAAGTGGACCAAGTACGGACCAACGTTTACAGGGAAGTGGAACACAGACAACACACACCCTGGGCACCAAGAGCACCGTGGACACATGGACTGAAGCTGACCTTTGACTTGTCCTTCTCCCCTAACACTGGGAAAAAGAATGCTAAAATCAAGACAGGGTAGAAGAGGAAGCATATCAATCCAGGCTGTGACGTGGACTTTGCCATTGCTAGGCCCTCGATCCAGGGTGCTCTGGTGCTTGGCTAGCAGATGAATTTTGAGACCTCCCAGTTCCGAGTGACCCAGAGCAACTTCGCAGTTGGCTACAAGATGGATGAATTCCACCTTCAAACTAATGTGCACGACCGGACAGAGTTTGGTGGCTCCATTTACCAGAAGGTGAACAAGAAGTTGGAGACTGCTGTCAATTTCGCCTGGACAGCAGGAAACAGTAACACTTGGTTTGGAATAGCAGCCAAGTATCAGGTGAACCCTGATGCCTACTTTTTGGCCAAAGGTAACAACTCCAGCCTGATTGGCTTAGGGTACACTCAGATCCTGAAGCCAGGTATCAAACTGACGCTGTCAGCTCTGCTGGATGGCAAAAACATCAATGCAGGTGGTCACAAGCTTGGTCTAGGACTGGAATTTCAAGCATAAATGCATATTGTACAATTGTTCATTTTAAACTATCTTGCAGCATAGCTACCTACAGAATTTAGTGTACCTTTTAATGCTGTATATTGAGGATATGAGAATTGATAAGTACCAAGTTAGACCTCCATGCTAAGGATGTTTACTCCATGCTTTAATGTGTTTACCATTTCAGAGGTAAAGCAGAAACCCCATTCCAGAAAGGGTCCTTTTGGCTGTAGGTGTAGGTTGGGGAGGAGCCCCTCTAGAGATGCCAGGCTACAAGTGGAAGCTGGGACTGTACGCACCCTTTGTAAATCTGTATCCAGTGCCCAGATGAAATTGTGACTTCCTGAGTGACCCTGGTGTCCCAATCCTAACTGCTGAGAAGCATGTACACACTATGTGACAGGGACATTTTAGCAGATCGTGATGCCCTGTTCCCATCCTAGCCCATCAGATACCTGGTTTACACCAAAAGTAGTTCTCAGGGTGTGGTTAGCTGTTAGTTTGTGCCATTTTAGGGTGGAGAGGGTGGGCATGATGGATAAAGTCATTCAGGACTTCTTCCTTGGGCTGTGGTTTTCTTTTCTTTCTTTTTAAATACTCCCCCCCGCCCCCCCCCCAGTTGCACCAGAGTAAGAAATAGCTTCCGGTTTTTCCAGCCCTGAGCTGGGCAGGTGATTACAGTCACACCCTGACAACATCAGGGATCGAAACTGACTTCAGTTGTAGCCTCACCCTTCTTTTTTTTTTTTTTAAGCAGTTTAATGTTTAGAGTCTTCCATTTTGTGTGGAATTAGCTCCTCCCCTTCAAATGCTGTAACTAACAACATGTAAAATGAAACTTGAATAAAATACTGAAACCTAAAAAAAAAAAAAAAGAATGTAAGGAAGGATACATCTCTGGCTTGGTCTGAGCACTCGTGGCCCATGGTTGCTGCTGGTGTACCTCTGTTATTCAAGCGCAAACATGGAGTTAGTTATAGCTCATGTTAAGCAACCTGTAACGGCAGCTAGGATACCACAAGAGTTTCTGTGTGACAGAACCTACTTTTGGAGAATTATACAGAAATAGCTCTACTCCACAGCCTGGAGAACAAAAGGCAGACAGAGAAGAGCAGCAGCCAGGCTGTTGTCTGTCAGCTGAGACAAGAACAATGCCCTGCTTCTGCACCTGCCCTCTTCCTCTCCTGTCAAGAGTGCCCAGAACCTCACCTTCCAAAGTAAGGAAAACAGTGGCATATAACAAATTAAATTGTTTTCTCTTCAGCAGGCTCACAGACATGGAGATTCTGTTGGCAGAGAAAATACTTTACTTTCTAAAGCCACCACTCCATAATTACTGGAACTTAAATATATGTCAATCATCCCATGAGTTTTCAGGAAATTTTCACTTAAAGGAAGTAAAATCTTATAAATAACATTTGAATGTGAACTAGGGCAGTTTGCTAAATGAATACCAGACAGTACAAAGAATAACTCAAAATTACAATCTTAAAAAAAACAAAAAAAAACCAAAAAACCTAGAAATTAATAAATACTAGAAATCAATTTTTAAAAACTAAATAACTGAAAATAAGCCAGAACTTAATAAAATAACAGTTTCATTTTAAAAAAATTGTTACATTTATTTATATTCTTAGTTTGGTTCCTATTGCTATGATAAACACCATAACAAAAAAGCAACTCGGAAAGGAAAGGGTTAATCTGTTTTATTTTAAGGGTTTACGGTCCATCATGCACAGAAGTCAGGAACTCAGATAGGAATCTGGATGCAAGAGCTGATGCAGAGACTATAGACGAGCGCCGCTGACTGGATTGCTCAGCCTGCTTTTTTATAGCACCTAAGGCCACCTGATCAGGGTTGGCACCACACACAGTGGGCTGAGCTCTCCCACATTCACCACTAAGAAAATACCCTTACCCCTGTCTTTTTACAGTCCAGTCTGATGGAAGCAGTTCCTCAATTAGACTCCCACCTCCCAGATACGCCTCCATTGTGTCAAGTTGATGAAAACCAACCAGCACAGTCATCTGTTATGTGTGTGTGTATGTGTACACATGTGCAGGACAGAGTACAACTTATGAGACTTGGTTCTCTCCTTCCACTTTTTAAGTTCCGGAATTGAACTCAAGTGGTTTCATTTCTTAAATATGTATGAGTGTTTTGCCTGCATGCATGTCTGTGTACCATGTGTACACTGACCCAGGATACTATCTGTCTTTGGGTTCATTTATTTCCCTCCTGAATAGTTCACCATTCTTTCAGACTGCTGCTACCCTTGGCTCCTTAAAAGCCTTGCTTCCTTCTCCATAGGAAGAGAGGAGTGAAGCTTAAACATCCACCATCTGGTTCTTCTTTGACATCACATTAACTCATCTGTGCACCATCTCCCCTGACAGTGTAGTCATTACATCAGAATTAGCCATCAGGTTTTTAGAGCTTAGGTCTAACCTTCCTTACAAAAGGTTCTACTTGTCTTATTTGGAAGATAAGCAAAAAAGACACAAAAGTCAGTTGTCCCCCAAACACACAGCTGTAAGCAATGAAGTCAACCAGACCAGCCTGTGTGCTCCGGCTGTGGTAGACCCAGCCTGTGTGCTCCGGCTGTGGTAGACTGTCCTCCACGTGTGCTAGGAACACAACACTCCACTCTAGCACAAATTCCACTTTCTGTTCTTCCCTGTCTCGTTTTAAAAATACAATGCAGAAACTAAATTGTTCAAAAGTAAGCCCTGAGTCACTAGCGTGTCTAACTTGAGTTTTAGTCACAGGATCAGACCCACGGCTTGTGCATGATGTACATGGTGCCCAATGAACTGTACCTGCAGCTCCAACTCATACACAGCACTTAGTGCCAGGTCCTTTCTATGGATCACTCAGGTGAGCTCTTTAGCAGTTCAAGAGTAGAACCAAAGTTCAGGGCGGTTAGGGAAGAGAGACCATACAGCAACATTGCTGTTTCAACTTGCACTATTGTATGAGAATATTCTGCGGTCATTAACATCCAGATTAGGAACATTATTTCAACGTATATTCACTTAGTGAGGTAGAAACAGTTCTTTTCCATTTTCCTCACCATACAGAAATATTTGATACCTGGCATAACAAGAGAAGACTAAAGCAAAGATTACTTAAACCTCAAGAGTATGATTTACCAAAAATTATATTCCTGGAATCAGAAACCAGCAATGAGCTTCTATACAGTACAATAAACAGCCACATTCTTAAAAATAAGGGTTTCTCTTATAAGCATTTTCTTCTTCTGCATGCAGTGAATATCAATTCTGAGCACTATTTAAAATGTCTCTGGTTCTGTCGGGCATGATGGCACACACCTTTAATCCCAGCACTTGGAAGGCAGAGGCAGGCAAATCTCGGTGAGCTCAAGGCCAGCCTGGTCTACAAATCAAGTTCAGGACAGCCAGGGCTCTGTTACATAGAGAAATCCTGTCTCACACACACACACACACACACACACACACACACACACACACACACACACACACACACACACACACACACACACGTACGTCTGTGTGGGGGGGAGCCTGGTCCTATTGTTAAAGGCCTTTGACAGAATGATAATAAATGCACATGGTCAATAGCTTCAAAGGCACAAAGATTCCTTGTCTACATCTCTGGAGTCCAAGCACACACATTTAAATGGATTCTCAGTATCACCACAAGTAAAACGCAACAGTTAGTAGGGCTAGAGAGCTGGCTCAGTGAGTTAGGGCATATACAGTTCTTACAAAAGACCTAAGCTTGGCTCCCAGCACACACATGGGTAAATTACAGCCATCTGTAATATCAGTTTCAGGGGATCCAATGCCCTCTTTGGGTCTCTATGAACAACTGCATTCATATTCTCATTATCCTCATGCCCCGCCACATATATAATAAAAATAAAAACAGAAAAACCTTAGCAGTTCCTTAGTGCTCTTCTTGTAGCGGACCCAGATTTTGTTTGAAGTATCCACATGGTTGTTCATAACCATCTGTAACTCCAGTTCTAAGAAACCCAATGCCCTCTTCTGACCTCCATGGGTTTCTGAAAGCATGGTATGCATACTAACACCCAGACCACAAACATACATATAAACAAAATGAAAACTAATTTTTTTTAAAGCCACAGGAAGAAAATACAGAGATGGCACGAATGGACAACTTCATCTCAACCGTGTTGATGGAGGGAACAGAGCTTCCAAGTGGCAAAAAAAAACAGTGGTTCCTGCTGAGGGCTGGCAGTGGGGGAGCAGACAGCGAGCACAGCACACTTGGGTGTTTACTACAGGACTCACTTCAGGGCATGAAAGTGGAGCAGAGAACTGTAAAGAGAAGGATTTGTTTAGCTGCATGAGTACCTGCTGTTCTCAAATGTTGCGCTCTGACAAAGGCAAGCAGAGTCTCTCAGACCCTTGCTCACCTTCTCTACAGTCCCTTCTCTGGAAATAGCTCTTGAAGGAAAACAGGGCCTTCCTCCTCATTTCATCAAATGGAGAGGATAAAGGAAAGGAATCTAGCCCAGAGCCCAGGGGAAATTTTGTCTCAGGCCATGTCCGTTGGTGAGGCACTCATTTATCTGAAAACCACTTCTTCCTCTAAAACTGCTACAGCTCTCTTTGTTCCTTTTATCTGTGGGTCTCCAGATGCTACCCTCCTGCTCCTTTGTGCACGTGATAAAGGTGCATGCCTTTTCTCCTGCTTGTCTGCTAACAGCCAGTATTCACTAGACTCCACTATGGAAACTTCAGAAGGCAGAGAGGCAGACAGTAAGTCTCCTTTTGCTTCCATACTGGCAAAGTTCTGACATCTAAAAGCAAAGATTTGGACTGTATCAGTCATGTAATTCTGAATGCTACATATATATTTATTTCAGCCCACTGTAAACACACCGTTTTTCCTTGAAGTTATCGAAAGTGGATCTAGTCACGATCTCCAAAGTGCACAGAAAGAAACTTCCTCCTGCAGTTAGAGCACTGCCCTCGGCAAGCTGTTTCCCCAAATGCTTACAGCATGCTGTGGGAGAGGAGGAGGCGGGGACAATGTCCAACCATTTCAAGACTAAGTTTCTTTGGAGATACTTAGACATGGGGGAAAAAAAAGCCTCCTGTAGGCTCACTTTCCTTAACAATTAAACTTTATTATGAACTTATTAAATGAACATACCTCCCTTACAACCTGACTAGCCTAAACAGGAGGGAAAAGAGATTAAGGAAAACAAGAGTGAAACCTTCTGGGTGTCAGTTCCTAGGAACAATTCTCCTGGCGTAGTCAGCAGAATTTCAGCAGACCAGAAATTCCACCAAAGTTTGTGCTGGAACCTGGAGCAACCAGAACCCCGGAGCCTCAGCCGGAGCCCAAAGCCCCGAAGCCTTCTCGAAGTGGAGTGATGAACAGCCAAACAATACCAAGTCCCAAAAAGCCCAGCCTCCTGTTTTGGGCTCATATATATATTCTATTAAATATAATAAACTATATACAATAAAAATAATTACGAACTATCCAGTAAAAGTCACATTTACAAGGATCAGTCCACTTGTATTTGACAATCTTGGAGAAATTATTCCACTATCTACCCTATCCTACTGAGTCTTATCTTAGTGTCCAAAGCATTTTTCAAAAATCTCTTTATTAGAAATTACATTTATCAACCTATAAAAAAATTTTAACTCTTAAACTAAAGCTTATGTGGCTATCTGTTTTTCAAGCTCATCAGAGACCCCAGAAGGAAATACTATCTGCCTACTTAATTAGGTAGCAGGATTACCATATAATATTTCTATCAAAATAGAGTGCCCCAGGATTTTTAATTTTACATAATACAACCCTAAAACAAGAATGAAATGATTATGAATGATTGGAGATGGAATACTCATTTTTTGCATACAGAAATATAAATACAACTTCTGCTCAATCAAAGCCAGTTAGCTGAAAAAAGAGTAACTGCCAGAGAAACTAAGAAGTAAAAAAGAAAGCAACTCATCATTCCCTGTTTCCCCAGATCACTTGTTATCAGACAAGAGACTTCCTTGACGATGTGCTAACTTTCAGGAGATAACACGTATTTTGGCATTGCATCTCCAAAACTCATAAACAAAAGAACCAGCAATAAAAATGCCCTGCTAGGGGCTGGAATGGCAGTTCAATGGATGGAGCTCTTGCCACACCACACAGCCTGAAGAGCAGACCACAGAACTACTTAAAACCAGGCAGATGTGACAGCACTTGCAAGTCTAGCACTTTAAAAGGCAGAGACAGGTCCCTGGGGCAAGGTGGTGGCGAGCTGGGTAAGTGAGCTCCAGGTTCCGCAGGAAGAGACCCTGCCTCAGTACACAAAGTAGAAGAGATGGAGGAGACACTTGATGCCACTTCCTTTTCTTTCTTTTGTTTTGGTTTGTTTTTGGTTTTTTTTTTTGAGACAAGGTTTCTCTATGTTATCTTGGCTGTCCTGGGCTCGTTTTGTAGACCAGGCTGGCCGGATGCCACTTTTAGTTCTCTACCTGGATATATGCGCGCGCGCGCGCACACACACACACACACACACACACACACACCTCAATGTGCCAACACAAACAGGAAATTTCACAAGGCCCCAAACCCTAAATGAAAAAGCTACAGGCAATTAATGGCTAATGAAAAAAAGGTGAATTGGTCTCCTGGGATGAGTCCCCACAGGTTTACAATTTCAAGCAGACATCCCCAAAGTCATAGCACAACAACGAGCAGAGCTTAGTAGGATGTGTGGGTGTGTACATGTGTGCATAGCACTAGTTGTAGGGGAAACTGTTAGAGAGGGCTGTCTGTGGGGGTGCACGGCTGTCCACTTCCCCCATCTCCAGGGCCTGGGAATGGCAGTTTTAGGGAAGTCTGAGGGGCCTAGGGGTGGGGCCTAGCTGGTAGAGTTCCTCGGGCCTTGTGCGGGGCTGGTCACCAGAGTAGTCTTGGAGCCTGGCAGCTGGAGGTCTCCAGGGGCAGGGCTTACAAGTAGTATATGAGCAGGGCAGGGAAAGCCCTCCCATACAGTGTGGATAACCAATATCAGCACCTTATCAGCTGAACTATATCCTCACCCTGTTCTTTGGTATTGTAACATTTTCATTTGAACATATCTATATGTAAAAGTAATCACTGCCAGGGATGGTGGCTTAATCCCAATACTTTGGAGGCAGAGGCAGGTGGCGCTGAGTTTAAGGCCAACTTGGTCTATACAGTGAGCCCTAGGACAGTCAGGGCTACATGTAAGAAAGATCCTGTGAAGAACCAGCCTGCCTCATATTAGGCTTAAAAGTGATCTTACAGTAAAGACAAACTAGTTCTTTCTTGTTTATGATTAAACCTCTGTTTCTCGAAGAATGGTGGTGGTCCATGCCTGTAATCCCAGCACTCTGTGAGTTTGAGGCCAGCCTGGTTTACAAAGTGAGTCCAGGACAGCCAAAGCTACACAGAGAAATCATGTGCTGAGCGCGCGCGCACACACACACACACAACAAAAAGAAGATTGTTTTCAGGCATCACCATCAGAGCTAGGGGAGACTCCATCTTTAAAACAGTGGAGTATTTCAGGCCAGACTCTGGCACAGTGCAGGGAAGAGATTTGGAGGCCTTAAACTTTTTCTTTCAATCCTGTTTTAGGCTTCAACCTAACACTTCAACTTCAGAGGAATTCTTCCAAAGCTCTGGAACAAAAATCAGCTCACTTAAAAATAAATAAATAAAACCAAGAGGTTCTTGCTCTTATCTTTAAAATAGCCAGGTATAACCAAGGGAAGACCACATAAGTAAAGATCAACTCTCCATAATATATTACTACTAAAGCTTGCAGGACATACACTTATGTGGTTAGAGAGAAGAAGCAAGATATAAATGCACTGCACTTCAGAGGAAAACTGAACCCAGGTGAGCAGAATCTGTCCAAATTGTATCATTAATTTTCAGCATTTCCAAGGATAACTACAGTACGTGAGAAAGTCACTGGTCTGAGGAGAGACATTTCAGGCTTTACTCTGCTTCAGTGTGCACTAGCTGGGTCTCAATTTTTTCACTGCTCTGCTTGTGACGCTGAGATAAGGACTATGATGTTTGAATGTGGCATGTCTTAAATGCCTAACAAGGAGTAGGTTTTTCTTCTTACTTTGTTTTGCTTCAGTGCTAGGGATTGAACCTGGGAATTCAGGTATGCTAACTAAACTATACCTCCAGCTTCTCATTTACTGTGATTTTAATAAAAACAAAGATTATTACCCACGCATCTTTAATAGTAACGCTGATTTTATGTACTATATTGATTTTACTAAATGAATGAACATATTCTGATGGCATGACATGCTGATACATTCAAGTACCATCCAACCTTCCTCCTACTTTTTTTTTTGGTGGGGGAGGGCAATGCTGAAGATCAGACTCTGTGCCTCACGTGTGACAGGCAGTGCTCTACCCCTGAGCTGCTTTTCTAGCCCCATCTTTAAAAAATCATATCATGAAAATTACTGTGATAAGTCTTATTACAAAATTTTTTTTTTCCAATTAAAAATAAGCCGGCCCCTTTCCCACAGTAAGTTCCTAACTGTTCAGTTGCATCTGATGTACAGCAACAGTATTTATTTAATAAGTTCTCAGAATTAGAATCAGGGCTTAAGTGATAGCACATTAGTGCGCATTTAATCTAGTTGTTGTGTCTTCTATAAAAACAATCTTTAGAAAACATAGTAAAAGGCGTATGTCAGTATGTGCCAGAGCTTTAGCCATCTGCCTATTGCAGGTAACCACTGGCTCCTCAAATGTAAGCAAACCGCATTTCATATGCCGTGTGTACACGATGTGCACTCCTGGAAAAGGACAGGCACACAGGACCAAGGGTTCCTATGAATTCTATCTAAAGAGCCATAGCAGCCAGTAGTCTTCTGAGTTGGGGGGGGGGGGGACTAAAGAGCAGGTCCACGGGAGCCTACAGATCATTTCTGAGCACTACCCTCCCCCCAAAAAAAACCTAAGACAAACCATGAAACATCACAAGTATTCGACAAATAAGTCCTCTTTTCAAGCCTGACAGACAGTTTCCACAGAATTCTTTTTTTGTAGTACTAGAATTTAGTTTTATGAAAGGTATAATTTTTGCTGTCAAGCTTATACTATTTTCCACCAAAGGGTAATAAAACAGAATTGCTGTATTTGTTCATGATATCAAATGTGTTATGCAACAAAAGCTTGCAGCAATTGGTTCCTAAAACGACCTATTGCTATAATTATTAATCATGCAACAGTAGCCTATAATCTTTTTAAGAAGCTGAAGGATAGCATTTAAGGGTCCCAAACCTCACCTCGAGCTCTATTTTTATGCTGTTTAATACATAAACAAGCTGTCAAGAGTACCAATTCTTCTCCAATATAAAATTTCATCCTAGAGAGTTCCAGGTCAGGCCACAGGATAGTATCTGACAGAGTATCAGAATCAACACTCAGGTGGGTTTGAAAAATAAACTCAGCTGGGCAGTGTGCACACCTTTAATCCTAGCAGAGGCAGACCAATCTCTGTTTGAGGCCAGCCTAGTTTACAGACTCAGTTCTCGGACAAACAGAACCACACAGAGAAATCCTGTCTTGAAAAAACAAATAATAAGAGATGATACAGAAAGACAGACAGACCGATCACCCTAGAATCAAAATTAAAAGGCAGGATGTAAATTTCTATGTATTATAGGACAAAGCTTTCTTCAAACATCTTCACCCCAATATAAACAAGCTTCTTAAAAACAAATACACAAACACATTGACATATGTTTTAAACAAAGCAAGAGCAGTTCCTTAATATTCTTGCCAGAATTCGTCAACAAATTAGACCTGTAAGAAGTAATTCCTAGGTTAACAATTTAAAATAATTCCCATCCTAAAACCGCCGATGCTAAGAATTACTGACAGAAAGCAAACCTATTATGGAGTCTATAGAGGTGCTTTAGAAATAACACTAAAGTTCTCACTGTCTCCATTCTAACTGGCTTTTTTGTCATCATCTAACAAGTAAAATAAACAAGAATGTAGTATACTCCTAACTGGAGTTCAATTTCATAAATTCTTCACTTTGGTAAAGAATTCAGTTAATACATTAAGTATGTGCCTGGATTCCTGAGGCCTTCAGTTCAACTTGTAAACAACAACAATAACAACAACAAAGTAAAGTAAAGTACTAGACAGACATGGGACAGGAAGTAAAATTCTGTGACTTTGATGCTAACTTGCCATCTCAAAAACTGAAAAGCCATGAAAGAGTAAGAGACACTCCTTTCAGGCTTCTACCTGACAGGTATGCTCACAAACATGATACAACATAGTCCATTTGTAAGCCACAACGAGGAGCTTTAAAACAGCAGTAATGAGTAGAATGTATTCATCCCTTACTTCTAAGGAGGGAATCGCATTACTCAACAAGAAACACTCAAAACTAAGGTTTATTTTTTCAGCAAATTCCACATGTTTATATGCTTCCGTATGCACACATAAAATGTTACATTTAAAATCATCACCTCAGCCAACAGGTGATAAAAAGTGAACCTGGTTCTGTAAACTTATAAAAATATGCTTTAAATCTGTATAAAGCATTATGGCATTTTCAAAACCCACATTAGAATCAGCCATCTTACAGGGTGAACTTTAACTTTCTCCTGTCCCTAGATACAGTCACACACTAATTATGCTCCCCTCTGCTTGGAAAATGAGCACCCCAGCAGCAAGGGCACTAAATTAGCTCTAATCCCGAGAAATGGGCTGGCACTACTTGCCTGCCTTTTAGTATAAATCTGCTTCATAAAAACATCTGCTTGGGAAATTTCGCCTGACGGATGAGAAGACGTGTATTACACATGCAGATCCCTTTGATTCCCATGCAGAAATTGTTTGTTCTTGGAATTAATTTAGTGGTAATTACTTATTGACAATACATAGAAAATAAAGCTCTTACTAAAATACAGTATTCACAGGTCCAAATCAGGTTAAATTTAATTTCAGCTTTTTAATAACATTTCATCTATATACCATGCAAATATAACAATGTTAAATAAAAGCAGCTAAGGAAAAACATGAAATAAAGTTCCACCTACAGGGATTCCTCTGACTATTTTCCTTGAGTCCTGGTGATGACATGATTGAGAACTGAGCAAATGGACAGAAGCAGAGCTGGTCAAGCGCAACCTCCAGCTACCAGGCAGCTCCCCTCACGTGCATCTTCTGAGACGTAGAACAAAGGAAGTAAGGCTGCAGCCAGACCCAGTTTTTGAGCCTGTTAGTTTTCCGACGTTTCTGATGTCTTAAGCAGACATACAAGGGAATCTACTGCCTCTATAAAGGAAAATGCAAGCTCTCAGGGGCTCTGGTATACAAAGATGTATGCACGGATCTGGACCATACCAAATTATGCTGAAAATAGGGGTGGGGTGAGCTGAAAGCATACTAAATCCTTCTGAACTTGTCACCTAGGTACAAAGATGCATTAGAAACACTCTAAAGAGCGCAAGAAATGCTAATGTCTAAAAGTGGACAAATTAAAATAAAGGATATGCTTGCTTTATAACACATATTTAAGTTTCCCCCACCTTATTTAAATGTAGCTTTAGCACAGGTCCCCTCAGATTCAGTAGCACTAGCCAGTGGCTTGAAGTGTACAGTAAACCCTCAAATGTCACAATCCTGGTGGTTACAGTAACTGGCAGCTGCACCCTGCTTCAAAACTGCATGCTCCCAAACTCCTCTCTGCCGGTCTCCTTCAATCAGGCCCCCTCATTCTATCTCCAGCCTCAGCTTTTCTATAGCCTTTCCCTCCCCTTTTAAGCAAATACATTTTCTTTTAAAAAAAAAAAAAAAAAAAAGGAAAGAAAGAAAGAAAAGAAAAAAGAATTCTCCCATCAACCTAACAATTTCTCCCACTCTTTTTTTCCTTAGTTGTTTGCTAGTGTTATGTGTGTTGTTTTGTATGTGTTTTATGTGCACATGTGTGTTTGTATACATGCATGTAGGTGCCTGCAGAGACCAGGGGCCTCGGATCCTGGACAATGTAGGGCTCTAGACAGCTAGAGTCACTGTAGGAGTGGTACATCTTTTAAACACAGAGCCATTTCTCCTATCCCAATTCAAGTCTTTTTTAAAGCTTTTCCTTAAATCTCTCCTACCCATCCTCTCCCCCTACCCCCTTATCCTCTTTGAGACAGTTCTTGCTATGTTACCCACACTGGTCTTTACCCAATCCTCTTACCTCAGCATCCCAAGAAGATGGGATCCCAGGCACATGCCAGCATATGCAGCTCAACAGCATGTCTCTTATCTTGGACATGCTCTTCTCCACCCTATCATCCTGTGAGACCCCAGAAAATATAGAGCAGATCTGATCCTGTGAGCTCTAACTGGAATGCCTTGGGTTCTCCAACTCTCTAACATACCTCTCTCAGATGAACCTCTATGCTTTCTTTTCTTTTTTGTTTTTGTTTTGTTTTTTTTGAGACAGGGTTTCTCTGTGTAGCCTTGGCTGTCCTGGACTCACTCTGTAGACCAGCTTGGCCTCGAACCCACAGAGATCCACCTGCCGCTGCCTCCTCGGAGTGCTGGGATTAAAGGCGTGTGCCACCACATCCGGCCTCTCTATGCTTTCTTGAGCATGCACTCACTCCTATAAGGAACAAAAATCTTTAACATAAGCCTTTCAAATATGATTAATTACATATCATATAAGTGAATTCCTATATATAAATATATTATAAATATACACACTAGTGCTGAAAATGTATCTCAGTTTGTAAAGTACCTGCCTAGCGTGCAAAGCCCTGGCTCTGATCCTGTATCACATAACCCTGGCATGGTGGTGAACACCTGTAATCCCCACACTCAGCGAGTGAGGCAGGAGGATCAGAAACTCAGTCATCCATAGCTACATAGCTCAAGGCCAGCCTGAATTGCAAAAGAAAAAAAAAACAAACAAACCTGCCTCAATAACAAACAACACACAAAATTTACATTTAAAAAGATGACAGAAAAATATAAAAATGAGACAACTTCTAGGGGTTGGGAACATAGGTAATCAAGTAAAGATGCTTGCCAACAAGGCTGAGGCCCCAAGTTCAATACCCACAAGGTGGAAGCACAGCGTCCACAGGCTGTCCTCTGGCTACTACACAAACTCATGCATGCATGCACACTCATGCAGACAAATAAAAGTAAAAAAACAATTTAAGAGAGGATTTCTAGTCTTATTCCCTGTTCCCAATGTTCTGCACTCCATCCCTTTGTTGAGACCACTGGTCTAATGTGCATGACATGCAAGGCTGTGTAGCACTGGCTCCCCATGTGTCCAGCTCTACCCTTCACTTCATCCCACACATCATATGCTTCAGTGATGACAAATTACTTGTAGTTCTTTCAATGAGCAAGAAATTAGAACTTTAGCTTCAATTCTTGAAATAAACATCTCTGTTTTCTTGCAAATGTTCTCTCCTCTTTCTCAAGTGCCCTTGATATCCTTTCACAGCCCCGCAGGTACTTGTAATTCAGACTAAGTGACACTGCCTGTCTCCAGTTGTTTGCCCTATTTTAGTGTGTTTATTACCAGTATTCAACTATGTTTGCCTTCCTAGGCTATAATTGTCTTTAACGGTGAGGTTCCATTTTTATCCAGTATTTAATCTGAGTGCACAGTACAACAGTACGTAGCAGAGGGGGTTTTATGAGCTGACACTTTTTCTGGCTAAGTGTTCAGTTCTACTTACGGAGAAAGGTATCTGGGAAAGTGGCAGTGGCTTCCTCTAAGTATTCACCAAGCTACGGGGACCAGGTGGTATATTTTCCAGAGAAAAAGGATTGGTGGTTGCTTTGTCAAAGGTAAAAGGGCAAATGTAATCTAAAACTGTGCTAAGTCAGGAACCATACAGTGAGATAGGACTACCCAACCATAAATCTCTGTACTTTGTTCCTTTCAGTAACACATTTTTAGACTAAAAATCTTAAGAGGAGTTTCTAAGATTTACACACAGAATAATAACCTACTTTTAAATCTAGGGCCTGAAGAGATGGCTCATCAGTTCAGAGCATTTGCTGTTCTTACAGAGAATCTGGTTTGCTAGCTACCTGGCAGCTCACTGCCTTCGGTAACTCCAGCTCCAGAGGACCCAACATCCCCTTCTGACGTCTGCAGGCAGTGCAAACACATGGTACATATACATTTATGCTGACAAAATATTATTTCATATAAGATAAAATAAATCTAAATACCCAAGGTTGATCCCTGGAGCCCATGTAATGGTGGAAAGAGTGAACAGAGCCCACAGAACTATGCTTGGACCTCCACACAAACAGCCTCATACACCTCATGCATACACATACACAATAATAAAAATTAATGGCTAAGGACAGGTATGCTGGCAAGTACCTCTAATCCCAGCACTGAGGAGATAGAGGCAGATGGATCTCTGTGAATCCTAGGCCAACCATATGTACATGGTAAGACACTGTCTCTAAAAACATTATTCTTGCTGGATATAGTAGCATGTACCTGTTGTCCCAGCTACCAAGATAGAAGAAGCACAGGTTTGGAGGCAAGCCTAGCTGATTTAGTGAGACTGTCTTAGAGTAAATAATTAAAAAGAGAAGGAGAGAAGCTCAGAAGACCGCTTTCTATCATGTGTGAGGCTCTGTTCAGTCCATAAAGACAAAGTACAGCTCTGACTTTCTCTACTGTTTAACACTTAAGGCTCCTCACCAGCTTAAAGAGGCGCAGCATCTGGGGAATTAGAAACGGTTCTCACTGCCAAGGCTGAAACAGCTGCTGTTGTTCTATAGCCTCATGCAACTCGAGGGAAGGGCAAGCTCAGCTCATCAGCTCAACAAGCACCAAGGGAGAAGCCACAACGTGGGGACGATACCAACCTCTATTCCTAACTTTATGGTTTCTAATCTTATGTTCTGTTCCCTCCAAATCACTTATTCCAATTTAGAAAAGGGCTTCTAAGTACAACTCCTAAGTTGAGTAAAACAACTGGAAAAAGTAAAATCTTTTGCTTTCCTGTAATCTTAAAAAGAAAAACAAAAGTAATGTTTTTTTTAAAAAGTATTGTAACCTGTTTAGAGAAAAAGAAAATTTTTTCCTCCTTAATATTTTAGAAGAATAGTTCATTTTCTTATTATAGACTACTTGTACTTTAAAATATTACCACAACACTCAGATGAAAACCTGGTTCTTTCCTTCCCTATTTCTCTCAAGACAGGCTCTCCTCATCTTTGTTCACGCTGTTGGTGCTGTGCTCCTGGGGTCCAGGGACTCTCCTGCACACTGGAGTACAGGTGCATGGCACTGCACCTAGCACAAGGGCAATGCTTCATGCTCAAATTCAAGAGCATAAATTGTTCTGTGGATAGATCTAGTGTGCTATCAGGGTACAAGATTAAGAATGTGTATACAAACAAGATATCTCACCTAAACTGAATTATTCTATCAAACAATATGCAGTATTACCTGACTTTTGACAAACAGCTGGTCTCTGAGAATACACTAAAACAGAATGCTTCAATAAGGAGATGCAAGTAAAGCTGACACTTTATATAACACGTGTCCCTGCCTGTCTTTTACTGTTAGCCTGAGTAGGTTTTTTCCATCTCTTAATATTATATAAGAAAGGCCAAACTAGTCAGTCAAAACAAACAAGAGGCAAAGCAGCACTTTATGAGGATTTATAATCTTACTTCAAACAACTAGTGAAAAATAATGCCCAGGAATAGGGGATAAAAGTTAAATAAAAGCAATGAGAGCATGACAACACATGCTATCACATGGTCATGCAATATTATCTTCAACAACTAGCCATGAGCTTAATCATGCGGTGGGTAAACAGAAATTAGGACAAAACGGAGTGTTTGATAAGGCCACTGTAGGAATGAATAAGCCTTGATGGCCTCTGTCTTTAAGAGTAGTCATTTTTCTGAAGCATCCTAACAGACCAGACACATAGGCAATACGAACACTCATTCAGTAGGTCAGTACAGGATAGTGGGCTGTAACAAGCATGAAGCAGGCAGACACAAGGGAGTCAACAACTAAGCTACCTCTTCTATTTCTTGAGGCATCTCTAGGGATAGTCGTTTCTATGGAATTAATTAAAAAAAAAAAAAACCAAAAGGGGCATACTGGAAGGACTCTGAACTGACAGGAAGTCTGTCGTTTCTTTACTAATGTTTTTCCATGACCAGTGTGATGGTTTGAATGTGAAATGTCCTCCATATCCTGAGGCAGCTGAACACTTGGTTCCCAGTTGGTGACAGTGCTTGCGAAGGTTTGGGAAGAGACAGCCTTGCTGAAGGAAGCACATCACTAAGGGCAGCCTTGATAGCTCCCAGCATCAATGCACATTCAGTATGAGTTCTGCTTCATGTCTATGGTTAAAGATGCGACCTCTCAGCTTTCTGCTGCCATGCATCCCCACTCCCATCCCCCACCCCGCGATTATGTACTCTGCCCCTGGAAGCAAAGCAATCCTTCCTCATACAAAGCACCTTAGTCACAGCGCTTCATCACAGCAACAAAAAGTAACTAATATGACCAAATGTGGAGCAACATGGCCGAGAACTGTTCTCTGTGTTCCCCTCCAAAAGTTCCTCTCAGATAAAAAAATAACACTGGTTTGCTTTTCGGAATCTCTGAATATGTTTCATCAATATCTATAACTATACAGATGGAGAAAGCAAGGGCAAAGTCAAAGAGCAGTCTGGGAGCAGAACCCAGCTCTGACAGGGCAAACTTCTTGGAAGTTCATGAGTCTATTAGGCATATCCTGAGTTCTCTCCCCATCTCTTCTTGTGACCCAGACAGACGCTGCTGCACAGCAGAAAGCAGTTCCTGAAACCCCAAGTCTCAACAGTTAGCATCTTGCCTCTTCACACTTCTAGTGCTTACTAGCACAAACTCTCACACTGCACCTCTCCTATAGTTAATCCGGAATTTCAAACTCATTGTGATTAAATAAAACGTACACACACAGTATTATGCCAACTTTTGCTTTTTAACATATAAACTATCTCATTTAAAGGGAAGAGCATGAGTTACTTCATTATCACCAAGATAGAACATCTGACATCAATTAATCCTCAACTATTTGGAAGTGAAGAATTAAACACAGAATTACCTTTGAAGGCTTCAAGCTCCCTCCTGTAAGAAAAGAGAAAACCAAAGTTAAAATAATTTCTTCCCATTGAAAATTGTGCTTGCACTATAAAGCAGTTTGTGTACTTAAAATATGTGCTCCAGATGTTCATGTATCAACTCTACACCACTGAAACTATCAACACAATTAGACTGAAGTAATAATGATTGTCATTTCTGCCCTTACCTCTTAATGGCTCAAAAACTCTACTAAAATTTAAGTTTCAAAAACAAAATGTAAGAATACAGACATTTTATTGCCATATGTGGTCCATCTTATACAGAAACAATTCAGAAAAGCACTTATTATAATTTTGATAAATATTAAAGAATAGATTTTAAGGTTTTCAACTAAAAATTATCTAGAATAGCAGTATTATTTCTCCATTTAGTAGCAAAGAAGAAAAATGAGGAAAAAAAGAAGTATAAGAAGACTGACATTCACAGCTCAGCCTGCTCCTGAAGAGCCACATAGCTCTAGGCATCTGCTGGTTTGCTGAATGTCAATGCCAATACTTTGAGATAAAGAGGCCACAGCAAGTTACATTCCAATTTTCTCTCATAATTTTGTAATTATATGGTTTTTCCCTGTATCAATACTAATAAAAAGGAAATCTGAGGAGTTATGTTTCTTTAGTAAAGGCTAGCTCTCCTGCAGTATACGGCTATCTATCATTTACACTCCAGGTCCTATTAAACTTTTGGCACATTCTGAACTCAACTCTACACCCCAAGCTCCTAACTACACTGCTGGTCATTGGCCTTGTTGAACAAAGAAAATTCATCTCAGCACAAAAAGCACTGGGGGGGAGGGTGCAGGGGGGGGAGGAGGGGGGATGGGGGCGGGCAGACTTGCATTTAGAAGCTGGAAAATGATTTGCCAACAAATAGTCTTGCATGGAGGGTGAGCTCATTACAGAAGGGCTAGTTGGCATAAAGTCACTATCAAACCCAAGAAAATATCTGTGCAACAAGGTACACAAACAAGCACGGCATGCACAACTATGTGGTATTGCACTCCTAGGCTTTTATCTGCTCTTTGTGAGAAAAAAAAAGTGCAGTGTTAAATGGACCCAATCATTTATAAAGATCTGTTCTCCACTTCAGCACATCTGCCCTTTCAAGGTTAAGACAGCCTGGAAATTGCAAATGTTGACACAAGTGACACAATCTTTACTAGAGGTGATTTAGAGAATGACAGGGACTTTTATGTAGAATATTCTAGATGAAAATTAGCCCAGAATACTTTAGGTGTACTAGGAAAACTCTCTACAGATGACCTACAAACAGCTCCAGCCCTAGAACGGGAGCTATTCTACCTGGCATTAGGAAGACTCAGAAATAACATTGTAAAGTAGCTTTTTAAAAGATTAACCATTAAAAGCTAAAATCCAAGTGGTCTTTCATACACAGGACTGTAAACTGCCGTGGCAACGCCTATGCCTAGCGTCTCCTATACTATATTGTCTGAACATTCACAATCCAGTAACTGTCTGATTTGCCTTTCTTCGCTGGGAGGACAAGGAAGATAAAGAGTTTTCTTACAAGGGAAAACAATCTGAAAATTTAGGAAATGGGTCCAAGTGGCTTGCAATCCTTAGACAAAAACAAAACCTAAAGTAATAATGAAAGAATGTCCTACCCTGGGCTGGCAAGATGGCTTGCTCCCAAGCCTGATGGCCTGAATTTCATCTCTGGTACACACATGATGGACAGAAGTGATCCTCAAGTTTTCCCATGACCTCCATACTGGTGCTGCGGCATGTGCATAAGCCTCGTGCACATCCTTGGGCCTCTACTTAAACTTTGGTCTCACCCCAGAACTGAAGCAGACTTAGAGGGGTTGCTGGATCTCCATGTTCCTCTTCCCAGTGTGGCCACATCGAATTAATCTTACTTTTTCATCTTTCCACTTTTAATTAACATACTGAGGACCTGACTTGTGGCACAGGTTATGACCCCCAAGTTCAGTAACAGTACTTATTATCTTTAGTAAAGATAGAGTGACCACAGAAAGAAAGACACAGTAGATGAGGACAGAGTCAGATCCCAGAGACAAGAAGCAAAGCATGACTATCAAGTACAGTGACTGCAGAAGAACAAAGAGTGTTTATTGCTCCGCTGTCTGTTGTAACTGTAGATATGGTACTCCACTCTTGATAAGGCTTTGTCACATGTTATCTCATAGGAAGTGGTTTGTTAAACTGGTGACGCTCAGTGGCATATGAATCTCTTTTATTTTTTCATACGTCAACAGTATTTTCATGTTCTAGCAACTGATCTAGTTGAGCGGGCATATTATTTTCAGATGATTATGTAAGTAGAATTTAAATGCTTTCTTTTGGAGTGTGTCATACTATAAACCTTAATGAATTCAGAAAAATATCTTTTCAAACTGCAGTATAGGGAACCCTGAAACTAAAACATCCAAAATTTTAAATGTTAAAATTTAAAAGCTAGTACTCCCAAAGAGTAAAAAGGCCATTTAATCACCCCCACCCCCACAATGGGTATTGTTTTTAAATTGCATGTATTATCAGTAGGCTTGGCTATCGATCGATCAAGACACAGACACTTGTTATATTTTAAGATAGCCTTAGTTAACCTGGGGCAGGGCAGATATCAATCCTCTAAATTACCTCCCATAGTGGGCCAGGCATGGGATGCCTGTCTCAATCCCATGTCACCTACTTCTAGTAGCTTTTATCAAGCTACCTCCCATCGATATTCCCAAATACTTGCTCATGTTCTTCATCTGGGCTGGATTCTCCATCCACGCCGCCGGCCATGTGCTTCTCCTCCAGCTAACCCATGGCGGCCTTCCTCTCTTCACTTCAGGTCTCCCTCCTCTTGGCAGTCCTTCTTTCTTCTTCCCAGAATTCCTCCCTCTCCCAGCCCCACCTGTCTCCTGCCCTGCCCAGGTGAGATGGCTTTTTATTAAACAAAAGGTGGGTCAGACAACAAACGTAATTGGCATCAAAATACATCAGATTATCCCTCAACAAATGGGGGTTGAGCTATGAGGGTAAAATAAAAAAATAAAAGTGCCACATTAATCAATTTATCTGTGGAGTGTTATAAGAAGTGTATGTGTAGAAATCAAATAAGTAAGACTCAGATATGCAAACATAACAGGAGAGAGCCCCCCATCTTACTGTGACCACCTCTTTGATGTGCCCACCATATTTTAAAATTACCTTGATTTATGGCTTGCTTTGCTCTGCTATTATACACATCCATGAAACTGCTTCCACCAGGGAACATGAAGACTCTATCATCTCTTCCATGTTTCCCAGGTTCTATAATAAACTATTTATTCCCTTTGATGCAAGGGCTGAGTTTTGTTGTTTTCCTATTTTTATGCATTGACAGGACATAATTAGACAGCATCCCTTTGTTATGGCAGGTGGACAGAACCTAGAATGATTATTTGTTCCCGAAAGGATCTCACCAGACCTCTCTGAGTAAGGACCACCAACCATTCATTTCTACCTAGCCAATGGTTAAGGAGTCTACCAGGATGTGGTATCATGTGAAAACATGTCTCCTTACAGCACAGTGGGTCAGTGGCTGATAGACCAGGATGACAGTGGGCAGAAAAGGTGATTTCAGATTAAAGCAAAAATCTCTCAGGAGATGTTGAAGCTTAGAATCTCTGATGGTAGTTTATTACACACATAGAAGCAAGCCCCTCCCCCCCCCAAAGTCATTCTGACACTATTTATAAAACAAAGGCCCAGAGGATCCAAGATGGTGGAGCCAAACACACACCCTGTTTGATCAGCAGGACAGCAGTAACTACAGCAACCTAAGGACTGAAGTGAGAAATAGAAAATGCCAGTGCTGTTGATCCCCATAACAAAAGAACCGGATATTGACACTGGATCAGACCTGACAGGATTCATTCTTCTCAGCATGCTGGACGCTGGCATCCTGCAGTCTTCATGTTCTAGGCCCAAATGCCACAGTTGCTGTTCCTCATCAGAACAGGACAGCTCCCAGGACAGCTTTGAAGAAAGGCTTCCAATCCCAATTGCCCCAGCATTTTAGACTGTCTTACACAGGACTCTATCATGCCTGGAATTTCTCAGCACTTAGAAACTGTACCACAAGTGCTATTCCTGGCTTGTTTAACCATTTCCCCAATTTTATTTGGGCCCCTACAAAGGTATTATTCATTCCAAATCAGCCAGAAGAAACCTTTAAAAGAATAATGCCCCATTTCCCTTAAGGAGGGCTGGGTAGGCTTTTGGTTGCTTTCTTGGGCTACAGATGTTTAATTTCATTGGGAGTTGCTTATAAGTTATTATTGGTCTTATTTAAAGAGAAAACAAAGTTGGACTCAGGGATGTCTTTCTTTCTTAGGAATGGAGAAAGAGGTTGATGGATGAAAGGACAAAAAGTAGATTATTAAATCTCCTCCTCAACTTAAGGCCTTAATTGTTACTCACAAATAAGGTTATTTTTAATTCATTGGTATAGAATTTTGTATATTGATACAAAATAAGTTTAATTTTGATACATTGGTATAGAATTCAAAATTTAAGATTATTATTCAAACATTATATATTTCTACTCTAATATGAGGAGTTGTACCCATACAACTAAATTATAATACAAGGTTTACTTCCAATACTTTGAAAGTGCTATTGCAGGCTGTTTAGGATAATTAAATAATACAAGTTAATTGTTAGTTGATCATCTCATGGTCATGTCAATTACTAGTCTATTTTTAAACACAAGAATATACATCCTAGGTTTAACAGATAGATATGATTCTATAGATAGATACGGTAAAATAGTTAAATAAGGTCTTCAAAAACCTCAGAGATCTACAGAATATGGCATTTAAAGATGTTTTCATTATTTTAAGGATTCTTTGAAAGTTAGGTTAACTATGGCAACACCCAGCCTTACTTCAAAGATGATGATGAGCATCAAAGAACCTCCTTATGGAGACGGCTTCAAATGTGGCAAACCAGCCACTGGGAAAAATGTCCTTGTTTCGGCCACAGTCAGAATTCTGCCTAAAACTGGGCAAGCTAGGATTTAGGCAGAGTCAACAGCCAAACTCTGCCAAGATAAGTAGGCAAGTCCTCAGCAGTTCCTGCTTCACAAATATGTCTGTCAGATATAGTAGGCCAGAAGGCTGAAGATGATGCTCCAAGGTTATAGAGAGTTTTTTGGGTGACTGTTCAGGCAGTAACTATCATCTTTTTTTCATTTTGGAAGCTGATAGCCTACACTTCCTATTTACTCAGGTAATTAATTTTATTCCTTCTCAAGTCTCGGATAGGGTTGAAGACCAGATAGTTTAGTTTTACAATTAAGCTTAGTTGTTTAGAGGTTAAGGTACTTTTAGGTCTAGATAGATACGTTAAGTTGATAGAGATGAGATATGATATTGATTTACATTCAGAATTTTAGACTCATTAAGATAGGAAAGATGTTTTCTTCAAGGTTGTCAAATACAAATACCAAAAACACTATGAATGTAACATTTATATAATTCCTGATGGTTTTGTGGTTCTTCTTGCTGTATGTAGTTTATTATATATGTGTGTAATAATATAAATGTACATAAAAAAGAAATCCTTTAAAAAACTAAAAAAAGCCCCTAAGAAATACTAATTCACTGAGAAAACTGCACTAAAGTCTCATTTATCACATTACTAATATACCTCAGCCTCATATAGGTATATCTTTTGGGTAAACTCAGTGTAAAAGTAATAAGACAGTAAGATTCTAGATTCATAGACATTTAAAGTTGAAAAGAATCTGAGAGATATGGTAAAAAAGATGTTGTAGAGGAGGTTGTTGTTGTTTTTAGTTTTACCAGACAGGATTTCTCTTGTAGTCCTAGCCATCCTGGACTCACTTTGTAGACCAGGCTAGCCTCAAAAGAGCTTCAAAAAAGACAATGGAGGTCTAAGGAACAAGCTTCTGAGTGACAGCAATAAGCTATATATGCATTCTGTTTTACATGAAAAGCTATGCTTTGGGGACTTTATTATCTCATCATTATTATAATTTAATATTTATCTTTATGATGATGAGAAATCTTAATCATTGTAGAAAAATTAATTATGATAGCAGTAATATGATCAGACTAGGGGAAAGATTTTTTAACAGCAAGGCCAAAAGTAGACTACCACTAGGAATGAAGTTACCAAAATATGTGTATCAACTCAAAAGGCCTCCAGTGAAGACACGAAGGCAAAGATGGAATCAAAGGAGCATCAGCCTGGACTGAGGACTAAGGAGACATGACAGGGGAGAGGAGAGGGCATCCCTATGACTACGAGCTGCACAATTCTGCAGAAGCCAGCGTCTGACTGGAAACATCTAAGTTTCACAGTGGATCTTGGGGCTTGGTGGTCGTGAGAAGGCTGTTGAAGATGCCCATACTGAAGACTATGGTAACCATGTGGGTGGCAGATGAGCAAGGACGTGTGAAAATTCCAAAGGAGGGAACAGGAACAGGAAGTGGCAGTAACCACTACAGAAATCCAAGAGTGAAAGCTGTATTACAGAAAAATGTAGTTTAGCAGTACTAAAGAATTTTATAAGGCCAATTTTAGAAGGTCAGGTAATTAAGAACTGACTTATCAATAGATTTAGTTACCTAAAAGGATAAGAAAAATATCAATTAAACATTAAAGGACACCCTAGATTTACTCTTTATCAATACTTTAATAGGACACAAGTTTGTACGATCTCAATTAAGCAATATTTTAACTATGGTATGCCTTGCACCTTGTTCATCTATTAGTCTTTTCAAGAGACATATTAATGGTGTGTGAGGCTTTCTTTAACTAGTCCTGTATTTATCTTTAAGGATATTCTCCAAATTTTAGTAATCCATGTTAAAGCACAGATGGCCTGAAAAATTCACACATCTTGCCACAATTTTTGAGAGCTACTTATAATTTCCACTTTCTCTTTAAAAGAAATAATGTTATTTTATGACAACGCATTTCTAAGTCAATATAAGGACTGGAACTGCTGTACAAAAACCAGGATATGCAATTTCAAGAGAAAGAAAATGATGCTCAATTAGGGGGAATGTCCCTCTGTGAAAGCCAATATAATAAATAAATCCATGTCCTTTGAGACAGTGAACAGTGACATTTTCCCAAGGCAGAACTAAAGACTAGAAAGAGCACAGGAGGCAAAAAGAGATCATTTCTTAGCTACAGAAACTCTGAGCCATTATTGCCCCGGGACAGTGAGGGGCTTCTTTGGTTACCTTCACAGTCATTCTCTTTCCTGTCACTAATGTTAGAGCAGAAAAGCAGCTGGAAATGCACAGGGACACCACAGCACAGCTGAGCACTGAGAGAAGTAACTCCACACTTGATGCCCTGGGAAAAACTCAAAATTCAGAACTGATCAGGAGTTCAAGGCCAGGCTGGACTACATAAGACCACATCCCAAATAAAACAGGACACCCCAGAATTAGTGTAACATATAAGTCCCAAACTATCTTTGCACATTTGATAAACTGGTTCAGAGACACTGAGAGTCATTACAGTTTGTAAATCATATGGTGTAAGTACATACAACTGAATCTTTAGAAAAAAAGGTTTACAGGGAGTTAGAGAGATGGCTCAGCAGTTTACTCTTCAATTCCCAGCAACCACTGGGTGGTTCCCAGCCACCTATACTGGGATCTGATGCCCTCTTCTGGCATGTAGGTGTACATGCAGATATAACACTCATATACATAAAATAAGTAAATAAATCTTTTAAAAAAGCATTAAAAAAAGAAAAAGGGTTAATTCCTTTTATTAAACTTTAGCTAATTATATTTTGCTGATTTTCAATATGCCCCCATTTCTCTATTATATTTTTTGTATTTGCCTGAACAAAACCTAGGCTTCATACATACAAGGCCAATGTTCTCCTACTGAGCTACCACCAACTCAGTCATATAATTTTCTTAAGAGTGGATCTTCACCTGTGACTACACACTGCAGAGGATTTTATGTCATCCAAATATCTATAAAAGGAAAATTTTTTCTGTTTGTTTGTTGTTTTTTTGAAACAGGATTTGTGCAGCCCTGGATGTCTTGAAACTAGCTCTGTAGATTAGACTGGCCTCAAACTCTGCCTCCAGAGTGCTAGGATTAAAAGCATGGCCACCACTGCCTGGCAGAAAACCCTTTTTCAAACCCAATTTATAGAACAGCATTTAAATCTCAGAAGAAAAAAAGATTGGCAAAAGATACTGTAAGCCAATTTATTGAAGCATTTATTCTCTTTAACATATTTTCAGGGCATGACTCTTTGCTTTTTTGTTTTGGGATTTTTGTTTTTGTTTTTGAAGACAGGGTTTCTCTGTGTAGCCTTGACTGTCCTACACTCACTTTATAGACCAGGCTGGTCTTGAACTCACAGCGATCCGCCTGCCTCTGCCTCACAAGGGCTGGGATTAAAGGCATGCGCCACCACTGCCCCACCCAGGGCATGACTCTTTAATGCTGATAACAAGTGATACTAACTGTTCAAAAACAGAAACAAAAACAAAAGCAAAACAGCCCAAGGATCTAAAAAGTTGTTCTGACTACATCTGTCCTGTGACCACAAAAGCTGCCAAGACACTTTAGAGCTAGCCAACTCATAGGCTTAGATTTTATTCTGAAAGACGATGTAAGTGATGATGATACATTTATTGAACCAATAGAATTACCAATTTGTGGTAAAATGGGGCTTTCCAGGTTCTTTTAATTAATCACCTGGAAACCATCAGAAGTGGCACTGAGAAGAGAAATATTAAAGGAGAAAAATAGAGAAGAGACATAAGATTGGACCTTTAAAAATATTTTCCGTATTTCTGTTTAACTTTTTTGAACTTTCATTTTAACTATGTGTATATGGGGAGGCGCGGGGAGAGGTATGTGCACAAGTGCAGGTGCCCATGGGGCCAGAAGAGGCCATCAGGTGGCTGTAAGCTGTTCTAGGTGGGTACTAGGATCCAAATCTTGGTCCTCTGCAAAAGCAGCAAATGTTCTTAAGCACGGAGCCATCTCTCCACCCCATTTCTAAACTTGCAGAATACTGCTGTAGTAGCTATTTATACTGTTCTTGTTTGCTAATTCTAACATCTGTGTCAATTCTGAATGGTTTTGATTGATAGGTTATCCTTAATATGTTTGGTTAGTAATCTTTGATTACAAGCCAGACATTTATCTTGAGCACTAGATACTTTTGTATTCCTATAAATATTCATGAGCTTTATTTGAGACGCTGTTAATTGAGTTGGAAACTGTTGATCCTTTGCATGCCTGCCTGTGATTTGTTACAGAGGTCACGGGGCAATCATACTCTGTTGACTCCAACTTCTCTGAGTGCTTCCCAGGGCACCAGGAGCTGCTGAGAACAGGAACTATGCGAACAGCAACTGTTATCAGTGCTTCTGGACATTTCCCATCCTGTATGGGGTAGTTTCTGGAATTCTCTCCCTGAGCTACTCTCTCCTTTTTACTTCTGTGTCCCATCAACTCTAGCTGCTTTCTTCTTTGCAGGCTCTCAGCTGTGTGTGCTCAATTCAGTTAGCCAGGCTCTGGCTGGAACCCTCTCTCCACTGCATCCCTGACAGCAGGTACCATGGCAATAACACTGCTCACTTATCTGTCAAGCCCTATTTTATTTCTTCTTTGTTCAAACTCTAGTGACTTAAGAAGCATGACCTCATTTCCGTTGTCTGTTTTGTTTTGTTTTAACCACATCACATGGACAGTAAATCTGGTTCCTATTATTCATCCTTGGGTAGATACAGAGAGCCACTGCCTTTTCATGAGGGATGCTTTAGGAGCTCATCTGCCTCACTTTTTTTTCTTTTTCTTTCTTTTCTTATCATGCAATTCAAGCTGGCCTTGAACTCACTGTGAAGTTAAGGATGGCTCTGAACTTCTGATCCTCCTGCCTCCACCTCTCCAGTGGACGGTTCTCAAGGTTTGCAGGAGTGTTCTTTTGTGTCCCACTCCACTTTCCAGGGAGCATCCAAAGTCCACAGCAGAGCCACAGGAACCAGCTACTGCATTCCTCTTTTCCTTTGGGAAGAGGCTCTGATGCGTCTCTTGCCGTTCAGAACCATTTTCAGTCTGGAGACTGACACCAATTTCCTTTGTTTAATTTTCAGCAAAGGCAGGATGTATGTCACACTCTTGCCAAGCCTGCCTCCTGCCAATCAAAGCACTCAAGACGCACATGCCAGTTAGACCTTTGGTCATACCACCTGCTCATATTGGTTGGACAGTCATTTCAGGAGCTAGGCAGGTTAGCTCTGGAACACTTACTGGTCACTGTTATAGGATGTGTGCCATAAACTCTCACTGGCATCGCTTACACTTTATTGCAGAGATTTTCTAAAGTCAGACCATATGTTGCCATGAAATAAGCTAAGGAAAAGGAGACAGTCCTTACCATGAGCTATGAATGTGTGAATCTCTAAGTGTAGAGAAAAAGGAATGATAGCCCTCTCAAAACACGAGCATCATCTCTAACCAACAGGACACAGGGTCTAAGAAAGAACCAAATTTCAGACTCTAGACACATCAGTGTCAGGGGCTCCCAGAGATTAGCACGCCCCTAAACCCACAGAAGACCATCAAAACTATGAGGTATTTATAACCAACTCTGGTTGTTGTGTACTAAAAAGGAAAAATCTAAGCATTCCAGAAGTTTGGAAATAAGAAATATCTTAAGTTAAATCCTTATGCATGATGTGTATTATGTGGGTTTTGTTGTCATCACTGAGGCATGTGCCACCAAGCCCAGATTTGTATGATGTTAAGTGTCATTCAGGGCCAGTGGGATGGCTCTGTGTATAAAGACATTCGCCCCCAAGCCTAGTGATTTGAGTTTGATCCCCAAGATCTACATGATAAAGAGAACCAACTCCTACAAACTGCCCTCTGTATTTACATGTGCACCATCACACACATATATGTAGTAAAATTTTAAGTGTAAGCTTATTATGATAGAATTCCAATAAGCACTTCTTAAATTATTGTGAAATGGCATTAAAATTTTACAAGATAAAAATTCTGCATTTCTTTTTAGTTGTTCTTTTTCATTCTCACAAACCCATCTATAATTTAGGTTACAAAGCCTCTGTTCCTAGTGTCCCTTCTGCCTGGACTAGTACAGTCCTTCGATCTTCATGTTGCAACCTTCAGATTCAGGATTAGCTCTCTGTAACTTCTTAGAAGGGCTCCCTGACCCCTGAAGAAGCCTACCTTTCCTTCCTGCTAGCTCACCACTCCATTCACCCAAAGCTTAGTGTACTGCCTGGGACTATCATTTTATACATGCTTTGCCTGTGTTCCCCATGTTCCATGACTAAAATGTAAGCTGACCCCCATCCAAATCCCAAGCCCTTTTATAACTGTTAGCTAGAGAGAAGCATGCACATGCTTTTAAATCCTATATTTTGGCTCATATGGTAAATAGTCACTCATTTCTTTACAAGAAATCTATCTATAACTGGTTACAAAAACATTTACAAGAGGTCCATGAAAGCCGGGCGTGGTGGCGCACGCCTTTAATCCCAGCACTCGGGAGGCAGAGGCAGGTGGATCACTGTGAGTTCGAGGCCAGCCTGGTCTACAAAGCGAGCCCAGGATGGCCAAGGCTACACAGAGAAACCCAGTCTCAAAAAAAAAACAAAAACAAAAACAACAACAACAACAAAAAAAAAAGAGGTCCACGAGTTAGGCTTGTAGGGCTAAATATGTACATTCCTAACCAGCCCACACCTAAGAGTATGGTTTCCTGTCTGCCCCAAGTCATATTCTGTCCACACCACAGTGAGTATTCTCTGTCAAGGCAGTCCCTGTCCATAAAGACTTTCATCAGGACAAGATGGATAGTTCAGTTCATAATGTGCTTGAGTCCATACAAGCATGAGGACCTGAATTGAAGACCCAGAGTCTGTGTAAGAAGTTAAGGCTTGGCACATGTATCTGTAACCCCATAACGGAAGAAACAGGGATGGGAGAATCACTGGGGCTAGCTGCCTAGCCAGCCACATCAGACCTATGAGAGACCCTGATGTTGAACTCTGACCTCCACAAGCACAGAATGTGTGTACACCTACATGCACATGCACAAACACAGACACAAAAAGGTATCAGTAACAGTAATATTATTATTCATGCAGTTGTTCAAACACAGTTGGTATTCCCAGCCTCTAACCACACAACTTGTGTGTACTCTCATCAGATAACTAATGAAGAATGACCTATTTTAAAGACTTAATTTTTCAAATTTTATGTGTATGAGTGTTTTCCTTGCATATATGTTTGTGCGTCACATTCATGCCTCGTGCTCAGAGGTCAGAAGAGGGTATCACATCCCTTGGGATTGGAGTTACAGACAGTTGTGAACCACCATGTGGGTACTGAGATTGAATCCAAGTCCTCTGTAGAAGCAGCCAGTACTCCAGCCGCAAGAAGAATTTTCTTAGTCACCCCAGAAACACACTGGCTAAAGTGTTTATCACGGTAGGTGAGAGCTCTCAGTTCACGAAGAGTTTCTTGTAACTATGTTTCCCTCTACTACCATGAGGATGATAGCCGTTCTAAGCCGCAGTTAATACTGGGCATAGCTCACACTCCTGCTGTGGCAAGATCAGAAATTCATTCTCTGAACTGAGAAGGCCCAAACATGACAAGACATCAGACATCCTTCTTCACCTACACAGGCTCTGATACCAACACAAAAGGACAAGCTTGCAGAGAAGTAGGAGTTAAAACTCTGGTCTGATGATGGCCAGAAGTAGCTACATGATTTTATGCAAGTCATTCTGTGATTCAGGTCCAACGGCTGCTATCCTGCCCACCTGAGGTTATGCTGGGACTGAATCGCTGAATGAGAAGGCACACAGGAGCGACTGAGGAGACGCACAGGAACAAAGGACAGTGTGCAAAGCCATCTCTCTCCTCCCGCCTCTCAGCCCTATTCAGTTGTCTAGACTACATTTCAGGAAATGTATAAGCCACAGGGCAGGCTAACCTGGAGCAAAAGACAGCCACAAATTGAGGCCAACAAAAAGCCACAAACTTACAAAACCTATTTGCTTTGTTTTGATTTTGGTAACTCAACAGTGTGCATTTCAAGCATGAATTTTGTAGGCAACATCATCATGTCACAATGTTAGAAGGCAGGACACCCCTGCAGGTATACAAATACTTTGTTTTTATAGCACACCATGCCTATAAATATGCCATGCAACATCTTGTACCATAATCTCTTTCCAGAGCAAAAAAGGAAAATCACTTTTTTATCTGAACACGATTTTGTTAAAGAGGTAGGTATACATATATTTTAAGAACTCACACCATTTGAGAATCAGAAACTTAAGCTGTAATGTCATGGTGTGACATTAATTTAATTTAATGGCATGTGTGCTGGCTTACTGGTGTGCCCATGCCTGTGAAAAGCAGACAATAACCTCAGATACTGTTCCTCAGGCATCATTCACTTTTTTTTCCTTCCATTTTTCGTTTTTTGGAAACAGGGTCTCTCATTGGCCTGGAGCTCATCAAACAGGCTTGGCTGACCAACGAGCTGTAAGCATCCTCTGGTCTCTGTTTCTCCAATGCTCCAAGCACATGCTACCAAATCTGGCTTTTTATGTAGGTTGTGGGGTTAGAGCTCAGGTCAACATGCTTATAAGACAAGCACATTACTGCTCACTGAGCCCTCCTCCCCAGTCCCAAGCTCATTTCTTGTTATCAATATTTTAAAATTTTTCAGTGTTATACAGAATACTAATGTACCTATTTTAATATGCATTATATGCAAATTGGTTCTATAAGGGAGAAAGTTGTGAAACAGAGTCAAGCAAATGCCTTTCCTCCAGGAATTCTCGGAGCTTTTAATATACTGACATGTAAGGCAAGTAAGGGTTTCTGTAATGTATTTGATCACGGAATGTTTGATCAGTAACAACTCGTGTAAAACACTTCTGGGAATGTTGCAGCAAGTAAGAAACTTTTAAATTTGATTTGTGTATTTATATAGTACAGGTACATTCCTTAAGTCATCAGCACTTGTGAGGGTTTATTTACAATACAAACTGGTCCCTGGCTGCTGCTCACTCTACCTTTATATCCAGCTTTTCACAGGCAACCACATTCTATTCTATTATTTCTAGCACTGCCTTATTTACAAATCATATGCCAAAATTGAAGCTCTTTTTTCTATTTTAAACACTACTGATTTTCTGTTGTACAGCATGAGAACTTGCTTTGAGATCTTCCCCCATTACCCTTTGACACAAAAATGCTCTCATGTTTAGCTCTCCAAAAAACTGTATCACGATTCTACATTTAAGGATCACAGTATTTTGTGAATGTTTTTTTGTTACTGAGCCATGCTGTCTTATGTCCTGTCCTAAAAATTCTATTTTCCCTTGAGTTAATATTTGCCTTGTTCTTACTTTCTTGGGAAAAACAAAACCAACAAACCTATTTTAACTAATTTAGTGTCAACGTCTCTGCCAACATAGTTGGGCTTATCAACCTGCTCACACCATTTCCTCTTGGAAACACTGCTCTTGGCAACTGGACACACTCAGCAATATCCTCTGGGTTCAGATCACCATTACCCTGGACACTGTCCTCTTTGCCTCCTTCCTGAGTAGGATGGAGCTTGCTCCTGCATGGTTGGCTCCCTTGTGTGTGGACTATATCCTACAGTCATTTCTTGACAAAGTGTATATGTGATTTAACCCAGAGTACTTCTATGCTTAGAAATGATTTTATTTCCTCATCTGATAAATATTTTGCTAAGAATAAATCATTTTTCTTCCCCCGTCTTCCCTCTTCCTCTTCTTTTAAAAATATATTTATTTGCTTACGTATTTCAATATAAGCTTTATAAGGGGCAGAAGAGCACACTTGCCCACACCGTCTTCAGTGCAGCAGAGGCCAGGGTCTGGCAGCCTTGCTCACAGTCTCAGTGGAGACTGCAGGCTTTGCCACTTAGCACAGGGTTCTGGTCACCTCATCAGCACTAATGATGCTCTAAGGCACATTCTTCTCTTGGGCAGATGCCCAGTGGACCAAGAGCTTGGACAGCACCTCTGAACATTTACTGAACAGAATGGACAGGCCAGGACGCACCTTCCTCAATTCCACATAGCATTGCTTAATGAAATCCTTCTCACCCTGGCTGCCTGGAGAGCGCTGGTGTAAGTGTATATGAATTCATACAGTCCTGGCTTTGAGCCAACTATCTTTGCAACTACCATCTTTGTTAGCTCAGTAGTAATTACTTAGTTCCAGTGCTGCTAGGCAACTGGTCTTTCAGATTCATGAAAGAAAAAAAAGCCTCCCTGAAGTGTTTTCCCATCCTTAGCTCTAGTGCGCCTGTGGACCTTTCAGCACTACGCTGGGTACTTCTTGGGCCCTACAAACTCAAGCAAGGATCAAACTTGTCTGTCCTTTCACCCAAAGTTCCTGCTCTGAGCTCACTTCCTCTTTCAAGGTTACTGATACTTCAGTCCCTGAGCCTTTCCAGAGTTCTGAGGTTCATAGCAGCACGTTTCCCATCTGAGCTCTCCTTAGGCCCTCGGTCTCACGCAGGTTAGAGCTGTACTGTGTTCAGTCGTCGCAGTGCTCTTGCACCTTCTGGAACACTGATGTTATCTCTGCTGACTGCTGTTTCCTCTTTACCTTCTTGCTCTTCTGAGTTATAACAACTAACTTCTTTATAACTTTAGTGTGTCTTCCATAAATAAAAATAGACTAGATTTGTTTGAATAAAATTGTTCAATTCTGTGCTGCACCAAAATTATTTACACTATTGTTAGTCAGTCTTATAACCAGGCTGATTTGCTTCTTAAAAGTTTCAAAAGAGATGGTCACCTCAAAGTTTCAAAAAGGTTGCAGTTTACAAGCAGATCAAACAAGACCGCATAGGATGATTTCTGCTGCTCACATTTAAACACACAAGGCAACTAAATTCGGAATTTGATTCTGTGAGCTAAGCAGGCTTGCTCTTACTTGGCTTTCTAAAAACAAAACAAAACAAGCCAAAACCATCTCTTTTCTTCAATATCCCTGACAAAAATTCTCATTCCCTCTATTTTACAGCTAAGGATGTTGATAAGCTATTTGCAAAACAAAACAGGTAGAAAAAGAGGAGGAAATATCAAGATCAGGTGTCTAAGGACATTTCTAGTCACTCCAATTGTATATTTATTATCTTTCTGAGACAGGGATTCTTGTGCCACGGTTGGCCTTGAATTTCCAATCTTCTTGCCTCTTCTTTCTGAGTTCCACTATGTACCACAACATCAGACCCAATTTCATTTTTGTTATAACTGAATTAAATCAGTAGTCATCACTTCAGAATAAAAACATTACCTCAATTTAAATAATAAAGCAAGTGCCTTAACAGACTGGTATAAAGTGCTTTACATTTCTCAATATTGTATGCGGATGTCTTGAGTATTAACAAATACCTACATTTTTTTTTTCAGATGAAGTCTTAAAAAGTCTAACCAACATATTAGCTATCTTAACTTCCTCACCCTTTAAATGTATCGCCCACATTCTTAGGCTTAAAACTGTCACAAAGGCCGGGCATGGTGGCGCACGCCTTTAATCCCAGCACTCGGGAGGCAGAGGCAGGTGGATCACTGTGAGTTCGAGGCCAGCCTGGTCTACAAAGTGAGTCCAGGACAGCCAAGGCTACACAGAGAGACCCTGTCTTGAAAAACCAAAACAAACAACAACAACAACAACAACAACAACTGTCACAACACTCTAAATTAGTATCCTGCTTTCCTTGAGAAATACAAAGTTTTAAAATTTAGTCTATCTGAAACTATCAATTGTTTCCTGTGTCTTCAATCAGCACACACACCATCTTTCTTTTCTTTTTCTTTCTTTCTCCCCCCTCTTTCTCTCTCTCTCTATCTGACTGTCCCTCCCTGTTTCCCTGAGACAAGGTTTCTCTGTGTAGCCCTGGCTGTCCTGGAACTTGCTCTGTAGACTAGGCTGGCCCAAAACTCAGAGATCCTCCTGCATCTGCCTCATGAATTATGGGATAAAGGGTGTGTACCACCACTGACAGGCATACACCATCTTTCTTATATAGAATAATCAGTATTATTAAAATCAATATTTAAATTCATTAACAATACGTTATTTTTAGAAGTCCTTATTAATACTAATCAAGAAGATTCTAGACTAAGCAAAACTTTATAAGAGCTCAAGGTCTATAGTTAATGGCTGTGATTTAAAAGACAAACAAGCAAATATTGGAGAGCTTACTATTGAATATTATATGTTAAACCTTTATCTTCACCAATCCAACATATGAAGAATAGGGGAAGGAAGATGGTTCAGTGGGACCTATACGATAGAAGGAGAGGAACATCTCTCACAAGTTGCCCTGGAACACACACACATACACACATACACATACCCCACAGAGGGGGTAGGGGGAGTAAACAAACAAATAAATGCAATAATTAGAAAAAAAGAATAGCATATAATCAACACTTTGAGATCACAATGTTGTGGCGCGACTTTTGAACTCACCTCTTACTTTTTTTGTAATTCTCCAGGTGTTGGGACTGTGAGTGTTTATGTCTTTCTAACTCACACTGCCCACACAAATCCTCCAGATGTAGCAGGTGATTTTCTATCTCTTCAAAACTTGTCTCTAAATGAGCTGAAAGTATATAACATAAAAGAAAGAAACAATTGTCAAGTCCAAATCACTGGCCAAAAAGCCAAGAGTTTCGACATTGTTGTTGGAGAGATGGCTCGGAGGTTAGGAAAGCATGCAGCTTCCCCAGGGGACCTGCACCCATATTGGATGGCCTGCAACTGCCTGTAACTCCAACTTACTCTTCTGTCTGTCCTCCACAGGCACACCCTACACTAACATGTATACATATCACCACATAGACATACACACAGACATTATTAAAAATAAAATAAAATAAACAGGGGCTGGAGAAATGGCTCAGTGGTTAAGAGCACTGTCTGTTCTTCCAGAGGTCCTGAGTTCAATTCCCAGCAAACCACATGGTGCTTTACAATCATATGTAATGGAATATGATTAGCTCTTCTGGTGTGCATGAAGACAGAGAACTCATATACGTAAAATAGATAAATAAATCTCTTAAAAAAATAAAATAAAACAAACAGTATCTTTTTAAAAAGGTTTGAACTATCAAGACTGCTTCAGATTTTCTTGGTATTTCTTACTAAACTTTAGGAAAATTAAACACACTGACAAAAAATCAAAATACATTTTAATTAAAAAGTCTATTTCAAGCATTTTTCAAAACATACATGTTCAAAATGTCTTAAATACTTTCTTACTAGAATGATGAATATGGAGTAACCTAAGTAATCTGATCTGATCTCCATTGCCCCCCATGTACCACAAGTGAACCAGTCTTTTTGTTTGCTTATTTGTTTGAGACAGGGTCTCAATGAGTAGCTCTGGCTATCCTAGAACTCACTATGTAGGCCAGGCCGGCTCCTGCCTTCTGAGTACTGAGACTAAAGGCATGTGCCACTACACCCAGCAAGTGAACAAGGTTTTTTTTGTTTTGTTTTGGTTTGGTTTGGTTTGGTTTTGGTTTTTCGAGACAGGGTTTCTCTGTGTAGTCTTGGCTGTTCTGGACTCATACTGCAGACCAGGCTGGCCTCGAACTCACAGAGGGATCCACTTGCCTCTGTCTCCCAAGTGCTGGGATTAAAGGTGTACACCACCACTGCCCAGATAATAAGTTTTTATATAATGACAAGATAACAAATATAACTAGCTCACATCATACGATTGTAATTTAGTACTTTTAACTCCAAGTCATTTTAACATCTGTTTGGCCTCTGGCACATTACCAATACAAACCTCTCCATGAAAGTACTGTTACATTCAGTAAGCTGGTGTTACTGAGTCAGTCAATGGCTGGGGAAGACAGACATTCAGTCCTGCCAGTTAACTAGTCTTTCACTAGTCAGTCTAAGATCACCAAACTCTGCTCTTTATTGGAACATGGAGAGCATCTAGTTAAGTCCTCCACTCAAAATATTGAAGAAGGCTAGAGAGAGCGCTCAGAAATTAAGTGCACTGGTTGTTATTCCAGAGAACCTAGGGTTCAACTCCCAGCACTCACATGGCAGTTCACAATCATACGTAGGCAACACACACACACACAATATATTAATATCCCTTTAAAAATACCATTCAAGACCGAAGTCTTGAGAAACTACTTCAAGGTCCTGCATAAGGGCAGAGAAATGGCTGGTATATCACAGGAAACTTTGAGAAAGATTGACAGTCAACATTCATAATGGTTTGACTCTATCAAAGACAATATAAAGCCATTAAATATAAGTGTGAAAATCTAAACTCTAATCACTGAATAATTCTAGCTATGATTTTCTAAGGTTACAAATAGTATATAAAGGAAAAAGGCAAAATGCTGTATCAATCATATTTCCATTACTATTGTAAAAGAATATTTTTGGTATCACAAAAGGAAACATACCAACAAGTGAAAGTAACCTTGCAAGGAAATTTCTTTTTGTAAAATGGTGTGCTGTTAGGTATGCTGTTACCTAAACCATGTTAACAAGTCACATCAGGACAGGAAGTTCATGTAACTTTTATTGTAACAGTGGTGATGACTCTTTCTTATCCCATAGTGGAAGCTCTTCCTCATAATCTATTTTAACAGGCTAATTCACAATTGGCTGAGGGAGAAGGAATGTGAAAGTCCTGTTTCAAGAATTTCCAGGGCTTGGAAAACAAGCAAGCACATACCCAGGTTTACCCCGGTAACTCTAAGTGATTTGGTGTTACCCTCTGAGTCAGAGCAGGAAGCAGAAATGCAAGCTTAGAGATCCAAGTCTGCTGTCATTTGTAAGCTTCAATGTGACAACTTAAACTTAGCACTTAGTAGTAATTAACCATTAAAATGTAGAGAAACTTTTTATAAGGATTGGCTAAGTTTTATGAAATGTCATTTAAAGCTTTGTTAGCTGAGCATGATGATATATACTTGTTATCCCAGTACTGGAGAGCCTGACACAGGGAAATTGTTGAGTTTGAGGCCTGTGTAGGCCACATGGTAAATTCAAGGCAATTCTGAGCTACTCAGGTAAGACCCTATCTCGAAACACACACGAGAGAGAGAGAGAGAGAGAGAGAGAGAGAGAGAGAGAAAGAAAGAGAGAGAGAGAGAAAGAGAGAGGGGGGAGGGGAGGGGAGGGGAGGGGAGGGGAGGGAAAGGAAGGGAAAGGAAAGGAAGGGAAAGGAAAGGAAGGGGAGGAAAAGCTGGTATAGAGGCACATGCCTTTAATCCCAGCACCAGGGAAGCAGAAGCAGACTTCAAGTCCAGCCTGGTCTACATAGTGAATTCCAGGACACCCAGAGCTACACAGTGAGGCTCTGTCTTGAAAAAAAACAAAAAAAAACAAAATAAAACTGCCAGACATATTAGCACATGCCTATAATCACAGCACTTAGGAAGTAGAAGAAGCATCTCAGGAATTCTAGAGCAGTCTGGGCTACAGGAAATTGTCTCAAAATCTTGCCAAAAATAAGCAAAACAAACAAACAAACAATAAACAAACAAAAAACCTTGCTGACCAGTAATGATCATGATATAAATAAGAGCTCTGCATAAGAATGTTATAGATTGGGGCTGGAGAGATGGCTCAGAGGTTAAGAGCACTGACTGCTCTTCCAAAGGTCTTGAGTTCAACTCCCAGAAACCACATGGTGGCTCACAACCATCTATAATGTGATCTAATGCCCTCTTCTGGCCTGTAGGCCTAGATGCAGGCAGAGCACTGTATAATTAATTAATTAATTAAAAGAATGTTAGAGATAAATTAATTAAGGTATCATAGCATTTCCTTTTTTTTTTAAGACATAGGTATCCATTGAAAATTTATTATGCATTAGGAAGCTTAACCTAAAAACCAACAGCATAGTAAAAAGATATGTTAGATATAAAGATATAAAGAAATTCTTGAAACAGGACTTTCACGTTCATGGCAGAACAGGCTTCAAAATATATTTTCCTTTAAATGTATTCAGTCAGTACATGATCCTTTATAAAAGTTGTATATATTTTTTCTGTCAATACCTTCATTATCTATAAATACAAGATTTACACAGCACCCTCTTCAAAAAAAATTAAAATCCTTACAAATATCTACATGTTTTCATACTTATAAAACATTCAAAGGAGTGCTTTGTTAAAGAGAGACCCAAGTTAACGGTCCATTTACTATGCAGCAAAATATAAAATCTGTAGTTTTCTTTGTCCATAAAAATCTCAAAAATTAGCAAGACACTTATCATGAAACAGAGCTTCACTAACCCTCATATTTTAGAAAGGAATTTGATGTGGGCATTCCTCTAAGATTCTAAAGTCAGAAAAACAGACTGAGAGACAGATTAGTCAAGAATAAACACATTCTACATTAACAGTTAAGGCAGGAGCATGGTAAGGAAAACAGAAGGAGGACATAAGATGCAGGAAGAAGCACATAATGAACACGAACTCAGAAATAAAGTCCACTGCTATCTGTTACTCTCACCCTCTTTTAGGGATGTTCAAATTTTTAAAACAAAACAAAACACTTCTCTTGAAGTATACTCCAATTTCCTTGTTGCCACTAGAATGCTTCAGGGTTGGTTGTTTTGCTTTGAGACAGGATCTTAGTATGTTGCTAAGGCTAGCCTCAATCAGGACACAAAGTCCAAGAATCTGAGCTGCTTGTTCAACATAATTTAAACTTTATAAAAAAGATTTCCTTTATCTGATAAGGTGATCATTGATCAACATTATTAATGTCAATTTTCAAGAAGCTTAAGAAGTAGAGAAAATAAAGGGAAAGCAAAATTAGGTTTTCATGCGACCTTTGGACAAAGTCAGTAGATCCCTGATACCAAGTGACTCTTAAGAACGGCCACTTATCAACATTTGCAAACTCAGAGGGAATAATCCACAGAAAGAGTGAAGAGGCAGGTAACCCTATCACCCCACACCTTCTAACAAAAAGGACATAGTTACTGAAGGAAAGACAGCCTTTCCTACCACAGACATGATTTTTTTCTATTGAAGTTTTATAGTCTAGATTCTAGATACCCTTGAAAGTTTCATATTATTTTCAGCAAAGCATTTTCAATCTTTCCTAGAATAAAAAAAAGGAGGGGGGAGTGTATGGGAGTAAAAGAACAAAAAGAAGCCGGGCGTGGTGGCGCACGCCTTTAATCCCAGCACTCGGGAGGCAGAGGCAGGAGGATCCCTGTGAGTTCGAGGCCAGCCTGGTCTACAAAGTGAGTCCAGGACAGCCAAGGCTACATAGAGAAACCCTGTTTCAAAAAACAAAACAACAAAAAAAGAGTCACTCATTAAACTTGGCCCAAAGGATGCTGCTAGCATCGCCCCTCCAGCACCATGAAGTCTCCATGTGGTGCAGCTCCCTCCACGGCTCTCAGAGATGGCGTGGTGTCCGCAGAACCTTCCTTACTGCTCGGTCACAGCTCAGTGCTCTGGTTTCCAGGTTCCTCAAAGGAGAGGTCCCAGATGCTGCTGTCCTGCAGTAACGGCTCGATGTCCTCATCACTGCCCCGTTCAGGTGGTGTGCTCAGGCTGCCACTAATGCTGTTGTGTTTTTGAACTCCACTTGTTTTATGGTATTTGGGGATGAACAAGGCAACAAAAAAAAAGACATAAGAAATATACATGTTCCAAATAAAAATGGTGGGCCTGGAATGAAAGCTCCCTGTAGGGCATCATTAGAATTCAGTTTTGGGCCCATCTCGCTCAGTTCAACATGGAACATGTAGAATATGAAGCCGTACAGTGCTGGGCCCAGGCCATTGCACAGCCCTCGTATTCCAGTTACAATCCCCTGGGCCACACCTTGCTGGTCTGACTCTGCCTTCGGAGAAATGAGGGCGCTGACTGCTGGGAACGTAATACTGGACATGGCGGCCACGGTCCCTGCTGCCCACATCATCCAGGCCTGAGATCCAAAACCATACCAGGCAAGTTGGAGTATCTGGAAACCCAAGCCAAGGAGGACAGTGTTCTTGTTCCCAAGCGACCTCATAAGTCTGCTAAGGAAGACAGTCTGAGCTACAATGGACAGAATTCTTACCACAGCTATGAATGCTACAATTTTCACAGATCCAAAACCTATGACCTGCCTGAGATAGAGAAAGAAGCTGGAGTACTGGCCAGCTTCAGGGAGGTACGAGAGGAACACTGTGATGCAGATGAGTAACACAGTAGAGTCTTTTCCAACTTTCCTTAACGAAGCAAAAGGGTCCGCTTGTTTCCAAGAAATCTGAGCTCCCCAGGAAGCAGGTCTAATTTTCTCAGGCAGTGATTCTGGAACTGCCAACAAAATGAAGCAGATGTCTAGGACAGCCACCACTGTAGCTACGAGCACAAGGCTGTCTCTATAATTTGTAGAGAGGTATGTTCCAATGGCTGGACTGGTAACCAGACTAGCTGCAAAGGTGGCTGAGACCCATCCATAAGCAGTGCTTCTCTCGTGCTCCTGAGTGAAGTCAGCGACATAGGCAAATATTACAGAGAAAGTGACGGAGAAGACTCCAGATACAGAAATCATGCCAAAGTACCACCATGGGTTGATCCTCATCAGTGGGATGGGGAAGCAGGTGAAGAAGACTGTGCCCAGGAGGAAGGGCTTCCGGTCCCACACGTCAGAGAGAGCTCCGATGAGCGGAGCGCTCAGGAAAGACAGCAGGCCCTTTACACCTTGAATGAGGTCATTCATGAGTAATGTGTGCTGAGGAAATGTTTCATGTAAAACAGTTAACACTGGAGTTGTCAACAGGCCCCATGCAAAGAATTCAAGGAAGCTGACAATAGCAGCATGGTAAACACTTGGATGGCCAAAGCCTTGTGGCCAGCTGCCGCTGGCGGCCTGAGCGCTCCCGCGCTTCTCGGGCATGGCTGACGCCGCCTTGGGTGAGGCCACCGCCTTCCACCCTGGCTCCTCTGGCGACTCCCCGTCCATCAGTACTCATGCCCAGGCAGGTTCGGGTCGCCCCAAGGCACCGGCGACGCCACGGCTTCATGGCTTCATGGGCTCCGCGGTCCGCAGCGGCGGCACCAGCGGGGGACGCAGAGCGCATTTCCTTTTTTTTTTTCCCTAGTAAACTCATATACCTACAAATTATACCCCAGATCGTTTTTAGACATAGGATCCTATATACTGAGGGGAAATAAGTTTCAAATGATTTTTTAAAATAAGAGTCAAAAGTTACTCTATATCAGAAAATATACGTTTTCATTTTTATCTGTGACAGACAGTGATTTCCTAGATTACAGTGCTGCTGGCTGACTATAGGCACTTAACGAGCTGACCTTAGGCTAGCCAACTAACAGAATTCTGTTCTAGGTTTAAACTGTACTTGTATTCTTCTGTTAATGACATGAACCAGGTAGTATCAGCTCCTAGTAAGAAAAGAGCATCCAGGCTGGAGATGTTCTTTCTATAGCTTTCTGTTCTTGCTACAGAGTATGGCTCCCAGCTCCCACCTGGTGGCTCACCATACACCAGTTACTCCAATTCCAGAGACTCTGAACCCTTTCTGGCCTCCATGGGCACTAGAAACACATGTGGTGCACAGACATACATACAGGCAAAAATGCCCATCCACATTCTAGCTCTTACAAACAAAGGTGCTATGAATATAGCTGAGCAAATCTCCTTGTTGTGTGGTGGAGCATCTTTCAGGTATATGCCCAGGAGTGGTATAGCTGGATCTTGCAGTAGCACTAGTCCCGATTTTCTGAGAAAGCACCAGATTGATTTCCAAAGTGACTGTACAAATTTGCACTCCCACCAGCAATGGAGGAGTATTCCCCTTTATGTACATCCTCACCAGCATGTGCTGTCACTTGAGTTTTTGATCTTAGTCATTCTGGTGGGTGTAAGATGGAATTTCAGAGTCGTTTTGATTTGCATTTCCCTGAAGAATAGGAACGTCCACCTCTCATGTGCTAAGAATTATAAGCAGGTTGACACCATACCCAACTCTGCATTTCAACTCTTACCAAATTTGAAATCAGTAATAAAAATAATAGGGAAATATAGTAAGTTTTTATGTTTTTCAGTTATCATAGTATATACATGATATGTATTTTAAATTGGCAGAAATTTAACTACTCTAACACAACCTGCTACAAAACCAGTTATGCAAATAAGTAAATTTATAACTAACTTAGACTACATGTCATAAACCACTATAGCAGGCCTCCATGGACCCAAATCCATCCTTTAAAGGAAGCTAAGCCTCATCATTTTGCTCACTACAACAGTGTCTCTCTTTATGTGACTTGTGGAGAAGATAGGGGGAATTTTTCTGTGAAAGCCATTTGGGAATGCCTAACAGCTGTGCAAGAAAGAGCTCCACAGATCGTGGTGAGAAGATCATCCCAGGGGAGGGACCATTCAGCTTCCAGTTTTTCTTTGTGCCATTTGTAGATATCATCTGCAGCACAGCTATGAGATGTGAAGAGTGAAGTAGCATACTAAGCTTATTTCACATCTAGGGAGTTTCTTTCTAATCAAAATCATTAGCCTCACAGAACAAAGACACCTTCTTTGTCTGCACACCTACAGGTCATTAGAGCCAGGCACTAAACGACGGAAGACTCTTCAGGTGCTATGCCACACTTTTATGTACCCAGGCAATAAGGTATGTCAATAGGAACCTTTAAAAAGGTGCATTAACCTGCAAAAGCTATTAGGGAACAGATGAGATTCTCACAGGAGACTAAAAAGGTGTCAAGAGAGTTCTTGTGTCTTGTGATGGGACTAATCTTAGAAAGGAACTTGGGCAAGATGATCTAGTTTGTGAAACAGATAAGAAAGTCCCTGCTAATGCCTTCACATTCTGTATAGAGAAGGCAACACAGTGATACAGGGTCCTCAAAAGCCACACAGAAACTCAATATATGGATGCCCCTTATCTTTGGATTAGTGGAATATTCTATTCTAGACAAGGAGCAATCTTCAAAAACAGATCACACAATTAAGTAATAGAAAAAACTAGGAAGACAAGACCATGACAGTTTAAATTTGATGGCAGAACAGAATTAGACTGCCCTCTAGTGGAAATTCAAGAGAATTCAATAAATGAAGGGTTTTTTTTTATGTTTTGTTTTTTTCACTGGACCACACTGAACTAAAACTTAAAATCACCTTTGCCCCAACTCAAGACACTCTTTCTACCTCAGCCTCCCAAGTACTGGGATTAAAGGCATGAAACACCATGCCTTATAATAGTAATGCAGTACTTTTCAAACTCGTATTTCCTAGATTTTGATTAAAAGAATGCACTGACTACTTCATCTAGTTTGAACTCTTATTTTTTCCCTAGAGACATTTTCAGTGCACAGACCACTAAACTGTTAATCCTGTCACATTTAGAGAAATATTTTTCAAGAGTCTTGTGTAACATAGGCTAGCCTTGAGTATGCTATGTAGCAGAGGATGACTGTGAACTTGGATCCTCCTCCTCTTCCTCCCAAGTGCTAGAATTATACTGTGCCCTGCCACTGCTGATTCATGCTATACAGTGGTTCAAACCCTTGGCTTACTGCATACTAGGTAAGCATTTTACCAACTGAGCTATAGCCCAGCCCTCATCTTCCAATGTTTAATGTAATGGTTTTGTGGCCCAAAACATAGTATCCATCTTCTGTTTTAAAAAAAAAGCCAAGTCAGACAAACTTCTAGTAGAACACTGGTACTCTCACGGCATATACTCAGACTTGTTCCAGAGCACAGAAATGCCTGGCCCACAGTACACAGGAGGTGCATCACAGGAACTGTGCTGAGGAATGTGACTTTTGTCATCTCATTTCATCCTCTACCTACCCTGGCAAGTAGGTATATAGTCAGTCGCCCCTCAGTGTCCCTGGGGGTTCCCACAGCCCCATGGTTGTCAAAATCTCTGAATGCTCAAGTCCCTAACATAAAATGGCAGTTATCCGCATACAACTTACTCATTCTTTCATATGCATTAAATCACCTTTCTATTATTTAAAATACCTAATACAATATAGAAAGGTATTATGTGAATACCTATACTGTATAGTTTAGGAAATGACAAGATTGAAAAAAACTGTATACGTTGTCTAATGTGAACAATTTTAAATAAATATTTTCTATGTACAGTTGACTGAATTTATGGATGCAGAGCCCACGAAGACCCAACTATAGTCTGATCCTCATTTACAAGGAGCATTTAAGACACCTACAGAGAAGGTCTCAGAGATGAGAGTTCACATTCACTGTTTTCTATTTTCCAGCATATCTTTGTCATTTATTTCCTAAATTGCAGCCTTACCAGTAACTATCAATTAAACAGGCATTTGTAAGCTAGATGGACCACCATCCCATAAAAAAAATTCAATATAAATGGATAGCCTTTGCTACTTAACAAGTCCTGAGGGGCTAGGCTTCCAAGACTGCTATTTATTAAGCCACAAGATAGTACAGCTAAAAGCATCATCAAAGGTCTTAAATTGCTCACATAATACAAATACCTTACTCTTATGAGGCAGACTGTCTGGAAAACAATGCAAGACTAAAAGATGTAAGAAGCCTAGAAAATAGAGATAATCAGTGGATAATGTATTATATCCAACAGAGCCAGAAAAAAAAAGAAGTCAAAGCTGGGGTGAGAAGACGTCTCATTGGATGGATCTCCAAAGCCAATATTAAGCAGCTAAACCCTGTGGCAGACATCTGTAATCCAGCACTGCTACAAGGAAATGGGCAGTAGAGACTAATGAATGACCAGAGGCTCACAGGCCAGCTAGTCTGACATACAGAGCAGCGAGCAGTAGAGAGTAACAAGAAGGAAAGTGGGAAGTGACACTCAAAGTGGTCCTCTGACCTCCAAATGCACACTCAAACACATGAATGTAGGCATGGTAGGGCAAACAGACACACACAAATCAACACACTAAAATTATGTACTATATTATTATTTTTAATGTTAACTATGAATTTGATGAGTTCTTAGAAAGCACTGAAATGATAGCAAGTCCTGTTGAAACTGCTTTCACTTACACATCACACTTACCCAGGCTTGCCATCAAGGACTCCAAGTCCTGGAGAAGAGCTGGCAGCTGCTGCAGCTGCTCCTGCAGCTCGCTCAGGCTGGTCCTCTTCTTCTCCCAATGGGCAGAGAGCATGACCACCTCGCTGTCCACCAGCTGCAGTAGATCAGTACCAAGTTAGCAAGTGAGCTGAGGCCCAGCCAGTTTGTCTTTAGCAAAGATGGCAAAGATAGCAACGACAGGGTTATTTCTTTGTTTTCTTCTTTTCTTAGAAAAGAAGCAACTCCACGTTCTGTACATCAACTTTCAAACTGCTGTTGTATTAGGCAATCTTAACACAAAGAAGAAAACTTCAAAAATGAGCTGATTACTTCTAGTATACTCTGTTTTTAAGGAAACTGTTCACAAGAAAATTTGCACCTAGAAAAAATAAGAATCAAAACAAAATAAAAACAAAAAACCACTAACAAAAAGAAAATACAAAGAAACAACAAAAAAAAAAGGATTTAGTGGTACTCATATGCTGATTTGAGAAAAAGTTAAAATATTTTGCCTAGTACATGGCATACTATTTTTTAAGGCATTATAAATCTTGCCCTGGTTTATTAAATAACTCAAAAAGTCTAAAGTAAGGTTTAGGTAATGACTACTTTTAACCACAAATTAAAGTACAATATATTTAGATATTAAGACTTAACAATGGTTTACTAATTCACGCTTTACACAAAACTAAAAATTATGTTCTATATATAGAATGTAAGCTTTATGTATAGAAAGAATATTGCAGAATGCACTAAAGTGTTTTAATCTAAGGGAATGAGAGGTTGAACAACTTTCAGAAATCACCACAGATAATTATACTAACATATTTTGAGCATTTGCTACAGGCCAGATTCATGTTAAGTAATTTAGAGATATCTTATTTAAAGTAAACCTTGTATGTGGCTTGCAAGCTAGTGGCCTACATGGAGTAGTTAGGAGCAGCGGAGCATTTAGCCGATGGAGCTGAGCATGAGAAGCTAAGTCACCATGGGCAAGTCTTTCAAAGGATTTTGGAATCCCAGTTTCCTCCTCTGGGTCATTTACTCCTCAACTACAGTGAAATGAACAGTTCCTCCACCAAATGTTCCTCAACATGGCACACTAACTACAGGCCTAACAGCAAAAGGGCCAAACAACCACAGAGCTAAACTATAAGCCAAAATAAAACCTTTCTCTTTACAAAGCTGATTAGCTCAAGTATTGTGTCAGAGCAATGAAACGAATTAACATAGCATTATGCTATGTAGTTTGTCTTTGGTGCACTAATCTGTTTCTCTGTCTTCTCTTTATCCATTAAATGTGTCAAACACCGCTTCACTTTGCTTAACAAACAACTTGTTTAGACAAACTACATAGCTTCAGCCTCTCAAATGCTGGGATTCCAAGTGTCCATCACCACACCTGGCTTAAATTTTCACCCTTGAAGCTGGGTATTATATTTCATGATAGCCTCAGAGGTCGTCTTTGCTTCTACGACTCAAACTTCAGATAGCTTATGTTATTTTGAGGAGGAGGAAAAAGTCTAATTCATCTGTGAGAATCTGAGGGACCTACATGTAAACTCTGATCCATAGGGGACTTGTCGGTTGTCAAAAGATATAAGTGACGTTGATGTCTTAAATTGGAGTAAATGTGCACAAGGAAACATAACTCAGAACCCTAAACTATGTGAAGACAAAGCACAGTAACAAATCCAGGGGAAAGTTTTACCAACTGTTCTGAGGACTGTCAGGTTTCCCTGTTCCTTTCCTAGTTTAACCATTCACCAGGAATGTAGTCACTTTAAAGGTCAAAAAGCACATGTAGCCTCCCAGAACCAGTGCACCACGGACAAAGCCTCCTGCTTTGTTTATAACCACTGTGACTTCAGTTCCTCCTCCTTTTCGCCTTAGGAATTCCCTCCACTCTTATTTAGTACATGTTAAAGAGTTCACAATATACATACGTGTACATACATGGGTTTTATAACTTAAAGTCCTAACCCTGTCCTTCTATCAGCCTTTACATACTTGCTCCTTTTATACTACATTATGAGTAATGACTCTTCAGTTGTGCACAGGACCAGAGCTCAGTACTACAGATGGGTCCAGCCTCTTTTTTCACTGTTACAAATCAAACAAGGCAAACACCCCTTTTATTGTGGCTGGACCTGGCACTTAGCATCGAAAAGGGGCAATCTGCCAAAGGGTAAGATCAGGAAACTCTACCTCGCCAGCATCTGCACATTCCTTTGCTCTTCTGTGAAGTGCTGCCCACGTATCCTCATACCTAAAAATGTAAAGAATAACTTAAAATGCAAACAGACATTGAAAGGAAACCCATCCAACTGAGTTTATAATATACTGTGGCTGCAGAAAGGAGCCAAAAAATAATGCCACATCTCACAAAGAGCATAAAAGGCAATTTGTAGAATAAAATACCCAGAGATGCTAATCACACAAACAGTTGAATTTTCTTGAATGGAAAAGAGAGAAAAAAAAAACTTTTTTTGAGAAAAGTCTCAATATGTAGAACTGGCTAGCACAGTGCTTGTTATAGACTTCAATACTCAGCAATTCTCCTGCCTCTGCCTCCCAATTACTGGAATGAAATGTGTAGAAACCACCACGCCTGGCTAATAAAAACTTTAAAATTATTTTCTCTTATCTGTGAGTGCTTTGCCTGCACATGTGTCTGTGAGCCACGTGTGCCTGGTGCCCAAGAAGGCCAGAGGGGAGTGCTAGCCCTTCTGCAGACAGCTGTGAGCTACCATGTGGATGCTGAAAATTGGGTCCTCTGAAAGAACACTGAGCCATCTCTGAAGCTCAGAAAAACTTTTCTTTACAGTAGAAATAAGAGTAGTAACTTTAAAGCTGGGCGTGGTGGTACACGCCTGTAATCCCAGGATTTGGGAGGCAGAGGCAGGCAGATCACTGTGAGTTCAAGGCCAGCCTGATACACAAAGCTAGTCCAGGATAGCCAAAATAACACAGAGAAATCCTGTATCAAAAAAACTAAAAAGAGGAGGAGGAGGAGGAAGAGGAGGAAGAGGAGGAGGAGTAACTTTAGAAGAAATAATAAAAGACACAGGCTTGTTATTGGGTAAACACAACAGAAGTAACTGTCAAGAAAGACTCCTAATGGGTGTGAAACTGAAAAGAAACAGGCATCTACATGGCCTCAAAGTCTCTCTATAGAATGCTCACTAACCTGTAGGCAAAAGAAACCAGGGAGATCTTTAACAAGGGACAAAGATGAATATCAACCGCAATAAGACATCCACATCATCTGCCTCTTACCACAATGTACAAGGACACAAAGTTGCTTTGATACTTTTGGTGAAAAGGTGCTAGGAAAGAGAAGGACAATTTCAAAAGCATCAAGGTTGTGAAGCTCACTGCTTATTAAAAAGAGGCAGCATACTGACTAAATATGCGTGGTCCTAGATACAGAAAAAAAGGTATCAGTAAGTGATGAAATCCAAATGAATCTGTTTGCAGTAATATAGTTACCAACATAAGTTTCCTGTTTTGATCATCATACTCTGGTTATACAAAATGCTCTAATTTTATCATGTTATAATAAGGCTGAAATCATCTCAAAATAAAAATTTCAATTTTAATTATGACTATTGCTACTATTGTGTGTGAGCATGCATGATGGACACACACGCCATATATGGCACATGTGTGGAGATCAAAGGGCAGCTCTGTGGAGTTGGTTTTCTTTCCACCTTTACATGGGTTCTGAGAACCAGACTCAGGTTGCCAGGCTTATACAGTAAGTACCTGCTCAGCCATCTAGCCCTCAAAACAAAGAAAAAAAATTAAAATACAATTTCTAAACATAATCTTATCTATATGGCTGTTGAGAAAAAAATGTGATTTTCTAATCTTCCCTAAAATTCTATCAAAGTTATTTTCTGCTCTCAGCAGCTGCAGCACTCACAACAGCAGGCCCTGCACCTCACCTGAACAGCACGGTAAAGCTGGCCGTGGTGGAGGGGGCACAGGTGTGCTGGCCTGAGGGTGAAAGCAAAGAGGAACTGGCCCAGCCACCTGTGAAGTAGCATGGGTTGAGAGTACTGCCCTCCTCCCCTCCCTTCCCTACCTAGATACCTGTGGCAATTATTCAAGAGAGCTGGTCCCCAAGAGCATGAGGGCAGGAGAGTTATCCCTGCCCCCCCCCCCACTGGCTGTAACAATAAGGGAGGGGCTTTCACCTCACCTGGGCAACACAGTGGAGCTGGCCCTGATGGCAAAGGAACAAGTGGGCCAGCGCCAGTGTATAAGAGCAGGAGACTTGACCCAACTCCTCACAGGCTGCACACTTAGGAGCTTGGGCCCTGTGCCTTAACTGAGCAGCACAGTGGAGCTGGCTCTGTTGGTTTGGGTGAATGGGTCCAAGTGCATGAGAGCAGGAGGTGACCTTGCCTCCTGCAGATGATGACTGCATTGGGTGGCCTAGCTGGAGCAGTGCTGGAGAGTGCACCCTGGTGGTACGGATAAGGGAGAGCCAGCGGGCTGACCAGCTCAGCTTCCACCCAGGCCCAGATCCAGGACTTGGAGTTGGCCCACTACAAAATCTGTATCATCTGTGAACAGCTTGGACTTGTGAAAGGGCCAGTCTGGCTGATCAAAGCTGCAGCATCTCCATGACACAGGGCAAAGAGAGAATGACCAGGAAGAGTCAGGATCCAAGATTGAAGGTGTCACACACAGAAGCTAGAGACCTTGAACCAGACCATGACTCACTGCAATGAACATTTGCAAGTGAAGATGTGTGGACAGGGGCATATACTGTGGGACACTCTGGGATATACTAGAGCTTCCACAATAAAATGTTTTCTATGCTTTGTCTTTTTTGTTTGGTTTTGTGTGTGTGGCTTTTTTTTATGTGGGGGGGGGGTTTACAAGGGCAAAGGTCATATACGGGTGGATGGAGAGATGCATGGGACTAGGGTGCATAACGTGAAACTCACAAAGAATCAATATAAAATATTTTTAAAGTTATTATCTGAATTCATGGTGCCTCTCTTCATAGTCATAGAGACACTTTCCAGTTGAACTTAGATAGGAAAGCCAATCTGATAATTCCAGCAACTGCCAACCAGTATCCACGTGTATGTACAACATTACATAATTAATACAGCCTTTCTGTCACTGCCAACTAACAGAAAGCTTGACATTTTTTTCCTCTGGTGCATGTAACTGTGAGTATCAATTAAAATCAGCAAGTATTTATTGAATGCCAGGTACTGTTTGGCACCAGAGTTGCTGAGATGAATTATACTTTTCCAATTTTGTTGTCTCAGTAATTAGCACAGAGGACTTACTAAGTATCTGCTGAGTAAAAGAATAATCATGCTAATTTTAAACCCAGACTTCATGGCAGACTGACCATCACACGGCTACCATTTAAACCCCAGACCCCGTGTTCTCAACCATCTCCCATTTCCTTTTCTGCTAGCACGCTCGTATGTATCACTCTCTCACACCAACTGAGTTTGTCACTTTTCTGCTGAACTGTCATTCCCTAAATCATAATGCAGATTCACCAAATGTATTAGTGTCTATTCTTGCTGCTATGATAATACATCTGACAACAGCAACTTTTAGGGCAAAGGGTTTATTTAGTTCATAATTCTAGCTTATAACTCACCATTTTGGGGAAATCAAAGCTGTTACACACACAAGAATTCAGGCATTGACAATTATTATATAAATAATTTTTAAAAAGATTTATTTATTATTTAGACAGTATTCCACCCACATGTGAGGCCTGCACACAGAAGAGGGCACCAGATCTCATTGTAGATGGTTGTGAGCCACCATGTGGTTGCTGGGAATTGAACTCACGACCTTTGGGAAGGGCAGACAGTGCTCTTAACCTCTGAGCCATCTCACCAGCCCTGTGTAAATAATGTTAAAGCCATTAATGAGGGGCTGAAGCAGTTAAGAGAACAAACAGGCTGATCTTCCAGAGGACTTGGTTCAATTCCCAGCACCCACATGGCTGTTCACAACCATTTGTAACTCCAGTCCCAGGGGACCCAACACCCTCTGCTGGCTTCCATGAAAGACATTCATGTGGGCAAAACACCCATATACCTAATTTTTTAGAAAAAATTAAAACCACCAATTAAGATGCTGGAGAAATGGCTCAAGCTGCTCTTGTAGAGGACTCAGATTTGGCTCCCAGTACCACATCAGGCAGCTCACAATTGCTTGCAATGCCAATTCCAAGGGATCTGGTACCCTCTTCTGACCTCTGTGGGCCCCTCATACAAGTGGTGCACATAAAATGCCCTATGTGCAGGCATATGCGTGCACACACAGACATCTCAGGCAAGATTATAGGCCTGACTCTTTCCTGATAAGAAACTTGCTCAGCAAGCACCTGGGGATTTCTGGAAGTACCCCCACCCTATGCTAAGGAGATCCTAACCTTAAGCAAATGACCTTTAATCCTACCTAGAAGTTTTTTCCCCACCATAGGATAATAAAATACTGGGTTTTCCTTCTTGTGATAGGACCCTGTGCTAGTGCATGTAGATTAAGTTTCCTGGCACCAGTAGCCTGAGTGAGGAAGACACATTCACTCACAAGCCCTCCCCACTGCCCGAGGTTTATAAATAAAAGCTGGCTGGCATGCTCTCTCAAATACTTCCGTCATTCCTCCACCATGACTGTCAGAGGCTCCACTTATTTTGGGTAAGAATCACCGCTGGATGCCTGGGGCTTGGTTGTTGGTCAAAGCAGTCAAGGCAGCGATAGCGGAGCCTGCTCCATTGCCACTAGCTCAGTCTGACCACTGCTGAAGAACAGCTGGGATGGCGTCTCACTGGACCGGCCTGCCAGCTGGTTTTAAACATCCTTCCGCCAACATTTCAAACTTCCTTTGGCCAATGTCCTCCACAAAGGGCTATTAACACTTTGGTACTATCATGAACTTGTGGAGCTCTTGAGTCTCCATTGCTATCTGATACCTGATACCAGCAATCTTATTCTAAAAGAGCTAAACTGTAACACCCAGTGGAAAATCATTTCCACCTCCCCTGGTGAGACCAGGAGCCTTGCCTACCCTATGGGCCTCTCCCTAAAGTACTCTACCTGCTCTTGAAAGACACAGGACCAGTGACCTCGAGGTCATCCGTTCTTGTCCAGAGACAAGCAGCACCCAGACCAATCTGCCAGAAGCAGAGCTCAGGCCACCCACCAGATGCTGAAGGGTACCAGGGGAATTGTATCACCTATAGTGGGTGTGTCTTCCCACATCAATTTACATAATTAAGACAATGTCCCTACAGACATGCTCTCAGGCCAAACCTAATTTAAACAATTCATCTTTGAGCCTTCTTTCCCAGGTGATTCTGGATCACCACACCCAACTGTTAATTTTCTTTATTATTATTGGGCACTGCAATAGACACTCTAATACAAAGACTACAAGGGCATGCTACTTAGCCTTTCACGGGTCTTAACTGTCAGTTACAATTTTCAAATTTTCGTTCCTGAGAGGATCCATTGCCAAGGGAATGGTGCCATTCTCAGTGGCATAATCAAGACAATACACTCAGAGATGTGGCCACAGGTCAATCTAATCAAGACAATCCCTCAAAACAAACATTGTACATCTCATGCAGCCTTGAAACTAATCCCATGCAGTCATTTTTAGTACATGGATGACACCACATTTTACCGAGATGAAGACCCTGGCTATAAGTTCAATCAAAAATTTTGCTTTCATATTTAAGTCAATGACAGAAAAATGAAAGGAAAAAACATACTCATAATGCACTACTTAATTCAAATAACTACCGAACACATTCTCTATGGACTACAACAGAACTAGTGGAAGAGTCCATAGGCAGATTAACAAGTAAACAGCTACCTTCTGTGCTGGACAAGGCTTTTATAAAGCATTAGAACTCTAGGGATTTGAAAGACTGATTCTTAAAAACCAGTGATACCAGGGAGAGATGTCAGTCACAACAGTGGCCACTTGTAATCCTTGCACTGTGTAAGATGAAATCAGGAAGATTCCTGGGGTTCAATGGACAGCCAGTATAATCAACTTGGCAAGTTCCAGGCCAGGAACCTACCCTGCCTTAAAAATAATAAAAATAAAAAATAAGGTGGGCACCTGAGGAATAACACTGAGGTTAAGCTTTGACCTCCATGTGAGCACACACAGAGCTACGATTTACAAGACAAAGAAGAAAGAGGAAAGAACTGGAAGCACTAGGAGTTAGTCTCACTAAGGAGACCCAATTACACTGACAGACTCTGTTTAAGAAACCAGTCTGATGATTTGCTAATTCTAGGGGAAGGCCTAGATGGAAAACAGCTTTAATTTTGGTCAATCTGATTTTATTAGTGTGCCAGCTACCCATGCCCATAGGCCCCCAGGACCCAAAGCTGTAACCATGTACTTGCTCCTTGAAGCAACTTATGCAGAGCAAGGGCAGGTAATAAGAAACCTGTCTTACAGTTATTAGAGAGCTGTGTTCTGGTCATTGCTTATTCTTTCTCATCAGGGAGGTGTAGACAAAGAGGCAGCCACTGCTACAAATCCCTCAGTTATGCCAAAGACACTTTAAGCAGTTTTAAAAGGCCAGCATCTGATTTCTGCCTCCCATCACTTTTCTTTTCTTTTCCCTTCCTCCCTTCCTTCCTTTCTTCCTATTAGGTGCCATCCTTGAAAGAGTAGAACAGAATGTTCAAGAGCAACCACTTAGGTAGAGGAATTAATGTGACTGAAACAGGTTGGGCACATAGCTCAGTGTCTGCCTGCCTAGCATAAGACTCTAGATGCAGTCCCATGCAGTTTGTATGTAAGTGGTACACGAATGGTTTGTTTGGTTGGTTGTTTGGTTGGTTTTGGTTTTTCAAAACAGGATTTCTTTGTGTAACAGCTCTAGCTATCCTGGAACTTGCTCTGTAGACCAGGCTGGCCTCAAACTCACAGAGATCTACCTGCCTCTGCCTCCCGAGTGCTGGGATTAAAGGCGCGTGCCACCACGCCCAGCTCCCACTAATGGTTTTTAACTATACTTCTTTTCAGGTTCACTTACAGCTTTTACACAACAAACACAAGAAAAGAACTAGCACCAAATAAACATTTGTAATCTCAAACAAGGGAGTAAAAGGCCTCTAGATTTAGCAACTACAAAAGAAAAATTCTAATTACAAACTAAAAACACTGGTTATCAATGTATAGAAACAAATAAATATAGATCAGGGAAGTAGCTATCTTCCACAGTATATACCGGCCAGTTCTCATGTTAGAGACTGTGACCAACATTAATAACATAGAGACTTATTTCCTAGCATTTCTGGTACAGCTGACATACTATAAAATTCAGATTTAGGTGTATCAGTCGTGACTGTCATTACACTCATAAGACTGTGCAATTATCACTAAAATATTTTCATCATTCTAAAAAGAAGCCTCATACTTACCTACCCACTAGCAATTGTTACCACCTGCCTCTCCCACCAAATACTGGTAACCACTTATCTTCTATTCCCCACAGTTTGCTGCTCTGGAGATTTTACAGAGGTGGCTGACAAACATATGCCATTTGTGCTGCATCCTTTTCCAGTTAGCATAATCCTTTACATTTCATCCAAGTTTAACACGTATCAGTCTTTCATTTTCATGGCTAAATAACACTTTATTATATGGGTATTTTGTTTACGGACATTTATGTTGTTTCTTCTTTTTCAATTATGAATATAACTACTACACATATTCAGGGTTCAGGTAGTTTTGTGTACATGTAGATAAAGATATAAATACACACAGTGGGAGGGGATGGAGAGGGAGGGAGAAAAAGAGAGAGGGAGACAGATGTGTGTGTGTGTGTGTGAAAGAGAGAGAGAGAGAGAGAGAGAGAGAGAGAGAGAGAGAGGAGAGAGGGAGAGAACCCCTCTCACTATGTTGTGCAAACTGGCCTCAAGCTTACTCATGATCCTCCTGCCTTAACATACAAGTGCTTGGATTACAGGCATGTGCTACCATACCTAACTCTCTGTTTTCAATTTCTTAAAGTAAAATTGCAGTTTTGAGTGGTAATTCTGTATCTAAATTTCTGTCAGTCTATGAAACTATTTTCCAAAGTGGCTGTATCATTTTATATGCCCACCAAGAATGTATAAAAATGTTAATTCAAGCTGGCGGTAGAAGTATACATCTTTAATTTCAGGACTCAGGAGGCAGAGGTAGGTGGATCTCTTTGAGTTCAAGGCCAGCCAGTCTACATGAGTTCTAGGACAGCCAGAGCTATGTAGAGAGACCCTATCTCAGGAGGAAGAAGATATTACCTCGCACAGGCCCTTCCAAATTTAGCATGGTACATCTTTCTAGATGGACATGCTGACACACATGAAGGGGTATTTGACTAGTTTTTATTTGCACTTCTCTAATGATGATAATGATGCTGCAAGTTTTTTTCATGTTCTTATGGGCCATATTATACCTGCTAAGTAATTCCAGTCCAGCGGAGTACTTTGATAAATATGGAGCAGTCCTGCCAAGAGAAACATTTATTAGAGCTGCTGCGGATCCACTCAACTTTAAAAAACTGTTACACACACAAGAATTCAGGCATTGACAATTATTATATAAATAACTTTTTAAAAGATTTATTTATTATTTAGACAGTATTCCACCCACATGTGAGCCTGCACACCAGAAGAGGGCACCAGATCTCATTGTAGATGGTTGTGAGCCACCATGTGGTTGCTGGGAATTGAACTCACGACCTTGGGAAGGGCAGACAGTGCTCTTAATCTCTGAGCCATCTCACCAGCCCTGTGTAAATAATGTTAAAGCCATTAATGAGGGGCTGAAGCAGTTAAGAGAACAAACAGGCTGATCTTCCAGAGGACTTGGTTCAATTCCCAGCACCCACATGGCTGTTCACAACCATTTGTAACTCCAGTCCCAGGGGACCCAACACCCTCTGCTGGCTTCCATGAAAGACATTCATGTGGGCAAAACACCCATATACCTAATTTTTTAGAAAAAATTAAAACCACCAATTAAGATGCTGGAGAAATGGCTCAAGCTGCTCTTGTAGAGGACTCAGATTTGGCTCCCAGTACCACATCAGGCAGCTCACAATTGCTTGCAATGCCAATTCCAAGGGATCTGGTACCCTCTTCTGACCTCTGTGGGCCCCTCATACAAGTGGTGCACATAAAATGCCCTATGTGCAGGCATATGCGTGCACACACAGATACAAATGTAGGAGAATTTTAGCAAAACCATTGTATCTGGCATGAATCTGGAGTGATGGCACCTAAGGCTGTGAAGTGGCCTTTTGTCAGCAATTGTTATCTGTGGTTTTATGGAGTTGTTCCTTTAAAGGATTCTCAGAGCCTTTGTATAACTTAGCCCTGAGACAGACCTGCCTGGCACACCAGGAAGTCTCTATGGCTGAGAATTATTTTAGGTGACGGTTCCTTCAAGACAACCCCTGGATCAGGAAGGTTTTGATATGTGGAAACTGTCTTCTTAAAAGTGCCTTTTATGGAACAATAAAAAGTGCTTCCAGGACCCTGCCAGTGTTCAGTCACTGAGAGGCTGATTCCCCTGCTGCTTGAGCAGCCGAAATTCATCCCGCTGTATCCATCTTTCTTTGATCAATTGTCCCACATAATCCAGAACACCAACATACAATTTACTTAAATTTTAGAAAAGTACATTACTTCAGGATGGTGTCCTACAACAAAACCATATTACTTTGTCAGGCAGAGATTGTCTCTAACATATAATACAATAAAAATTTTCATATAATATTAGATTAAAAAATATGCTGTATCAAAGCTCACTGTTTGCAGCTGAAATTGAATTTGGTCACATACTTTTAAAAAACAACACAATGCTAGCGTTCACCTATAAAACATGTAACATGTCTACAAGGACTCACTTATCAACTTCTATTTCATTATTAATTTGCTTTTCAGTAATCCAGATCTTATAATCCTGATCTTAGCATACTAATTAATTGTCAGCAACAATGACTACTGACTGTCCTAGAGTAAAACGATTTATACTTTTAAATCATTTCACAAGTTTACTACAATTTTCATGTGTTGTAATATTTATAAAGAATCAATACCTTATTGTGGTCAGATGCACTCAACAGACCTGAAGTCAATAAAACGATTCTCTTACAAACTCAACCGAAAGTTATATGAAATTCAAACTGTACAACTAAAGCTCTTGGCACAAACTTACCTGGGCTTGCCTTTTACTTTTGCTTCTCTTGACTTGTCACTTAAAGTCTTCAGCCTATAAATTAACAAATATAAAATATATTTTTAACAAGACAAGAGATTTTCAACCCCATAGGGGCTGTAGCCCACCCCCCACTCCCAAAATTACAATGCTCAGCAATCCATTTAATGAAAAAATAATTTGTATATCTCTCTAGCTGGGTTTAAGAAATTATATAAAGTCCTAAAAAATAAAAATAAAATAAATAAATAAATAAATGAAAGAAAAATCTTCACAGACAAAAGCCAAGGAGGATGTTTTTACAGCCATGTTCTACCATTTTCACTCCAACCTCTGAAAGGCAGTAAGTAGTGACAATTTAGATAGAGTCCTCCTAAGACTGTGATATATAGCAGTGTACCTACTCAAGTGGGATTATGTACACAGGTGAGTATAGAAGGTGGTAGGCCCTGCTGCAGGGCATGGCTAAGGTACTGCTAAGGCTGTCTTCATAACATATATCTATACTGGCCTCTCAAATGCATAGTGCTAAAGCATCTTTTAATTTCTTAAATTTAACATACCAACTTTTCTGTCTCCCCATACATAAAAGAGCAAAAACTAATTTGAAATAAAAGGTAAGAGATTATCAGAGAGAACATGAAACTGCTGTAAGACCCAGCAAGAGCTTCCCTGTGCGGCTCCTTAACAGCCATCTGTTTAAAAAACTGGTCTTTAACCAAATGTAATATGTGGAACGTATGTGATCTGGGTTTGGGAAATCAGCTGTAAAAAGGCATTTCTAAAAAGCAAGGGAATCTGATTATGGACTGATCAATCAATGAACCAGTGTTAATTTGGTTAGTCATGACTGTGGCAGCACATTTAGGACCGTCTGTTAGTGAATAGGCAGCCCCATGAGAGGTGCTGTGGATCTTGTACAACTGACTATGACAGGAAAGACAAAGATGCCAACACTTGAGGATTGTTGACCGAGAATCGGGTATATACGGTTCCCATAGCTATTCTGTTTTTATGTTTGAAGCTTTTATTAAAAAAAAAAACAAAACAGTTTTTAAGCTAGACATGGATACGCATGACCATAATCTCAGCAGTTAGAGAAGCTGAGCTAGGGTGGTTAAGTGCTCAAGGCCAACCTGCGATCTTGTCTCAAATTTTTTTTCTAACAACAGAAAGTCTTTAAATAATCTTTCTCATTATACATTAAAGAAGGAGGAGGAGGAAGGAGAAGGAAGAAGAAGAAGGAGGAAGAGGAGAACCATTATCAATGTAACAAAACAGAATAAAATGCAAGGGAACAAGAATTAAGGAAGTTTAGCAAAGAAAAAGATGTGGGTTATAGGCACTATTATTTTTTTAAGTTCTTTTTTGTTTGTCTTTTAAAGACATAGTTTCACTGTGTATGTCTCCCTAGCTGTCCTGGAACTCACTATGTAGACCAGAATGGCCTCAAACTTATAAAAATCCACATGCCTCTGCCTCCTGGTACTAGGATTAAAAGCATGCACCACCATACCTGGCTCTGTTATTCTTATTTTTAGATAAAAATATGACATTGAATATATGTTTCCCCTTTTTTTAAAAGCCAATCAGTTGCTCTATACAAACACCCTTAAGTCTGGGAGGAACACTGGAGGTAGTCTAGCATTTCTACATGGAGACACCCACATTTCTCAGATAAATTCTGAGCTGCAAACTTAGTAAACTCTATTTCATATTCTCATGGACACTGGGGAAGAAATACTAATCCAGGTGAATCCCCATGTTTCCTCAAATATAAAATGCTAGTATTTTATCCAACCACATAGATTTTCCAAGAACTAAATAAAACTTCTAATATGAGAACATTAAGGTCTAATTCAGCGAAAAGCACAGTTATTACTTGAGGACAAGTGCATCACTATCAAGAGAGTTGAGAAGCAGAGTTGAGACAGCCTCACTGGCAGAGCTCCATCAAAACAAGCCTGAGGCCTAAGTTCAGACCCCTAGGATCCACAAAGGCCAAGGCAGCAGCTACAATTCCAGCATGTGGGAACGGAGACAGGCAGCTCTCTGGAGCTCAAAGTCCAACCAGCCTAGTGGAATTGGTGAGCCCCAGGTTCAAAGAGAAGCTCTGTCTCACAAAACAAAGCAAGGTGGAAAGTGATGAAAGAAAAACAGAACCAGCATGGCCTCACTCATACATACACACACACACACACACACACACACACACAGAGAGAGAGAGAGAGAGAGAGAGAGAGAGAGAGAGAGAGAGAGAAAAGCTATGCACATTACTGTGGTGAAACACCACAGAGCTTCCAATGTACCAGTTCCTATGAAAGGGTTTCCCACCCTATTCTCGGTCTTCTGTCCAAACCACAGACTCTCATCTCAGATGGTACAGGTGCTGTGCATATACCAATACATGGACTGTCCTAATAAACAAACTAAAGCACACTTTGCCGTTCAACCACTGAACCTCAAATGTGTTACAATCGTTCAATAATTTTATTTTTCGAAGGCTCCAGACGTGTTAACTTGACACTAGCACATTTATTTCTTCAAGTTTTGAAGAGGATAAATGCACCCTAATCTGAGTTCACACATCACTAGTGTCTTCTAACATTCAGTTCACTGGGCTTTGCTTTGGTAGCTGTAAGATCCAGCCTGATGTCAAACACTTCTTGGTATGGACAATGCAAAGCTGAGCATATGGCCTCTCGCACCTTTATCAAGCATGGATTACATAAAAAGGGCACATTACACACACACGCAGACCAGCACTCACACACGTAAACAAAGTAAGTCTAAAAAATGAAAGTGGAGAGCAAAAGAGGAAAGCACCTGGTACTACTGTCTCACAACACATGGGTACATGAACCTGCACATACATACACATAGCACTTACATTTGGGGGTGGGGAGGGAAGGAAGGGCCTGTCAGCTGAGGGAGTAACTTGGTGACAGACCGCCTGTCTACCACAAAGTCCTGGGTTACATTCCCAGAACCTAAAAACTAGGAAACGGGCCAGGCAGTGATAGCACACACCTTTAATCCCAGCACTTGGGAGGCAGAGGCAGGTGGATTTCTGTGAGTTCCAGGACAGCCAAGGTTACACAAAGAAACTCTGTCTCAAAAAATCAAAACAACAACAACAAAAACAAAACAAAACAAAAAACCTGAGGAAACAAAGAAATCCTAGAAAAGACAACATCTCAAGCAAAGCTTTGCCTACAGACCAAACTATAAATTAAATTATTAAATACTTTATTTAAAACTACAAAGAAGAGAAAAAAAATGAAGATATCGAACAAGAAGAGAGCTGGGGGTAACAGCACCTTTGAAAGCATGACAAATGAGAAACACAAGCCTGTAATATACAGCCATAAACCTTCATGAAATCTGAGTTTCAGTTCCCTGAAGAGCTTTACATGCTTAATACCTATGCTTTTGCTCATATCTGCTTAAAACAAAACAGCAAAGTATGTTCTTCTAGTGGTTTCCCACAGAGCCAAGCCAGTCTCTTTAAAAAGAAAAAAAAAAGAAACAAAGAAAAAAAGAAGCCTGTTCTACAGGAACCCCTAAAATGGCTCCAAGAACCAAGTCAAATGAAAGCAGAACTTCAGGAAAACTCTACATGAGACCCAGAGGCAATGATCCCCAGTTCCAAGGCTTCTGGGTGCACCTGCTACCCACTTAGGGAGAAGAATACGATACAGTCACAACACTAGGTTTGTGCTGGTGCTGCTACCATGGATAAAGTTTAAGAGGAAAGGCCATAGGAGTGGAGTGTGGTGCTCAAGCAGTAAAGCACCTGCCTAGCATGTGGGCCACTGGGTTCTATTCCCAGCATTGGGGGGAAAAAAAAAGGCTAGAAATCTAGAGACAACCTGGGTTCCTCCAGGCCATCTATAACCTCTACTGTGCTCTGTGACAATCATGACTGTACAATGTATTTCCCATTAGGTCTGAAGGAATATAGATATTGAGGTCCCTTGTGGCTAAATTTCCTTCCATTGGGGAGACCTCTTCCTGGCCCTGGCCATATTATCTACAAAGTTCACTTTGGGGAAACAATGAGCTTATTGAGCTTCCTTACAGAGCACAGGTGAGGCACTGCTTACAGGGGTGTGGGTGCCTGTAGCAACAAGAGGGAGCTCAGCTTCTCCAGTCATGCCAGGTAGCCCTCTCTGGAGGCCATATGCAGTGTGGAACAACCAGGTAGCAGGGAGCCCTTGGATACTCAGGGGAGGGGCGTCCTATAAATAGTAAGCAAGCCCAGCCTGGATCATTCTTTTGCACTTGGGAAGCAGTTGAATTCCACAAGATGGCAGTTTCCTGGCTCCGAGGAGTCATGGAGGACATCAATGGGTAAGATTTTGTCACTAAAGTGTCATTCTCTTAGGAGAACAATAAAATAGTCCTATTTCAGGGAAGAGGGTAGAAAGATGTCTCAGCAGTTGAGAAGACTTGTTCTTCCAAAAGATTCCAGTTTGGTTCCCAGCACCCACATGGCAGCTCACAATTCTGTGTCACTCCAGCTCCAGGGGACCCCATGCCCTCACCATTTCTTTGCAGGCAACTACACATACATGATATGCACACAGAGACACAAAAACAAACATAGATTTAAAAAAAAATCACAAAGGAAATTTTCCTGGAATTAAGACTCCAGAGCTACATAAATTGTCAGAAACTGAAACAAGGAGAAAATCTGAGAGTCACTGCTCCTGCCAGCTGTGAGGAATGACACGGCACACATCAAACTCAGGAACCTACTGACTGCAACTTGAGCACAGGACACACGAAATTGTTTTAGGAGGCAGTTAGTTGCTCTGTCTGCCGAACACTTGCTCTACCTACCAAGGGTCCCACAGGGACACCAGGTTCAATCTGATAGTCTGCCACAGCTCAATTGAATCCCTCAGTGCCTATTACAACTGAATGTATACTGTGTAGAGGTATGTTACTCAGAACATAGCTGTTGTGGCAAGAGATCACATCCAAAGACCTTCTAGAGCTATGTGATCCAGCTGGCAAAAGGTAACATCCAAAGGTCTTCTAGATCTGTGTGATCCAGCCGGTATACAGACACACCTTTAATCCAGGAGACAGAGGCAAACAGATCTGAGTTCAAGGCCAGCCTGGTATAGAGCAAGTATCAGGTAAAGAAAAGCTTAGGTCCAGGCATGGTGGTACATGCCTTTAATCCCAAACGAAGGTAAAGTTAGTTTGTAGAAGGAAGCACTCATGTTTGAAAGTGATGTTTAATTGAGTGGCAGAAAAGGTGACGAATCAGAGAAAGATTTGACAGAATAGGAAGAACAGGAGGAGAGAGAAGAAAGGGAAACTACTTAAGATTAAGAGGCAGAGTAATTTTTATACCAAAACAGTAATAGAGATGGGAAGCAAAGAGAAAATTCAGGTGAAGACAAGTAAACCAGAAGCCAGAGCTTCGAGCAGATTGCTGAGTTAGTTTGAGGCCAAGCGGAGCAATTCTGTGCTGAGAGAGAAGCCAGATTAAGTAAGTCAGCTGACTTAGAAGAGTCTGAGCCAGAACAGCAGCTGAGTTGAACCAGCCAGCCCCAAGCTCAGAAATAACAAGTAAGGGTGAGCTTACTAAGCACTAAGTCTCAGAGGCTGAAAACATTCTAGGCCTAGGTTAGACTGTACAGAGGGCTAGAAACTTCCAGGACTAGGCCTAAATTAGCAGAAGGAGATGCAGTAAGCCTCCAAGACAACAAATAAGCCAGGAAAATGAAAGCTACTTTTACGGTGCTGTGTTTAATTTCTTAGCCAAGGCCAAAATGGTCAAGTACGTAAAACAGAATAAGTAAGTAGCTCTCAAGCAGGAATATTGAAAAAATTAAAAAATGGATTTTTTGCTTTGTTTTGTTCTCTCAATAAAAATTGTGTAGGAAACTAGAAGACATGATCAAAGGTTCAGTGGTTTAGAGCTGCCTTTACCCAGGCAGACACACATAATTTGAAGAGTGTTATTCCCCTGCCAGGTAACAGGATAACGGTGCAGAGTCCGGTGGCCTGTCAGCTAAGTAACCTGTGCAGAAAGGAAACTGAGACTTAAGAACCTAAGTGAAACAAAATGTTCTCAGAAGGTCTAACCCTAAACTGTCCCCAGGCTATGGCATCAATTTCCAGGGGGTTCCTAACAACATCTCCCCAGCTCCTGTCCCTAACTAAACTCTAAACCTTTTAAGCTACCCAGATCTTGGAAGACAGTGTGGGATTGTGGGGTCCAGAGTCCACATTCCTAAACAAGAAGCCTTGTAAGCCAACACCAGGCACAGGAATTGGTTTCTGAGACAATCATGTGAGCTACAATTCTAGCATCTGCCAAAAGGGACTGCTAAGCCATCGAAGGATTCCTTGAAACAGTAACATGTTTTTTTAATTTACATTTAAAAAAAGAAGTTACTTTTCCTAAATTTATAGTTTAAAAATGCAAACATTAAAAAAAAACACTTATAACTGAATAATTCCTTAGGCACCCATAATTAATACTGACGAGAATACAAAAGTAAAATCATCAGTAATGCTTTATATGCGTGGGAAGCTTTCAAGTGCTTGCCAGTTGGTTACTAGTCAACAGACAGTGTAAGCATTTTTATTCCTTGAGACGAGAGATCAGCTAACATTTTTCCCATTAATTATGAAAGTAGCATTGAAGACCAAGGTGCCCTCGCCGGGCAGTGGTGTCACACGCCTTTAATGCCAGCACTCGGGGGCGGATCACTGTGAGTTAGAGGCAATCCTGGTCTACAAAGCGAGTGCAGGACAGCCAGGGCTAAAACAGAGAAACCCTGTCTAGAAAACCAAAAAAGAAAAAAAGAAAAAAGGGCGGGGGGAGACTAGGGTGCCCTCGCATTAGGAACACTCCACAAACACTTGACAGACGAACAAGACATGATGGTAGATGCTTGGAATCCCAGCACTGGGAAGGTTGAAGCAGGACTGTTTCCACCAGTTCAAGTCCAATCTGGGCTACAGTGTGAGGCACTGTCTCAAAACAAAAAACGAACAAAAGGGATGGCAGATCCTTTATAAAGATGACACTTCTCGGAAAGCAATAAAAGCCGTAAATGAATTAAATACTAAAAACTATACAAACAGTGCTTACTGCGTATGTAACACGGTCAGCAATGGTCTCAATAAATTCTATGAGGTAAGTCTCGGAAGTAGAGACAAGGGACTGGGTAACTTGAAGTCAGGTTAAGTGGTAAGTAAAATCCTCCAAGAGTGCTTAGAGGCAGCCTGGCACCCATTAACGTTTCCCAGGCTTTGCAGTCCATGGGAATCACCTGCGGATCTTTTAATGACCCTATCCCCTGCCTTTCAGGCTTAGCTAATGACGCTCCGAGAGGCCAGATTGCGAAAGGTTCCCGGGGAAGTCCAAAGTTTGGGCAACTCCGGGTATAAACCGCTTCGCTCCAGTTCCGGTCTTCTGGCCCAGCATTTCCATGAGGGGCGTTAAAAGCCGGGCAAAGGCAGAGAAGGCCAGGCTGACTGACGGCTGAGGCTCGAGCCGAACGGCAGAGTGTCGGGGCTGAAACTGGAGGCTGAGGCACGTCCCGGGCGGGTCCTGCCCCGGGTAGGCCGGCGGGCTCCCGGTGCATAGGACACAGCCTCTCACGTGACCGTCCTAGCCGGTCAGGCAGCGCTGCCCCGCGACAGAGCCGCAGCCTGCCCGCTCGGACCAAAGTGGCCGGGTGCCGCCGCCGCCGCCGGGACCCTGCGAACTTCGTTGTCTCCTCGCCGCGCCGACCCGACGGCGGCCCCGCGTCGCCCACCGCGTAACTCACCCGGAGGTGAAATCCTGCTGCACGCTCAGCAGCCGCTCGCGCAGGGTCTCCAGCATCGCGTCCCCTCCCCTCAGGCCTCGCGCCGTAGCGGCCTCCCACGCCGCCCGGCGCCCCCGCCCCTCCGCCGGCTCCTCGCCTCACGCCGCAGCCGCCGCGCCTTCCGCGTCCCCGCCCCCTCCGCGCGCCCCGGGACCGCGCAGCCGCAGTGCAGCGCGCAGGGAAAGGCTCCGGCTGCGCCGAGGGGGCGGGGCCTTCGCGAACGCGCTCGCCTTCTCCGCGGGCTGGTCGGGAAGCCAGCTGCCTGCTTCTAGCCTAGCTGGGCCTTCCCCATGGTTATAGCTCTACAACGCAAATGCATCTTGAAAAGATGATTTCAGTCCCTGCGCTCTTTAGTGAAGAGTTGGCTTTCAAGGGGCGGAAGAGCACTGCGGGAATCTGTCTCGGGTTACCGAGCCTCCCAGTAACTACAGTGTCTAGGATTTGGCAGTGATGATCACCTGTCACCATACCCTTTCTTTTTTTTTTTTTTTTTTTTACAATTTTAACTGACCTCATCAAATTTCTGTGCCTTTCACACCTCCATGTTGCCAAAGCCGTTTGTTACCCTTCCCCCGCCCCCACGATCATGCGGCGTGGCGCGCGGAGGGGGAGGACAGTGGAACTCAACATCTTTCATACTGAGGCTCCATCACCGACCCAAGCTTCCTTATTACTTCTCTGTGCCAATCTTTTCCCAACTTTTCAGTTATCCTCAGTGCAATTGCACGTCTCTATTTTTCCTTTCATCCCTGCTGCTTACAAGACTGCACTCACAGTCTCCTCTTCCTCTCTCCCTGGGCTATCCTAGCCATCATCTACTGTAGTTTCTACCAAGGCACTGATACCTACATCTGTCTTTTCAGCCTTGCCCCCTTTCTGTTCAACTGTTTCAGCGGGTGCCCATGGGGCATCCCAAGCATCCTGCGTGGCAATGCTAGGCAAGCACCCCGCTGAACTGTGTCCCCAGCCCTTACTCTTGTCTTCCATGCAGAAAAGGTGATAAGCATAAACACTCCCAGCCTTTTTTTTTAGGAAGAAGGGGGGATGGTTGTGACTCCAGCGTGTATAGTCCCGCATTCCTTTTTCTTGGGTGCAGACTTCCAAAACAAGGATTCATTTCGCTGTAGAACAGGCTACATGACTAGATGGGCAAGGTTCATCATCAGAAGCTCTGCTTCCGTGAGTATCAGGCACATGCTTCATTAGCTGAATCAAAATAAAAATGAGTTCGCTCCCTGCTGGAGGTTGGATATAAGGTGTTCCCTATAGCTTCATATGCTTGAACACTTGATTGTGTGAGAAACATGAACCTTCACTTCATAATAAGAGCACTGAGTCCAGGGCAGTGATGGCCCAAGCCTTTAATCCCAGCATTCGGGAGGAGTTCGAGGCCAGCCTGGTCTACAAAAGCAAGTCCAGGACAGCCAGGGCTACACAGGGAAACCTTGTCTCCAAAAACAAAAACAAACAAAACAAAACAAAAAGAGCACTGTAGACTCAGAGTAGTGAATTTTACCATATGAACTAGCAGTTCATTTTACCACTTGGCAAAACCAGGCATCAGCCCAGGATGACGGGCACACTGGTGGAGCACAGAGAGCAGCTGTTGTAACCCGAATGCAGGTCCCTCCTCCCCTTTCTTCCTTGGCCAAGCGATCGGATACAGTCTTACACACCTGGACCCCATCCTTCACGCTGCTTACATTGTTAAACAAAGACAGTGTATGTGCTCATCTCTGCAGTTTACATCCTGTTTACCAGGCGCATGACTTGTCAGATCTGTAGGCCTTTGGCAAGCTTGACTATTAGTAATTTTCTACTCTAAACCTTTAATTTGAGTTGAGAAGGGAGCTAGCAGACATTAGCAAGGGTGTAGAGTCTTCAGTTCTTTTGTAGCTGGGCCTCAGGCACTTTTGAAAATGGACTTTTTTTTTTTTAAACAGGTACCAGCTTGTAGAGCTCATTTGGTAAGTTGTAGACTCTCAAGGAGGTGGGCTCAGCTGAGGGATTTGGTCGCTGTGGGTAGAGGCTTTTGTCTTATAGCCCTGGCCCCATTTCCTGTCGCCTTGCTGTGCTTCCTGGTCCCTGGGTGTGAGGTGTTTCAGTTGCACACTCCTGCCAAGAGCTCTGTGTCTTCCCTGCCCCATGGGTTGTACCTTTTTAAGCCAGGAACCAAAATAAACCTTTCTTCCCTTAGGTTGCTTCTTCTCGAGTATTTGGTCACAGCAATGAGAAATACAAAAAACAAAAACAAACAAAACAAAACAAAAACTGGCATATCACCTTGTGCTCTTTTTCTTTTTTAAAATCTCATTTCTGAGGTGGTTGAGAATGAGGAGGACTGCCTTTCTGAGTCTTTTCTATTCAGAACAGTACCTGCTGCAAAGTGACTGATCCCAGGTAACAAAATACCTAGTCAATTTGGAAAGCACGGATACAGGGAGCTATGAAATCTATTGTTATTTAATTCAGTTGAATGAACTCCTCTACTAAAGGCTATGAGTTTACTAATGCAATTCTAACCATATAATAGCACCATAACAATAATATTTTATTTTAGTATTTATTTTAAAAAATAATATTATTTTATTAAAATATTTTAAAGTTATTAAAAAAGACAGCTTCACAAGTGCAGACCAATTATTTCTATCTCAATCGACCCTATTTATTTGCCTGTTCACAAAGTATTTCAAGGTATTTTGTGAGTACCCTTAATCAAGTCTAATAAATCCCAAAACAGCAAAACAATGTGATAATTACACAGTAAAAAGAAACTGTGTTTTGGGTTTTTGTTTGTTTGTTTGTTTTTCTAGACAGGGTCTCTCTGTGTTAGCTTGGACTCCCTTTGTAGACCTGGCTCTGCCTCCTGAGTGCTGGGATTAAAGGCGTGTGCTACCACGCCTGGCTAAGAAATTATGTTTAAAAAATGAAATTAAATGCTTTGGCAGGATGGCTCAGTGGAGTGGGTAGAGGCAGTGGCTGCCAAGCCTGCTGTTCTAAGCTCCATCTCCAGGATTCATGTGTTAGCAGCAGAGAATCGATGCCTGAAAATTATCCTGTAACACACACTTATGCTGACACACACTGTTTTAAAAATACAATTAGAGAGAAATGGACTGCTACTGCATACAAAGGCTCAACGTGGATGAGCAAAGGCATGGAGCAGAACACATGAAGTGATATGTTGACAAAGTTAGCAGTGACCACTAGGCAGTAGATAATTGGCAAACAAGGAAGTTTCAGGTACAGCTGGTAGGCCACAGGAATACCAGAGGCTCTTAGCCTGGTGTTAGTTCGGGAATTGTTTGAGAGAGTTGATTTAAGAGTTCATTACCTCAGTGCAGGGAGCTTTTGGTGGTGAGAATTGTGTCCTGTATCAGAGCTGCTAAGAAGCTCCCATGGCAGCATTGCCCCAAACCAGCATCACCATCCCTTGGGACTTTGTTGGAGACGTAGCCTCTAAGGCCCCACCCAAAGCTACTGAGTCAGAATATGAGCACTAAGAGATGCCTACGTGATTCATATTTTTGAATGAATAAGAAGTGTCACGGCACCAATGTTATCATTTATAAAATTAAAGCAGTAAGATAAGAGGTAAGGTATATGAGGTAAGATAAGGTACTATATCATGTTGTAGAGGAGTTTATTAAATGAGCATGGAGGAAGAAGGAAAAGGGGGAAGGAGTACCTTAAAGAGACACAGAGACAGGAAGAGAGGGAGGAAGCAGAGTAGAGTGGTAAGAGAGAGAAGGGAGAGGGGAGAAGGAGCAGAGAGAGAGACCTTGAGGAGGGTTTGTTCTTTTATATGGCCCTGGGCGGGGCCACACCACTGTGGCAGGTAAGCAATGACACCATAAGTAGGTGGACTGAAGCAGAATGCTAACACCCAAGAGAGAAGCACTTTTTGACAGTCACAGAAAAAACCCTGTTGAAACAGATTCTCACTGCAGGCGAGGTGATCCATACGGATTTGGTGGAATTTGGCCCCCCCCCCCAGGAGCAAAGCTGTATAAACGCAGAAGAGCCCACAAAACACCATTTTCAGAGGTCTTTTAGAAGAGGCACCATGATCTTTAAATTTTTAGGACCTAACTTAGATCTGTAAATGTGTAAAATATTTTAGGCATCGTTGAGTTTGAAGATGCCAAAACCATCGGTCTAAAAGACACACAAGTTTCTTCAGATGCAGTGAGTAGCTCTAATTGCTACTCAAGACAGACAAAGCTGGCAAGATGGCTTTGAAAAAGAAGCAGACTGGGGTATGACTTTCACACGTACTCTGGTGCCTCATATTTGACCATGTCCCCTGGAGGGGGAAACCTGGTGGCACTCAGAGGAAGGATAGCAGGTTACCAAGAAGAGATTTGATACCCTATGAGTATATACAGGAGGAGGAAATCCTCCTCAGGAACAGTCATAGGGGAGGGGAAAATGGGAGGGAGGGAAGAATGGGAGGATACAAGGGATGGGATAACCATTGAGGTGTAACAAGAATAAATTAATTAAAAAAGAAAAAGAAAAAGAAGCAGACGCATGAACCAGGGAGGTGGAAAAGGGAAGTCTGCCACTCAAGAGCAAAGGCCAGGATGCAGCTGAGAGGAGTCGGGAAAACAGCAGCAAGGTCACCAGACGGCAGTCAGCAGACCCAGGGGCATGCGCTGCCTTGAGTGGGAGCGTCTACCATGAACCAATGGAAAAGGAAGCAGAAGACATGCACTTCCTTCTTTTTGTACTTTAAACTCCATCCCATGATAGTAGAAATTAAGTGGACATCTGGCCATGTCTTCTTGCTCAGGTGAAAGGAAAATGATGTTGTTTCACACATTAAGGGAAGAAAACGTTGTTTCTGTTAAGGTGTGCCTGAGTCTATATTGTCCATAAAATATTCATAAATAATCAAGTGGCTCCATTCATCCATGTACATGGACCTGCATTGTGGGGAGCCAGCCTTAGTGATTCTTGGCTTAAAACATAGGCCTGAGGCCACACCACCCGGTCCTGGGAAACCGCTTGCTTATCTTACCTTTGCAGCTGTATTCCTTCAGAACTTACTTCCTTATCTTCGAGTTTTACTACTGAGATAGATAGCAGAGCATCTGCCATTAGGTGTCCATAGCAACCCTGCCTACCCAAATACCCTTGTCTCCGAGATTGCCTATAAAAATCCCTGTGAGGGCTGGAGAGATGGCTCAGTGGTTAAGAGTGCTGCCTGCTCTTCCAGAGGTCCTGAGTTCAATTCCTAGCAACCACACGGTGCCCTTAACCATCTATAATGTGATCTGATGCCCTCTTCTGGCCTGCAGGTGTACATGCAGGCAGAACACTGTATATGCAATAAATAAATAATTCTTTAAAAAAAAAACCCTGTGAAATTTTTCAATAAACGAGGCTTGATCAGAATCTTGTCTTGCCTCCTTTTACTCGTGTCTTCTGTCCTTTTTCACTCCCGCACCCCCTCCTAGGGTCTCCGTTTGAAAACCCCGTGGGTCAGGGCACAGTATGACTAACTAAGACCACTTCCTCCGATCTTACAGGCAAATAATTCTGCCATCAAAGAAGTAGACCATAGAAATGATATCTTCCGATCCACTGTAGGATGAAAGCACCTTCAAGTCGGAGAACTTAATAATATGGCAGAAACATCTATATAAGGTCTAGGCCAGGGGTGGAGAGATGGCTCAGTGGTTCAGAGTACCTGATGCTCTTGCAGAAGACTCATGGTCAGCTCCTAGCACCCACATAACCCAGTTTACAACATTCTGTATCTCTAGTTCCAAGGGATCCTGTGCCCTCTTCTGGTCTCTGCAGGCACTAGGCATGCATGAAGTGTACATACATATATGCAGGCAAAATACTCATACACATAAAATAAACAAATTTTAAGAGGGCTAGAGAGATGCCTCAGAGGCTAAGAGCACTGGCTGTTCTTCCAAAGGTCCTGAGTTTAATTCCCAGCAACCATAAGATGGCTCTTAACATCTATAATGAGAGCTGGTGCCCTCTTCTGGTGGGCAGGCACACATGCAGGCAAAACATTGTATACATAATAAATAAATAAATATTTTTAAAAATAAAATAAATCTTAAAAGCAAATGTGGTAAGACCTTGTTTTTGTTTATTTATTTATTTTTAGGTTTTGGGGGTTGGTTTTTGTTTTTTTTTTTCCCCTGAGACACGGTTTCTCTGTGTAACAGTGTCCTGGCTGTCCTGGACTTGCTTTGGTAGACCAGGCTGGCCTCGAACTCACAGCGATCCGCCTGCCTCTGCTTCCCGAGTGCTGGGTATTAAAGGTGTGTGCCACCACGCCTGGCAATCGTGCTTGTCTTAATGAGGTGGTTTCACGTGGAAATAGGAAGCTCTGTGGAGGATGTGCAATGGTTGACTCCTTTCTCCCAGGAATGGGTCTCTTAACTGTGCACCTGCAATCCTAATGAAGCCCAAGGAGGAAACAAACAAACAAACAAACAAACAAAAACCCACAGCCTAGGAGAGCAATTTGCTCACCAATGAAGGTCTTTCAATCAATCTCAACTTTGTAAAATAGTGGACACAGGAAGAACAGCACCCACTAGGGGAACCTCACCTCCTTTACTCCGTGTGGAGGCCGCAGAGAGAAGGAAATGCTGGGCTGTATAAGATGGAGACAGACTCATGCTCCATCTACTGATTGCCCACTGCCTTCTAAAAATCCAGCAAGGCGTGGCTTGTATTGTTGTACCCAGATCTCGACACACCCCCAAAAACCACCAGGACTGGATACCGATGCAATATACACGAGGACCTTTTGTTGACTCAGAGCCAGGCTCTGACTGAACACACCAACACAGTGAGATCCAGAAAGAGCCTCCATCTCTGGGCTGAGGGTAAAATTTATAGCTTCCTATCCCTCCCAGCGCCCCAAAGCAGGGGAGTTCCAACTTGGCAAGCACCTATTGGCTGAGTAACATAAAGAGGTCTAATGTCTAAAGTGACAAGCTACAGAAAAATGCTCCAAGAACACCCATGACTTAGTTTTCTTTGTTCGTTACCTTGTCCAGGGAAGTGTCTGGTTTTTTTATTAACCCTATCTCCAGTGGGCAGGAAGGAATGTGGCCATAAAACTGCATCTCTTATCAACTCTATCTCCGGTGGGACCCTTCGGCTCAGTCACTGGGCAACGCTGTCTCTAGTGGAGCTGCTCTTTGCAGCTGGACAGATTGTCTCCTGTAGGCCTATTTCTTAACCTTTGTCCCAGTGACCCTGAAATCCAAGTTTAGTTTTTCTGGCATCTCAGTATCATCTATATATCATGCACTAGCCCTACCTGTGGACCTTGTCTGCAGGTGGAGGTGAGACAGGCGCTCCCCAGCCTCCCCCGCCCCCCCCCCCCCCCCCCGAGCGCCATAAACTCTGAGCCCCAAAACAGGAGGCTGTCTCTGTTAGGACTCTGCTTCAGTCAGCCTACCTGTGATGTCATCGCTTACCTGCCACGGGGGCGTGGCCCTGCCCAGGGCCATAGAAAAGACAGACCCTCCATGTGCGCATGCACGTTCTCTCTTTTTCTCTCTCTCATATCTGTTGTCTGGCATCTAATTATCTTATCATCTTATTTTCTTTTTATTAATCATAACAGTCTCCCCCCTGCTGGCGGCAGTCCACAAGACACTAGACCAAAAAGTGTCAAAAGTTCTTTTCAGAGACACATTTCAAAGCAAAGACTTTAGGCCAAAAGGTGTCAAAAGCTGGCTCTTTAAATAAACACACATCAAAGCTGCTCCGGATCGATCCTGGAGGCAAGCCCCGGAGGTGTCCTGGGTACCCGCTTGCGTTTTACATATCCTTGGCTTAAAACCCGGAGGTCTCGGGGTGCCCCCCTGCCCCCCCCCCCGCACTCTCGCATCTCTCCTTCCCCCTAGCTCCCTGTCTTTGTTGGTTAGAACATTAATTTAGTGGATTAAAACTTAGGTCTTCGACTCTCTGCTGTTTTTGTTTTGATTATGCGCGCTGGGTTATCTGGCTTTCTCTTAAGTCCGGGGCTCCCTTCTCCTGCGGGAAGAGACACAGACTCCTGGCCCTTTATCTTACTAAAAGTGTCTGCTGCCCTGAGCGCCCTTGAGCTGGGGGATGGGACCGGAAAGCTCCCTCCCTGTAACGGAGGCCTTCTGCGTGACCGGTTCTCAGGACAAAGCCTTCCTCAGCTGACCTCGCGAAGGCTCAAGAAAACTCAGGCCAACCTCCCCGCAGGCAGAACCTACAACACCCATACCTGCTCTGTGTGACTGGTTCGAACAAGTCTCAGCCGGCTTCCCCGCAATTGATAGAACGCACATTACCTATTCTGGGAACTAGATGCTGTAGCTGTAGTAATGGCATTAACAATATCATAAAATATTAATATGTTGTGATGAGAGCCTTTATTCACTACAAGCTCACTTGTACCAGGAAAGCAACTCATATGCATATGTCCCCTGTTTTACAGTTGGGAAAATAAATCACGCCTCAGTCTGCGTGAGCTTCTACTCTAGAAGGGAAGAGATGCCCACCAAAAAAAAAAAAAAAAAAAAAAATCCCGTTTGCATATAGTGATCCTCAAGACTAGGAGGAAATCACCTTGGTTTAGCTTCAGAAGAATCATCCAAGGGGGGGCCAGTTGTGAGGCTCACCTTATAAATTTAAACCCAGAAACCTCAATGCCACTTCTGGAAGGGGCTTATGGTCGGTTTGGTCAGGAGATGGGAGCCTCTGCCCTAGTGTCCCACAGGGTCGGGCCCTGGAAAACAATGCCTGGTGATATGAAAACTAAAAGCCCCCAGGGAGGAGGGAGGTCACCCCTCAAGGCTTCGATAGGTTGCCCGGGTTACCACCATGCACGTGGACTGCAAGACCCTTGGAAAGAGACAGAGGAAATAGAAAGTCCCAGAGCAGAGGAGGTGTGGTCAAGAATTTGACTGTCATATCCCTCTCAGGAATTCTGACTTCTAAAAGGAAGCAGAAGGGAGGTGCATGGAAGTTTATAGAACGCTGAACCAAGACTGACCAGTCAGGGACACAGTCTGGACTCAGGAGCCAAGGCGGTGACTACAGCCTGCTTCTAAGGCAGGCTCTTTATAAGAAAAACCGTTTAACCAGGTAACAACCAGGTAATCAGGTGGAAGAAGCAAGGGGACGGCAGCATTACATCATTTTGAGTAGCTAAACAAAGTGTTTCTAACTGACTTTTAATTTGATTGGTCCTGGAGTCGGGGACTTCACAGAATGTCCAGGCATCAAAGTATACAAAGTTTGAGTAATGAAACCACAGAGACATAACAATATAAGAGGTTATTCTGAGCCGGGTGTGGTGGAGCACGCCTTTAATCCCAGCACTCAGGAGGCAGAGGCAGTTGGATCATTGTGAGTTTGTGGCCAGCCTGGTCTACAAAGTGAGTCCAGGACAGCCAAGTCTACACAGAGAAACCTTGTCTCAAAAAAAAAAAAAAAAAAAAAAAAAAGAAAAGAAAAAGAAAAAAGAGGCTGAGAACTTGAACTTAGGTCCACCTTAGGATCAAGATGAGGACTACAGACAAAATGGCTACAGTTAGGCTAAAAGCTAAAGTAGGTCTCAACAGAGGAGCTATAGTTATGCAAAAGGTCAAACAGGCCTCAACAGAGCATCCACACAAAATTTTTATAATACCTTGTAAAGTTTCACTATTGTAGCTTTAAGTGAGGCCTAAGAGTTTATTTGGTTCATGGGCCAATCGCTCTGCTGTGCCCCTTCTCTTCCCTTTTTAATGCTTTTTTTTTTTTTTACATTGAAGATTGCAAGCAGGTGCATTTTGCCTAAATATGATGATGTGTTTTGAGTGGGAAGAGAATATTTCACTTCCATCACTAAATGTAGCCTCTGATTTGACAGCTCAAATAATTTGCCCTAAAAATAGCTAAGGAAATGTAAGCTAGGATCAGTGTCCACCATGGTTGCCTGCATCAGAAATCCAAATGCCAAAGAATTCCCCTTGCTTGACCTAGCTTTGCCCCCGCTTCCACCCTGTGGGGCCTGCACCAGGCACATCAATGCGCCTCCTAATCAACACTAGTATTAATATACATGAGGCAGAAAAACCTCAGTGGAGAATTAATTACCCTTAACAATGTTTTTCTTTCAAAATTGGCTGATTTTCTTTGGGAAATATGACATGATATGATTTTGTGGGGAGTTATTATTTTTGGAAACAAAACCAAATACTAATTATAGGCTTACTGCCAACAAACCCAGTGCAACCTGCGGCATCTCCTTCTTGTGGAAACGCTTCAATGTTTCAGGCTAAATATATCCTGGTAAATGAAACCTTAAGTTCCCATGATTAAAATAGCTCTTCAAATCCCTTTCTCTATCTTTTACAAAACTGAAACACATATGCATATTATTTAAAGAAATAAAGAACTGCATTGCATTGAAATGCCCTGTAAGGGCATGCAGAAGATATTATAATTTAGACTTAATTAAGATAAGTAGTATGGGTTTTAAAAGATTTAATAAGGGCTAGAGAGATGGTTCAACAGCTAAGAGCACTTGCTGCTCTTCCAGAGGACCAAGGTTCTGCTCCTAACACACAGACGACCGTTCACAATCACCTATGACTCCAACGTCAAGAGAGTCCGTGCCCTCTTCTGACACCTACATATGTGGTACAAACGCCTGTGCGTGCGCATACACACACACACACACACACACACACACACACACACACACACACACAATCTTTAAAAAATAATGTATCACCATATGCAAAGATTTCTGTTTGATATCTTGCAGTAAAGTTACTTATTTCCTGGTGGGCATGGAGAGCATGGTTCTTAGTGGAGAACTGTAGCTCGTCAGTTCATTTTGCCGCCAATAGAGGCAGGCTAGAGACACAGCCCATGATGGCTCTCCAGAGGCATAAGGAGTTTGTTCTTTTCAGAGGTCACAGGTTAATGCCAGAACCTTTGCTGTAGAAATGAACTTTAGGACCAGCCGGAATGAGGCAGACTTGACATTTATTAAAAAGCGAGTTTCAGTATAGATTTATACCAAGTCATTAACAGAGAGGAGTTCAGGGAAGATGTGAGCAAGAGTTCAGGTTTCTCAAAGGAGAGCTGCCTTTCATGGTCTTTACCATAGCCATGGGTAGGAATGGTCTTTATCATAGCCATGGGTGAGAATGGTCTTTACCATAGCCATGGGTGGGAATGGTCTTTATCATAGCCATGGGTGAGAATGGTCTTTACCATAGCAATGAGTAGGAAGATTTGGGTGGGTTTTGAAGGAGTGTTAAAGAATGTAATGATATCATAGGGTGCTTTCCGAGGAATATTGACTTGTGATAGGTAATACCTTAGAGAGAAAAAAAAAACCTGTAAGGGGAATTAGGATGTCTTAACCATTACAAAAGGTAATAATCTTTTCTGTGGGAATCTCAGAAACTATCTGAGAAAAAGAATTAAGTCACATATGTTCCGGCCTTCTGCATGGCTCATTGCTGTTTTAACATTCTTATTTCAGACCTCTGTATAAAAGAGCTGTTGTCTCTATGTAGGCAATCTTCACAGGCAATATTGGTAATTGTGCGGGAATTCTGGACTCTTACCTGTGAGAGGCTTCAACTAGATTCCAGGATGGGGGCCTTCTTTCTCCTGCCTCCGTGTCTTTTAATCTTCCTGTCTTTTACCCTGCCTCAATTTAAGGAGAATAAATGACTGGGGAATTCTGTTAGCAGTAGGCAATAAGACATTAAACAACACACAACATTAACTAAGATAGGGGTCCCAGGGAACATTTGCCCGGAGGTGAACATGTGATGAGTGGACTTGCTTCTCGGTGGCATTAAGCTTCTTAGAGCTCAGGGATGAAACACCATGTGGGAATGAACAAGTGTGTGATCCTCTTATTTTATACATGAGAATATTGCGGCCGCTTGCTGGGTGCGTAGATGCGACTTCTGCCAGAGCAAATGCTACTGTCAACATCTCCAGTGTTTGCCAATAAGGTGCCGAAATGAAGCACTGGACAACATTTCTGGACTCCTCACCTGCAAAGCTGCTGTAATTTGGGGGTTAACTTCCCAGAGCCATTCCACTTTTTTCAAGTGTCTTAACTTTAGTGATTATCCATATAGATGATTTAAGATCAAATAATACCACCTGGTTATATCTTCAGTTGGGATAGTTTTGTTTTTGGTTTTGTTTCTGTTTTTTGTTTGTTTTGTTTTTGTTTTTTTGAGACAGGGTCTCTCAGGTGGGATAGTTTTGATAAGTCAATAGCGAAATAGAGCAGTAAGATAGGGTAACTGAGAGAGGGATGCAGTGTCTTTTGTATGTTTAGCTTTTGCAACAGGAACTCATGTAACCGAATCTGGCCTAGAACTTACTATGTAGCTGCGGCTAATCTTGAACCTCCGATACTCCGGCTAACCCCTCTCTCAAATTCTGGGATTATGGGTGCACACCAACACACTTGGTTCAGCTTCATTTCTTCCCCCCGTATTATAATGCTGTCAAGGGCATGATTTGAAACTAGTAATTGTTATGCAGGTGTTCTATCTAATTATCTGTCTGTCTATCTATCTATTTATCTATCTATCTGTCTGTCTATCAACCTATCTATATCTATCCTGTTCCATCTTAGAGATGTCTCTTCCCCTTTCTAGGCTTGGGCCTAGCAGAGCCTCACTGGACCCTCCATGGAGAGAAAGATGGGACAGGACTAGCCTTAGCCTTCACTTTTGCTCTTCTTTCCTATCTGGTGTAGCCTCTCTGCATCTCACAGGGAGAGAGGTCTGGTTGAGGCAAAGGGAAGGATGCTTTACTTAACTGGGTATGTGACAGAATCTTCTGCCAAGAGCCTCAAGGTAGCAGTGCTCTTGGTCTTCTGATAGGATTGTCTCTGAGATGCTACCCAAGGCTGTCATTGTCCCCAAGACAGAGTAGGATATCCTTTAGTCGTGAGCTCTAGGGATTGAAATCAGTCAGCTGCAAATCCATCAGACTAAATAAAGACAGAGAAGCAGACTCGATAAAAGCCATGGGGCATCATTAAGGGCTTAGCTGAATTACATGCATATGAGAAGGAATCTAGCTTGATGACGGGAGTCCCCAGGCCAGATTGCTCAGTTTAAACCCAACCAAAATAACCATTCGCTATGATTGACACATGTGGACTGTGGCCTCTCTCAGAGGCCTCTTAGAAAGCCAAGGTGCACCCCACCCCCAACCAGCAGTGATACTGTAAACATACCTCTGTGCTTATTTTATTTGAGAAAGTGTGTGTGTTTGTGTGTGTGTGTGTGTGTGCGCGCCATGTGTGCAGGTACCCTTGGATACTCAGGAAGTGCTGAGAACTGGATCTGAGAGTCTTTTAGAAGAGCAGTAAGTACTCATAGCCACTGAGACCTCTCTCCTAAATATGCTTGCTTAACTTCTAATGGAGATGAATCGCATGATAGCAGCCCAAGCTTTGAGCCTGGGAGTAGAGAACCTCCTCCATGGAGAGGATGCAGAAAATGTGTTCTTCCCTCTTTTCTTGGCCCAAGGCAGCTTTAATTGTCATCTTCTGCTCTAAGGACTGTGACTCTTCCTTTGCCCCAGGTTCCTTCACTTTGCTGTGTGTGCCCTGCCTTTTCTGGTGCTCACAAACCACAAGCTTCCTTCTTGACATCCTTAAACTACAAACCTTCATTGAGATTCAAAACACAGCAAAGAGAAGGAGTTAGCTAGAGCGGCCAATTGACTTTTTAAGAGTCTCTCTTTTCCATAGGACTGGATGTTTGGAATATGTCCTGGAGGTGGGAGTCCAGAACACTAGACCCAGATACAAAACAATAATCACTCTATTGTTCCAGAAGGTTCTTTCATACTATTGTTCCCCCTACTTTGACTATCCTTCACTTTTTTTGGGATAAAACAAGCCATTTCTGGTTTATCTGGCAATATAGTCACACACTGCAAAGTGTGCATGTGGTGAGGTAGGGCCCTTCACTTCACCACTGGTGGTGTTCCTATGTTTCTGGAATGGTTCTGTGCTGTAAATGTGTGTTCCTTTTGGCAGCCCTCTACCTTTGACCTTTCTTGGACTAATTAACCTTCTCCATCTGGATGTTTTAGGTGGGATTTTGAATCATGTTTTTCATCCTTCCTCTTCCCAAGGCTCAGGATAAAATCCTGCAAGGCTGATTATCTTCTTTCCTGAGCTTAGTGATTTAAAGTCCCGAAATGAAAGGCCACTCATCCTTGCATTCATTTCTTTTCTTGCTGTGGCCAGATGGATGAAAAACAACTAAGGGAGAAAGAGTGTTGTAGGATATTCGATCACATTATGAATCCAGAGGTGGTATACTGGAAAAACCTGTTTCTAGTTGTGGTGTGGCTCAGCCCTAGCACACACCTTTAATCCAAGAGTTTTCTGTAAATAGGATTAAATAAAGTCAGCCACAGGTCAAGAGGCAGAGCAAGCAACCTGTTGACAGGAAATGAACATAGGAAAAAAACCACAGAGAGTGAGAGTAAGTCTGGAGGACAGATAGACACACGGGAAGTAGAAAGAAGGGACATCCAGTTTGAAAGGGCTTTTCCCAGCATGGACAAGAAGGAGCCTTTTCCGTCTGGGACATCTACTGAGTAGGAGGGTCAGCTGGGGGTTTTCTCTACCTCTCGGAGGTAGCAGGCTTTCACCTCAGCATCTGGCTCCTGAGTCTATCGGTAAAATAGAATGTTTGGAATTTTGTTTAAAAACAACAGAAGAGTTGTCGTCATTGTTGTTTGCTTGTTTTTGTTTTTGTGTTTGTGTTTTGTTTTTTTGTTTTTGGCTTACAGTTTGAGAGTGTCTCATCATGGTGGGAAAGTCCTAGTGAAGGGAACACACTGCATCTGTGAGAGGTCACAACACATTGCATCTACAATCAGGGAGCAGAGAGAGATGGCTGTTCAGTTGGTGTCTGCCCTTCCCCCTTTTTATTCAGTCTAGGACCCAGGCCTAGGAACCCTTTCTCAGTTGAACCTCTCTGGAAGCACTCTGCAGATTCACCCTCCAGGGTGACCCCAAATCCAGTCCAGGTGACAATGAAGATACTCACCAATCTTCTGTAGAGGTTTTGGATAGATAGAAAACTTACAGTTCCTGCTCCTTAGATCTTCAGGGGGCTGTGCCTGGAATTTTTTCCCCCCTCTCAAGACAGGGTCTCACTACATAGTTCCAGTTGACACTGAACTATCAGTCCTCCTGCGTCAGCCTCTGCACTACAAGATTGCAGGCATCTGCTACCACACCTAACTCTCCTATTTGAATCCAACCTTCTCTTCAATCCTCCCAACGTCCATACGCTTCCCAAAGAATTCCCTGTTGCTCAGTTTAACCAGAGTTCTTTACTTGTTTGATAGAAAGAGCTCAGACTGCTACGGCTTCCTGCTGAGCCATCTTGCCAGCCCTTAAACAGATTAAAAAAAAAAAGTTAATGTCAGATAATGTAACTTCTTAAAAATCTGTTGCATGTTCTTTATCGTATTCAATTCTGCTGTGATCTTGCATATTTGAAAAGTCTAATTTGTTGGAATCTACAAAGAAGAGAAGGAGGTGGAAGGTGGCTCTCTTGAGGCTCTCTGGAAGAGGTTATCCTGTTTAACAAAGCTGCTGCCTCCTCTTTGATGCCAGCAGTTGCCTGCTAACCCTCCCCTGTCAGCTCCTGCTCACTCTGTGTTGAAAAAGGGGGTAGCACTGTTTAGCATTCTTCTAGAGCATTTGTGTGATTGTACAGGGATGCCCTAGGGAAAGCAATGACAATCTTTAGACTGTTGTGGTGATAAAAATGTTCACACTGAATTTCCATCGCAAAAAAATACACAACTTAACTTATTGTTGATTGTATACATTCACTATGCAAAATATAAAATTATGAGTCAAGTGTGGTAGCGCATACCTTGATGTCAGCACTTGAAAGGCCCAGGCCAGAGGATGAGAAGTTCAAGGTCATTGTCCAATTCCTACTGCATTTGATGCTAGCCTGGGTTACATGAGATCCTGTCTCACCAAGCAAGCAAACAGAGCCTGGGGAGATGACTTAACAGTTAAAAACATTTGTGGTTCTTGCAGAGGATTCTGGTTTTAGTTAGTTCCCAACACCCACATGGCAGCTCACAATCATCTGCAGCTCCAGTTGTAAAAGGGCTCCAGTCATACATGCAAAATATGATTTTTAATAGAATTTAATTAAAAATTAAAAATTCATCTTAAAGAAACTAAAAAAAAAAAAAAAGCAATCAATTTACAACTACCAAAGATTAAGAAACAACTAAAACCCAAACACCAGAAATATGTCCCTGGTCTGCGGCTCTCAGCATCATTTCAAGGACTGAGGGCAGAAAGGAGAAAGCCTATGGAGCCCAGAACTCCCTCCTTTCTGCTTTCTATTCCTCCAAGATGTAAGCAAGCAACTTCACACTCTGCCTATTGTCCTGCCTCCCTCACCATGGGGGAGCTAACACAGTAGGGGAAGGGAGCTGAGAGAGAAGTCCATGTGAACTCCCACCCAAGTGATGTATTCATCACCAGTGAGTTATGAGGTCCAAGGTTAGTTAGTCATCAAGTCAATATTGCAGAATAGACACAATAATACAATCACTTAGAAGTTTCTGAGGATAAACTTTTTAGCTACATGAAGATAAACACTGGCATGTAATAAACTCTCATAAACCTTTAGGACTCTGTAGAACAAGTTACTCATAAAAGTAGTCATGAAAAAATTTTAAAATCAGAAGATAAATTGTGCTAATGCTAATCCGCCCACAGAACGGATGCCTGGCTTGCATTCCGTTAGCTGGAAGCATCTCTTAAGACATAAGGATGGCATATAAAACATTCGTGCGCCCTGAGAAGCAACCCAGCTTCTCTTTCCTGATTTCTGGTCTAAACTGTGTGACAAAGCATACTTTTGTTTTCTGGCTTTTTTGTTTTGTTTTCAAGACAGGGTTTCTCTGTGTAGCCCTGGCTGTCCTGGACTCACTTTGTAGACCAGACTGGCCTTGAACTCACAGAGATCCACCTGTCTCTGCCTTCCAAGTGCTGGGATTACAGGCGTGCACCACCATGCCCGGCCACTTTTGTTTTCTGTGTTCCTTTTTCCTTGGATTTTACTTATGTTCAGTGAATAAACACATTCTTAACATTGTCTGCAGTATGACTAATTAAAGCTTCTGGGAGAAGGAGCAATAGAATAAAACAATGACTCTACTTATCAGAGAGAAGCAAGATCTACAATGTGTCATAAGGAAGCTTCTAAAGCAGCCCGGGTGGTTCACCAGGGGTCCGCAGTGTGCTTTAACTGTTTTTTAGTTTGAAACTGACAGGCGTTAACCAAAATGGAAGCTCGGCATAGTTACTTCATCCTTTTGCTAAATCAAAATTGGAGAAATTATCTAGGGGGTTCAGCTGGTCTCTGGAGGGTGAAACTGCTTCTTAATTACCCAACCAGAAAAAATGCACACACCCCTGGGGAATTCTCAGGAAGCATTATGGAGCGTCTGTGTGAACTGCTGCCCCAGAGTGACACCTCTCACCGAAACTCAGCCTTTAGATTTCACAGACATCTCTTAAGTATTTCCTTGAAGCCTCTGAACTGCTGGGCCTTCCTCTGACCAGTACTGTAAGATGACACCAAAATGCAGATCATAGAGGTAGGTTGAACTTGTAAAAAACCTGAGTACTCAGGTGGCTCACGCCTTTAATCCCAGCACTCAGAAGGCAGAGGCAGGCAGTGGTTCGCTGTTAGTTCGAGGCCAGCCTGGTCTACAAAGTGAGTCAAGGACAACCAAGGCTAACACAGAGCGACCCTGTCTCTGGAAAAACAAAAACAAAAACAAAAAACAACCTGAGCACCGTGGTAACATGTAGTTGTTAATATGCAGAGTGTATTTAATGAGGACCCATCTATGATGTACCCAGGACACTGGAGGCATATAGACCAGGAGATGTTTGACTTCTGCTGGAGCCAGCAAAATGTCAAAGGACATATAACTTTAGTGAATGAATGTGCGGCCTCCAGCTGGGAAACTGAGGCAGGGACAAGTTGCAGGAGAGAAGAAAGTCCAAGGAGCATGGAGTTGTGTCCTGCCGGGATGGCAGTTGCACCTACAGCCTGCCTTTAACTTAAGTCTGCAGTGAGCTCCGAATGCACTCTCTTTCCCCTGACCCAAGTTTGTCCTATAGGGTCAGCCTGGAGGTCACATCTTCTGAGAGGCATGGTAGTCCAGACTAGGTTATTTATTACAGACACATTTACACAGACCATCCACACTGCCAGGCTCATAGGCTCTTGCATTTATACTCTCCCTGACATATGCACAAGCAGAGACTCATATTTGTCTCCCTCTACTGTTGCTGTTTGCTTGGTTTTACTTTTTTACTTATGATTTTTTTTATTAACTTTTTATTAACTTCAAGACAAAGTTTCTCTGCTTTTCCAGAACTCGATCTGTACATTAGGGTTGCCTTGAACTCAGATATCACCTGCGTCTACCTCCTCAGTGCTGAGACTAAAAGCATGTGCTGCCACCACTTGCTGCTGTTTTTTATTTCATTATTTATTTATTATTATTTATTTTCAAGATAGGATTTCTGTGTGTAGCCTTGGATGTCCTAGACTCACTTTGTAGACCAGGCTGACCTAGAGCTCCCTGCGATCTGCCTGCCTCTGCCTCCCGAGTGCTAGGATTAAAGGCGTGTGCCACCCATTGCCAGCCCATTTGTTTTTATTTTTAAGACAGGGACTCACTCTGTAGATCAGGTTAGCTTTGAACGTGAGATCCTCTGGCCTCATTTTCCTGAGTGCTTGGATCACAGGCATGTGACCACCACATCTGATTCTTCTATTGATTGTTTAAATTTTTTTTGTTGTTTTCTTTTGTTTTGTTTTGAGACAGGGTTTCTCTGTGTAGCCTTGGCTGTCCTGGACTTGCTTTGTAGACCAGGTTGGCCTCGAACTCACAGAGATCTGCCTGCCTCTGCCTCCAGAGTACTGGGATTAAAGGTGTGCGCTACTTATGCCCAGCTTGATTGTTTAAAATTTTAAAAGACTATTTTATTTTATTTGTATGAATGTCATTGGGCCTGCATGTATGAGTGTGTCTGGTACTTGTAGAAGCCAAAAGAGGGCACTTTGTAAGAACAAGTGTCCTTAACTGCTGGGCCACCTCCCTAGCCCACTTTCTATTGATTTTTATACTTGCATCCAGAAACTACACTTTATGGAACGTTGGCTTGGTTAGGAAGTTCTACACCAATGGAATCTTGGGTAGTTCCTATGAAAATCCAGCCTTGCAAGAGTTGATATTATACATGGGTATGCATGTTCACATGTTCAGAAGTGAAATTGTTACCGGAGTTTCTGTCTAGAACCTGGGGCCTAGTAGTCTTAACAAACTAGACTCAGTCATTCGTCCTCAGTACGACACTTAAAGACACAAATAAGTAAGCTGGTGTGGTGGCAGCACATGCTTTGAATCCCCGTATCTGGGAGGACGAGGCTGAAGGATCTCTGTGCAATCAAAGCCAGCCTGGGTTACATAATGATACTCCTATCTCCAACGGGGGTGGGGGCGGGGCGGTGGGGAGGAAGACGGGATGAGGACGAACGCTGCTGTAAGGTAGAAATCTGGCATTTCTAGATAGCCTCTGAGTTCGGTATAAAATGACAGACTCCCTTCCTCGGCTGGGTTCCTTTCTGCCTGGGGATCTATGGGTCCCCAGAATCTCTAAGGAGCATCACAGAGTCCTCAGGGAGATTACAGGCCTAACCTTTTCCTGATAAGACAACTATTCAGCCAGCACCGGAGGATTCCTGGAAACGCCCACCTAATGCTAATGAGGTGTCTTGGTGTGGAGGCGGCTTTCAAACCGTGACCTCTAACTGTACCTGGAGATTCTCCCCGACCCGTGGCATAATTAAGTACTGTGTTCCCTTCTTCCGATAGGACAGAGGTATCCCTGGCTCCCCCAGCCCAGCAAATCAAACACGTTCACTCTCAAAACCCCTCCCACTGCCCAAGGTTTACAAGTCCCTGGTTTAGAGGAAATAAATGTTTCATCAAAGATCATCTGGTCCTCATCATATATTTTGGGGAAGAAAGGGCTCCCCTTCTCCCTGAAGAATTAATCACTGGAGAAAGCTTCCTGAGCGAGTACCTGGCATAGTACAGGGTCCCACTGGAGGTGGAAGGACAAGAGACAGAGACAGAGAGACACGCAAAGAGAGAGAAATAGACAGAGGAAAGAGATGTTTATACAACCTGGCTATACTGGAAAAAGACACATGGAAAAAGGTGCAATGACCTCACCCTAGTCTATCTTGGCGTGAGAAATTAGGTTTTACAAAAGGGCAAGAGGGATGCATAGCTAAGAAAGAGGTTCTGGTCAAGCTATATGCCCGCCCGTCATTGACCCAACATTGTCTGGGCTCTAGTCTGTCCCTCGATACGGTCTGGTAAACTGTCAGAACTTTGTGAGGTCATTTTCCGAGGGGCAAATAGCTCCTCCTGCTGGTGCCAAGGCTTCAGCCTTTCCCTTTTCCCAGCATGCAATTCCAAGGGGAAATTCTAATCCTCGGGGGTGGGTGGTGGGTGGGGTGTGTGTGTCTATTGTTTCTACAGTCAGCCAAAGAAAGGGGCCCAAGTGTCTTTTTCTAGAAGATTTTTGCCCCTGCAGAGCACTTATATATTGGTTCCAGTGTAAAAAGTAATTCCATTTACACAAAATCTCGGAAAATGTTGAATATAGTGAATAACAAAGGCAAGTCCTGCTCTGTCTTTTAATTCAAATTTCACTTATGCACATGTTTTAGTTCCGACCCCTCAGCAGCAGACCCTGAAGTAAGCCTTTGTATGCACAGGACTTACTAAAATGTTGTCCTCAGACACTGGGGACACAGAGCAGGGAGGGCAGGCAGCCAAGGGAAGCGAGAACTGCAACAGCCCCTTAGAAGATGCTTTCATGGGCAGGGTGTGGTGGCACACGCTGGGAGGCAGAGGCAGGTGGATTTCTGTGAGTTCGAGGCCAGCCTGGTCTACGAAGCAAGTGCAGGACAGCCAGGGCTACACAGAGAAACCCTGTCTCAAAAAGAAAGATGCTTTTTGCTATAAAGCAGTATTCCTCACCTGGGTCCACAAGGTAACCAAATGCCTGCCACTCCTTGCTTTCATTTTGTGTCTGTCTTTGCTTTTGGCTCAGAGGCCCCTGTGACCCTGCCTAGGTATATTAATCACTCAAAGAGCCTTTGCCTCCCTCACCTGTCTTAGTGAAGGGGGGGGGGGAGGAAGGAGAGAGAGAGAGAGAGAGAGAGAGAGAGAGAGAGAGAGAGAGAGAGAGAGAGAGAGAGGTTTTTAGGAAAGATTTTACTTTGTGTTGCTTATATATGTATATAAAAAGTAAGCAAGTTCAGAATCTAATGTTTCAGGATTTTTTTACACTGATAGTGACTAATTGCCATGATTTTAAATCAAGGATAGGCCATCCTACTTGGGTGAATGTTTGCCTTGCATGCATGGAGCCCTGGGTTCGAGTCCCATCATTGCATAAAATCAGGTGTGTGGAACACCCTTATAATTCCAGCACCCAGGAGGTGAGGGCAAGAAAATCAGGAGCTCTAGGTCATTCTTTGCTACGTCACAAGTTCAAGGGCAGTCTAGGATACAAGAGGCCCTGCTTTGGAAAGAAACGGAACCAAAATATTTTCTAAAAGGAATGTTCCAGTGCTTGCTTAGGCAGCACACATACTAAAATTGGAACTACAGAAAAATTAGCATGGTCCCTGTACAAGGAAGACATGCAAATTCATGAGTCTTTCTATATTTTTCTGAAAAGAAAGCTGGATTTGCCCATTTCTTATTTAAATAAAAAATTTTAAAAAATCTTGATGTAAAATAAAATGTTCTAGGAGCTGAAAAGATGGCTCTGCAGTTAAGAGCATTTGATGCTCCTCCAGAGGACCAGGGTTCAATTCCCAGTACCTATATGGGGCTCACAACTGCCTATAATCCCAGTCCCAGGGATCCCAGCACTCTCTCTGGTCTCTGAGAACACAACACACCCACGGTACACAAACATACATGTAGGCAAAACACCCATACACATGCACATAAAATTAAAAGAATTGTGCACTCTTGTCTCTGGAATATTTTCCCCAGGCATTTTCCTTTTTTTTTTTTTTTTTTTTTTTTAGGTTTTCTGAGACAGGGTTTCTCTGTGTTTCCTGGCTGTCCTGGATTTGCTTTTGTAGAGCAGACTGGCCTGGAACTCACAGAGATCCACCTGCCTCTGCATCCCCAGTGCTGGGATTAAAGGTGTGCGCCACTATGCCTAGCTTTTTTTTTCTTTTAATAAGGCAAACATCAGCACTTTAAAAAAAAAAAGATGTATTTATTATGTTTAAAGTGTTCTGCCTGCAGGCCAGAAGAGGGTACTAGAACTCATTATAGATGGTTGTGAGCCACCATGTGATGGCTGGGAATTAAACTCAGGCCCTTTGGAAGAGCAGCTAGTGCTCTTAACCTCGGAGCCAGCTCTCCAGGCCAGCATTTGATTTTTTAAAAAATTATTTTGTTATTGTATGTGTATTGTCCATGTTCGTCTGCTTGCATGTCTGTATGCCACACGCATGCCTGGTGCCTGCCAAGGCAAGAAGGCCCCAAATCCCTTAGAATTGGAGTTACAAACACTGGTGTCCACCATATGGCTACTGGGAATCGAAACCAAGTCCTTTGAAGGAGCAACCAGTGCTCTTAACTGCTGAGCCATTTCTCTATCCAGCTTATTATTATTATATATATATTTTGATGTGCATGCGAAGACAATGACCACCACATCATGAAAGCTGCCTAATCTCAGTAACTGTCAGAGGGGTGTTGACTTCAGTGATATCAAAATTTAAAAACTGACCATATTCACTAGGCCCAAAGCAAGTGAGCGAGCGGGCAAGCCAGTGAGCGAGCATGCGCGCTTGTGTGTTGGTACCCTCAGGAATGAAGTGTTTTGGAATAAAGGGGCCTTGAGGCTGTGATTGGGCCTTAAGCTGGGAGTACATTAGAAAAAAAAAAAAAGCAACTTTGCCATAAACAGCCTTTATGGGAAGGAAAGGCTTTCTCGTAAAACCTTGGTGAGGAGCTTCACTGTGGGTGAGCATAAACCCAGGTATCTTTTAGGGTAAATTAGAAGATTCTTAACTCCTCCCTAGGGAGAGAGTTGCAGAAGGTGTGGCCTGATGTTGGCCAGGCTATGGGACCTGGCCCCTTAGGAGTGGTCACTGTCTTAAGGGGGCAGGCTCATGTTCTAACAAGTGTGTTTTCTTTGTTGTTTTGAGTCAGGGTTTTGCTGCATAGCCCAGGTTGGCCTTCCTAGTCCTGGGATTAGTTCCAGCCTCTTTATAGGAACAATAATCCCATTCATAAAGAGGAAACCCTTGTGACCAATCCTCTCTAAAAGGTCTCACTCTCATATACCATGACCATGGGATTTAAGATCTAATGTGAATTTTAGTGGGACACAAATACTCAAGCCATATTTTCGATGCTTTAATCTCATACACAGAGAGCAATGCCGCTGTCCAAGCAGCCATCAACAGTGTGAGAGAGATGAAGATGTCTTGGATTCGAGTCGAGTCATATGAGTGGAGGATCTGAACACACTGGGAACATCCTACAATGGGATTTGTTGATGGACAAGGTTTCTCTGTGTAACAGCCCTGGCTGTCCTAGACTCGCTTTCTAGACCAGGCTGGCCTTGAACTCACAGCGATCCGCCTGCCTCTGCCTCCCAAGTGCTGGGATTAGAGGCATGTGCCAACATGCCCGGCTCTAAGTAGTCTTAAACATTTAAATTCTTTTTTAAAAAAATTACCCAGAGTTCCAAACATTAAAACCTGTACAATTTCTTACTGTTGTTTTTGAGACAGGGTCTCACTGCACAGCCAGGAACTTGCTATAGCCCAAGTTGGCCTTGAACTCGTATAAATCTACCTGTCTCTTCCTCCCAGGGATTACAGCCATGTGCCACCACAACTGACTACAATTTTTCATTGAAAAATAAGCATGTTTCCACTTAGTATCTCTAATAAATGTTTACTAAAAACTTACAAAAACAAGAGGGTGCCAAAATATATGTTATATATAATAGTCCTTTCCCTAAAATAATTTATAATCTCATACTTACTTGTTGTTGTTATTTTGTGGCTTTTGTTGTTGTTCTTTGTTTGCTTTTCAAGACAGGGTTTCTCTGTGTAGCCTTGACTGTCCTTGACTCACTTTGTAGACCAGGCTGGCCTCGAACTCACAGCGACCCTTCCCCTCTGCCACCCTGAGTGCTGGGATCACAGGTGTGGGCCACTGCAAACTCATACTTACGATGTTTCTGGACTGCCGTGCTGCATTCACTCATTTGTTGAGCAATCTATCGATGCCTCCATTCGCGCCTACCTTAGTGGACTTGTGTCCCTGTAAACCAGTGCCCCCGGATCAGGTCTTTCTCTTCTGCTTCATTTGGTGACAGCAACAGGAGAAGTCAACTAGTGTGCATTTGCATCTTAGAATCTATGGAATAAGGAATTAGAACGAAACACCCATTTCCAGGGCATCTTTCTTTCTCCCCCCTCCCCCGCACCCTCCCTCCCTCCCTTTTGAGGCAGTCTCTCACTGAACCTGGTATTTTCCAATTGTCTAGGCTGGTGAGCCAGTGCACAGCTCTGGTGAGGCAGAAGCCGACTTGCGGAAATAGGGCATGCTCTTATACCTTCCTCCCAGTGTGCCCATTGGCTCTCAAACTGCGAGCTGCTGCTGTGGCTCCTCCTCCGAGGTTCCCTTCGTGACATCACCAGTCTCTGGGCATGCCCCAGTAAGTCTACCTAGGTCTCAGGCCAACTCTACAAGACGGAGGCCCCTTCTGCGCATGCTTGTTGCCAGATGGGCCTTGTTCCTATTCAAGGCGGGTCACGTTCCTCCTACAACTGCACACATCACACTCATGTGTCATGTGTGTAGAGATCAAGGGGGGCCCCTTGTTGGTTCTTGACTTCTACAATGTAGGTGCTGGGGTTCAAACGGCAAGTGCCTCTACCTTTTATGTGGCCTTGGGCTTCTAATCTCAGGTCTTCACGCTTGGGAAGCACACTTTGTCCACGGAACCCGCTCCCAAGCCCAAGAAAGCCTTTCTTACCTAGATGTGGCACACAAGGCAGCCTGGCTCACAGAGTGAGACTCTTTTTCTTTTCCTTTTTTAAACCTTTCATTAAAACTTGATTATTTTCACAACTATAATCATCAGCCATGTGAATGCATCGCAGGAGTATTCGTAACATTAAAGTCTGGACACGAGTTAAATACAGGCAACTGAGTAAAAGCAAACCTTTACATTTTGGTGACTGTAGGCCAAGAGGAAAGGGTGACAGTTGCTCAAACCGCAATGCTCTTTTCATTATCTCGTCAGCTAGGAAATATTTTCTAAAGCTACTGGTCATTAAAAAGATTTTAAGAGACTTCTTAAATTTTAATTTTTCACAGTGGTAAGATCTTCAGAGCATAAAAACACATACCCCAAAAGTGTAAAGCCTAGTGGCATTTAGCACAATCAGAGAGTTGTCCAACCACCTCTACTATCTGGTTCCGAATATTTCACTGCCCCCAAAGACACCTGTGCCCATTAGGCTGCTCCCTGGTCTTCATTCATTTTTTTTCTTTACAGATTTGCCTGTTTGGGACATTTTCCATAAATAAAGATCATACAACTCTGTTGGCGGCCGTGCAGGAGGAACAGAACAAACAGCTCTAGAACACATGGAATGCAGCCCACCAGTTAGCATCCCATGATGGGCGCGTCTCGGCGAGGCAGAGCCCCGAGAACTACGCGTCCTGAGGACTTCATGCTGTTAATGGAGCATAGTTCTGCTTGTTACCTTTGCGGTTCTTATAATCCCCTTAACATGTGAATTGTGTGAGTACTAATAAGGGGGCTCCTGGTCCCTCACTGGGCAGCATCACTGGCACTCACAACAACAATGCTTGATCTCTCACAGGCATTGCTGCTGCAGCAGATTAATGATTCCACCACCACCCTTGAAAAGAACCTGCAGATGTAGATTGTTAGCAGTGACCACCGCCCTCAGAAAGAATGTGGAAAAATAGATTGTTCGACAAAGATGTTTTTGCTAGTGGCTCGGATGTAGAAAGTCTTAGGGAAAAATAGATTGTTTAGCAAAGTGAGGTAAGGATGTTTTTGCTATTGGCCCCAATGAAGGAAATCTTAGGGGACAATTGAAGTTAAGAGAAGGTACACTCTTATTAGTAAAGGTAGGGACTTTTTGAGGTTGGCAAAGCAAGAACAATGGTCCACAGGAACACTGGCTGACGTGACTCAAGCTGGGCTGGTGACTGAGATGACGATTGATTTCCTTATTCTATTTTTCTGCCCTCAGCTTCCTGATATGATTTAAGAAAACATATTAATGAATAGATGAGCACCTTTAGGACTTAAAGCAGAAATGGCTGATTATTTTTATATAGAGGTTTAGATTTGTGACTCTTTTAAGATCTTTATATGACTACTTTTTAAGATAATCAATTCCTTCTTTGTAACTGCAAATTGCAGCCTGCCAGTAAAGAAAAGCTGGCTGAGAAATCACCTTGCTTGCTTATTCTCTGTTAATATATAGCAAGTTGCTTAGTTACAAATGTTATGTGGGATCTTGGAAATAACTTGTTTTCCATGTTTGTTTCTCACCCATAATATGAAAAATATCTGATCATGTGAAGTTATTGGGGAACATGTTTTTCTTACCTATACTCATTGTAATCATTCACTTAAAGAAAATAGAATGTAACCACATTGTGATTTTTGTACTTCTTCAAAGATCTCACTGGGATATATAAACTGTGGGAGAAATAACGGATGCCTTTAATCCCAGCACTCAGGAGGTAGAGGCAGGTGTATTGCTGTGAGTTTGAGGCTGGCCTGAACTACAAAGTGAGCCCAGGACAGCCAAGACTAACACAGAGAGACGCTGTCTCGAAAAACCAAAAAAAACAAAAACAAAAACAAAAACAAAACAAAAACAAAAAAAACCAAAAACCAAACCAAAACAAAACAAAACAAACAAAAAACCAAAAAAAAAAAAAAAAAAAAAAAGAAAAAAAGAAAAAAAAAAGAAAAAGAAAGCTTTTGGAATCTTTCTCCATCCTCAAAGGTGTGTGTGTGTGTGTGCGCGCGCGCACGCGCTTGCCGTGTGTTTGTTTAAGTTTTTTTTTCCCCCAAGACAGGGGAAAAAACAGCCTTAGCTGTCCTGGAACTCAGTCTGTAGACTCAGTGATCCACCTGCCTCTGCCTCCCAGAGCGCTGGGAATTCAGGCCTGCGCCACCACGCCAGGCATGTGTATGTATAAAGTTGTTGAAACTCCATTGTTGGAATCTTGTTTCACCCACCAAAGTATATATGTGCATATGTACAATAGCTGGTTGGGTTGGAACTAGCTCTTTGGAGTTTCTTACATCCACCGAGATATATGCAAGTATGTATGCATGCATGCATGTATGTATGCAGGTATGCATGTGTGTATGTGTGTATGTACACATGTATGTGTATGTGTGTGTATGCATGCATGCATGTGGATGTGTAAAGTAAGAGAAACTTGAAAGAAGCTTGTGGAAACCTACCTGCTGGAATATGTCTTACTTCATCATCAAGCCTAAGTATGTATGTGATTCTTTTCTCTCCTTCTTTCTCGTTCTGTTTTAGACGCTTACCACCATCAGTGAAGTCCGTCCTCCCGCCCCCCCCTCCCCCGCCCCCCGGAGCCATCAGCATCAGCGGAAGCCATTGCCGTAGATCAGCTCTAGCCTGGAAGGTTGCCCTCAGAGAAAGCCAGCGAGCCTCGGGGCCCACGTCCTTATCTCAGCTCTGCCAGGTGAGAGAGAAGCAGCAGGTCTTCGGTACAACTCAATATTTTATGTCGGGCTCCTTTTACCTTGTAGCTGGTGTCAGTGCTTTTGTTCAGTGATACCCCTCTGTACAGACTTGCTTCTTACGTGTTGGCTTGTTGTTATGCCTTGGCTGTTGGGTCTGGTGCTATTATGAGAGGTCATGCTCAGTCTTTTGTTTATGGACCCATGTTTTTCATTTCTTTGTGGGGCGGGGGGGGGGGGGCGTATGGACCTAAGAGTAGAATTGCTCGAGTGTATAGTGATTTTTTTTTTTTTGGTCAAACTTTTCTGTGATTTCCACAGCAATTGCAACATTTTATAACCCCACCAGCACCGCAATAGCTTTCAGTCTCTCTGTGTCCTCCTCCTCATGTGTTCCCGGAACTCTAAAACAGCTCAGGGACGTCTAAATGATCAGATTGTTTGAAAGGCATTTTTACCCTCAGCTTGGAATCACAGAGCCGTTAGTTAGTACAGAGCAGCGTTTCCCTGTGTGCCCTGAGAATGACTCCTAACACTTGGTCATCCTGCAGTCACGTGGGTTTAACCCTACAGCGAGTGTCGTGACCCTCTTCTCTCCCGCCACCATGCGTGTCCAACCTTCTGACACGCTGGGACAAGGCAGTCAGCTACAAAGTCCACGCTTGAGAACTTCGCGATTAAGTTAAAAAATAACAACAACCCATTGCTTTAAGTAAGTTTACAGCTTTGTGTTGGGCCGCATGCGCAGCCACCGTGGGCCAAGCTGTACCCGCCGGCATGCGGATCCTAAGCTCTATCCCGGGCATGACAATCCTAGGCTCTCTTTACTGGACTCCTTCCTGCTCTTTTCGTCCCAGTCATGGCCTTTGAACTTTGTATTCTCTTAACGAATTCCTGCTATGTGCATGGTGCTGAAGTCTAGTGGACAACTCTATCTCACCTAACCGTCCAGTCTGGCCCCCTGGCAGGGGACTATCCCATTTGCTCTGCTTCTGGTGAACTTGGATATCCGCAATAGCAGTTTCTAGAACTGAGGGTGAAACAAATGAGTACAGATTTCCAAGATATTTTGTTAATGACATAGGATATTGAAAGAAAATTCCCATTTGCTCTCATCATTTCATAAATCTCAAGTTTGGACCACAAATTTCATAATAAGAGCAAGACTTGAACGTACGCACACTTGTTTGTACTGTTTTCATTTTTATGATATCTAGGGGACCATGAGATTATTGTGTAGAAATAGAGAGGCAGAGACCTGGTCTCTCACCCACATCTAAAGGGCGCAATATCTGAGATGTCTGAATGGTTTTTCATCTCCCGGTGCTTAAGAGAAAGGTATGTTTTGAAGTGTAATTAGTCTTCATCGCCACCAGAGGGCAGACCTCAGCAACCTGAGACCTAGTACCCAGGATGCAGTCGGGACACTTCATTGAGTCTCTGGGGTCCTCTAGGGGGCGCTGCAGCTCATATCAGCTGCCAAAGGACGTCGTTAGCAGCTGCTAGCGTCTGGCAGTTGCTGGGGTTCTGAGTTCCAAGCTGGTGGGAAGAGTTCCTCTTTTGAGAGGCCGAGGGAGGTAGGGGCATGCTGCTGTTTTCCTCAAGACACTGCCTGCTGCAGACACCTGGGAGCTTTCCTTTTTGGAATTAAATCTGGTAACCTGATTTTGTCATGGCTACAAAATATATAAAGTCAGATTATGAAGAAAAAAAAGGAAAGAAAGAAAAGAAAAGAAAAAATATATGTTAAAGTTTTCCAGTGGCAGTGTACTTTTCTGAGCATGGAACTAAAAAGAATAGCCTTGTTTTGTTTGTTTGTTTAGGATTCTGACACGTTTGGCTTTATCCTCAATCCCGTGAGAGAGATAAAACCACTACTTTTATTTTTAAAATTATTTTTTAAAACCTCTTGTCTTCCCTTGACTTAATAATTAAAAAATACAAAGCAAAGCTTTATTACAAACTTGAAATACCCCTGCTAACTGCCTTTCCCTAGGAAGCTGGCTGCCCAGCCCTGCACTGCACACTCTTTGCCTGGTTCTGCAGTTCAGAGGCAGACACTGGGGATGATCAGCTGCTTGGACTTTTAGGTTTTCTTGAGAGTCGCCTGCATCTACAACTGATGTAGGAATTATATTATTTCTTGGCCTATCATGTCTATATGCAAGCTAGTCTGTTATAATAAATGAGGCTATTTAACTTTTTTTTTTTTTTTGTGGCACCCTTTCCCCCTCAACTTCCCTCGTGCTGGGCGTGCACTAACGTCACTCTTTTGAGGAAGTCTCTATGTTCCTTGTCTTAAAAAAAAAACAAAAACGAAAAAACCTACAGCTGACTAAGTTCAAAGTCACATAGCAAACCCTTGACAGAAGAGAAAATGCCACTAAATGGCTGATTACCCTTCAGGGCTGTTGACAGTGTTCTGACATCAAAAGATGTAGCAACACTTTTAAGAAGAGGCTTGGCAGGGAAATGTCAGGATGCCCATGTACACTTGGATTTCAGGCAAAGAGCAAATACCCTTTAATCTCACCCAGAATACTGCACAGGACACGCCTATTTTCCTCACCCCAGTTGACAGTTGTAGAGGAAGAGATTTCTTTCCTTGCTCATCACTAGATTCATAGCTGAGACTTATAACAGAAGATTAACCAGAGAATAGCATTTTGTGACATGGGAGACCAGAAACAAAGGTCCAAAGTATGAGAGAGATTGCTTGTATGCATGCACATGTGTGTCTGTGTGTGTGTGTGTCTGTCTGTCTGTCTGTGTGTCTGTGTGTGTGCATGCATGGCTGCGCATGCGTGTGTGACATCAACTCTGAGTGTCTTTCTCTGTACCACTCCTTTTTGGAAACAGGATCTCTTCACCAAACCTGGGACTTGCTGATTAGCCCAGCTGGCCAGCCAAGCCCCTGATACCCTCCCGTCTGCCTCCGAGTGAGATACAGATACAAGAGATTCGAACCTAGGTCCTCAGCCTTGCTCATTAGTTACTTTGTCCACTGAGCCATCCTCCCGCCCAGGTACTGAGATACTAGAATCTTATGAACAGTTATGCAAAGATATGGTTGCTCAAAAGGTGGTCTGGGGGTAATAGGCTGGGAGAAATCGGGTATTTCTCAGTGGCCCTGGGGCTTTGGAGAGAAGGGCACTCCTATCACATGAAAGGGATGGGACCCATTTTAGGGTAGAAGGAGTCATGGGGAGAGAGATTCTCCTGCCTACATTAGTTACTGTACCATTGTCGTGGGCAATTATCTGCCGGTAATAAGGGAAGGGTCTTCACTTAGCTCACAGTTTCATAGGGTCCAGTCCATGGTTACTTGTTTCCCATCATAGCACCAAACTCTTGAGCAGAACATCATGTGCCAGGAGTAAAGGGCAGCTGTTTACACCCCAGAAGCAGCTAGGAAGAGTATATGTGGGCTGTGTGTGGTGGCTCGTGCCTTCAGTGCCAGCACTTGGAAGGCGGGTGCAGCTGATGTCTGTGGGTTCGAACCCCGCATGGTCAACATAGCAGGTTTAGGGTGACACAGCGAGCACTCCTGATCGATCTCTCTCTCTCTCTCTCTCTCTCTCTCTCTCTCTCTCTCTCTCACACACACACACACACACACACACACACACACACAGATCTACCACCTCTTAAGTTTCCAGCTCTCAAAAGAGCTCTGTAATCTAGGGGTTGAGCATTCAAATCAGAAATCTATAAGGAGGCACTTCTAATTCAAACCATTTCTGTTGTTTTCTTTTCTTTTTTTTTTCTTTTTTCTTTCTTTCTTTTTTTTCTTTTTTATTATTTTACTTTTTGAGATGGGGTCTTTCTGTGTAGCCTTGGCTGTCCTGGACTTGCTTTGTAGACCAGGCTGGCCTTGAACTCACAGCAATATGCCTGCTTCTGCCTCCCGAATGTTGGGATTAAAGATGTGCGCCACCACGCCTGACTTGTGTTGTTTTCTTAATGCTAAAATGCCACATTTTGCTGTCATATCCTGAACCCCATCAGAATCCCACCTTAAACTATGAGGCTGGGGGTGACCCCCATGCTGCTCTTAAAATTTTACAGCGAGGTACCATGTAGGTCTGCGATTAATTGATGATGGAGAGAGATTTCTGAGAAAGGCAGTGGTTTAAAAAAATGTATGGTGCAGTGTTGCAACTAAAACAGTCATACAGACACGAGAAGCCGAATTACAAGGGAGAACAAGTGAGCTGGCAGTGTGAGATTCTGGAGAGTGGCTGGCTGCCTGGTGTGCCTGGGCTAGGCCAGGAGACAGACGTCGAGGGGCCTTTGAAGGCATGGGTACGAGGGTAGTGAACTAAATGGGCCTTAATCTGTTTTGGATGTTGAAGGGCTAACAGGCCCAGGCACGGCAAACATGGCGCTCGCGGGTTTTGCCCTTTCCCTGTCCCTCTCCCTTGCTAAAGGACTAAGTTACATCCCTACAGTTACCCCCCAAGACCTATGCCCTCATTTGAACACTCATTCATTCCTGAGACTAAACACCACAGTCCAGCATTGAAAATGTATTATTTGGCTACCCTGCCTAGCCTGTCCAATCAGGACTTACCAACTACCCTAGCGCAGACTCTTCCCGGCTCGCCCCGCCCCGCTCCCCCGCAAAAAACAAAGCAAACCATGCAACCCCCTTCCCCCCGCCCCCCGCCCCCTCCCGTTTGTCCCTCTCTGGTAATGGATCGCCTTTGTGCTGAGAACTTGGTGTCTGGCTATGCTCTGTACCGATTCTGACGGGCCCCTTTACAGACATGTTGCTATATTCCCCGGGCACGCTTTGTGTTTATATTTTGTTGAAAGCACAGCGTCTAACAGGGCTGGTGAGGTGGTTCAGGAGGTAAGTGCCCATCCTGACAACCTGGGTTTGATCCCCGGGACCAAACATGGTAGAAGGAATAAAATGACCCCCAAAAGTCATCCTCTGATCTCCGCACACTTGCTCCCCCACTGACACACACACATTTAAAACAAATAAACAGAACCACAGGAAGCAGGCCCAGGTCCTGGAAGAAGACAGACACAGGGAATCCCAGCTCCGGCCGCTTGGACCTCTGGTTTCTTCACATATAGAACAGGAATAATTACCTGATTTTGGGTGGCATGGCTGTGTGCTTTAGAAAGAAGCTGTGTTGGTAGCCGTGCCGAGTGTGCCAGAGTCTGCAGGAAATGTTATTGATCTAGCCTCTGTGGGGGTAAAGTAGAGATTGCGTTGGGACTCCTGCGATCACGATCTAGTAAATAAAATGTAGCCAGGCTTCCCCCCCCCCCCCCCCCCCGCTTCCATTGCCTGTGTTTTCTTATCCACATCTGTTTTTCATTAGTGTCTATTGAGACGCTGAAGAAATCGCCTGAAACTTTACATAATTTAAATGCTAAAAACAAACGGCTGCCCTTTGAGGAAGCAATTTTGAGCAAACGGGTGACACTTGAAAAAGGGAGCGCTAGGATGGAAGACAAGCTGCCGTTAATGTCACAGCTAGCTTCGAAGTGAGGGGAACCCGCAGAGAAATCGATGAGGAAAGGGCTCCTGATTGGGCAGGTGATTGCTTGTCATGACATGTGTGTGAAAATGCAGATACTCATCTCTAGTTGAACAGTCTTAGGTGCCCCACTAGACAAACATAGTTTAGCAAAATTCTGAACTGTGATTTTATTATTTATTTATTTATTTATTTATTTATTTATTTATTTTGCATTTTTCTAGTGTACCCTTTAAAAACGTTTATCTATTTATTTGTGTGTATTCACGTGGGGGTCAGAAAATAAATTGCAGGACTCTGTTTTTTTCCCTTATAATGTGTGAGTTCCAGGGATTAAACCCAAGTTGCCAGGCTTGGTGGTAGGCACCTTTAGCTCATGGGTGCGTTTGGCTGACCCTGGTGTCTGTTGCACGTCCCCTAGGCTCCTGAGTGCTGTGGTAAACCCCTGAAAACCCAGTACTAGGGAAGAGGAAGACAGGAAGACCATGCCTGAAAGAAAAGAAAACCAAGGATGACAATAGCACCGGCATCAAAGCCCACCGCTGAGGCTGGGGAGGCGGCTCCCAGGTTTAGCGTTCTTGTTCCTCTAACTCAGGTTCAAGTCCCAGTACCCACACAGCAGCTCACCAGCTCCTGGAACTCCAGATCCAGGGGAATCCAACACCTTCCTCTGACCCCCCATAGGCACCAGACACACATAGATGGAAAATAAAATCAATAAAACCCTAACGCCACCACCATAACACAAAAGACCAATTATTATTGACTCAAGAATTGAAGTCGTGACGGGATATTAAAAATAAGCTCTATGTAAGTTATCGTGTCAATTCAGAGGAAAGAAAAAATTTCTGCAAAGATTTATTTTGTATACATCTTGCATCAGGAGTTATCAATCCTGGGGAGTATGTTGAAAACCCACACGTTAACCTAATAACATGAATCAACATCACACAGACAAGTAATTTTACCCTAAAATATACACACTCAGTATGGCCCAAGGCATAGTGAAGTGGGCGCCTTAGCCCTGGGTTAGTAAGCTGTAACCTAAACATCTTTCTGGAAAGCCATTTGCTAGGATGTGCTAAGAGTCCTAAACACACTTGTGTTTTTCCAGCTCCGTATTTCTATAGGATGAGTTCCCAAAAATAGCTCAGAGATGTGGTCACAGTTAACAGCTTTGTAGGCCTGGGCTCAACTTCACAGTGTAAGTGTGGATGAATATTCATCTCTTATTTGTTTTCCTTCTCCCATTTTCATGTGTGTAGGGGCCACACGCGCGTGCTGCACAGTGAAAGTAACTTGTAACTTCTGTCTTAGTTGTTTATCTGCCTCCTTCTGCTAACCTTGTCCTAGCCCTGGAAGATTCTAGCCTCCAGGCAATCTTCTCTAGGCCTAGAATGTTTTGAACCTCTGAGACTGACTGCTTAATGAGCTCACCCTCACTTGTTCTTTCTGGGCTCTGGGCTGGCTGGTTCAACTCAGCTGTTCTGGCTGAAACTCTTCTCTCAGCTGACTTGCTTAATCTGGCTTAATCTGGAATTGCTCTGCTTGTCCTTAGTCTAACTCAGCAATCTGCTGTAATATTCTGGTTTCTTCTCATTTTTCTGGCTCGTTCTGTCTTCACCTGAGTTCTCTCTCTGTAACCCATCTCTCAATTGCTGTCCTGGTAAAACTGCCTCATCTCTCTGTAATACTGTCTCTTAAGTAGCTTCCCTTTCCTCTCTCTTCTAGTGAGAGTTGGGCGTATCCTATTCTGTCGAATCTCTGATTCGTCACCTTTTCTGCCACTTTTAAACATGGGTGCTTCCTTCTACAAAGTAACTTTTCCTTCGTTTGGGATTGAAGCCATGTACCACCATGCCTAGACCTAAGCTTTTCTTTACCTGAAACTTGCTCTATACCAGGCTGGCCTTGAACTCAGATCTGGTTGCCTCTTGTCTCCTGCATTAAAGGCGTGTTTGTATTCCAGCATGATGACTCAGACCTAGAAGGCCTTTGGATGTGATCTCTTGCCAGGACAGCTATGTCCTGAATTAACATTCCTCTACTCTGCACGTAGGAGTTCGTGAGCCTGTATGCGGACGCCTGAGGCTAATGTCAGTACTGTGTTGGATTCCTTTTCTGCTTTGCTTATTGGAGCTGGGTCTCTTAGTCAAACCTGGGCCTCACTGACGAGGCTAGTCTTGTTATTCCGCTTGTGCCAGGGATGCCTGTTTCCAACTTCCTAGGAGGCTGGAATTACAAGCAAGCTGCCAACACCCATCTGGCGTTAACTTGGGCTCTTAGAGATTCAAATTCTGGTCCTTATGTTATCACTGCAGGCTCTTTAACCACTGGACACTTTCCCCAGCCTTCCTGTTTTGTTGTTTTTGCAGTACTAGGAGCTGGACATGCTAGGTAAGAGCTCTACCACGGATCTACTCCCCCTTCCTGCCCCTGCCTTCTCTTGTTAGTTTGAGGCAGGATCTCACCAAGTTATCCAGACTGGCCTTGAATGCATGATCCTGCTCTCTCCACCTCCATAGCAGCTGGGATCTCAGGCCTGCACCAGCAGGCAGGTATTTCTGATAATGGTAGAAAAGTGAGGCATTTAAATGTTCATCAATAAGGAATTGATGAAGTAACTGATGTGAACTCATACGGTGGAAGACACATACATTAAAAATACATTTACCAAGATTTGAATAAACACAGAAGGTGCTCAAAACATACAGGTTTACATCAGTGAAAAAAAAAGCTGTGTACAAAATCGTCTCAATTTGAGAAATGTGCTCATAAAAACAACGGAACAAAATAAACCAAATCATTAACACTGTGAGCTAGGGAAATAGCTCAGTGGGCAAAGGCACCTGTCGCCGAGCCTGAAGACATGTGGGGTTCCATCCCTGAGCCCCACAAGGTGAGAGGGGAGGACAGACTCCTTCAAGGTCTTCTCTAACGTCCATGAGATGCCGTGGAAGATGCAGGCCTGTGTAGTAAGCATGTTCTCTCTCAACACACACACACACACACACACACACACACACACACACACACACACTGAGTAAATGCAATATAAGAAATGCAATATATTTACAAGTGGAAGCTCTTTTAGATCATGAGGTTGTAAGGGATTTACGTTTCATTGTTGACTTTCTTTTTCTGTGTGTCTCTGTTTTCTTTGATGAACACAATTACCATCATAATAACTAAAACTTCCCAGGCGACTGCCTGGGAATTCTTAAATGTGTATTTCTGTGTTGGGTAGCTGTGGACTGACTCGTGTGCAGAGAAGACAGGAATGCAATGACACGCCTTGTGATAAACTGTTTCTTTTCCTCAAAGCTCCAGAAAGTGCAGCTTACGTCAACATGAAATTGCAGACATTCGCTGTATTTAGAGAACTCCAGTGCCTGAGTTGAACAAACACAAATCATGTTTTGCACATTAGTGTGTGAAGTGTGTGAAATTCTACGCCCTTAGGGGCGCATACGATTTGCAGTGTCTATTGTTTTTATGTTTTGAACCCATTCGTGTTAATACGATCTATAATTATTAGGCAGGCAGCATAATGAAGTTGGCTGCGTACAATGGAGGCCAACGCCAAGTTTTTCCAAGTGTCTGTCTGATGATTCCTGGTGACAGCCCTTGATTACAGTCCTGATATTTTAAAGTAATTTTAACGAAAAAGGAATGCTTACAGAAAATTAATAGATAAATTTAAGTTGCTTAAAAGTTGTATGCTGCGCCAGGCAATGATGGTGCACGCCTTTGATCCTAGCACTTGGGAGACAGGGGCAAATGGATCTCTGTGAGTTCGAGACCAGCCTGGTCTACAGAGTTTTATGCATCTTCATTTGGGCATCCCTTCAGGTTTTTGAGTATATATTAGTTCTCTCTCTCTCTCTCTCTCTCTCTCTCTCTCTCTCTCTCTCTCTCTCTCTCACCATGTCTGACTTACTATGCAG